>NW_024736148.1:6551080-6613375 GCF_018991925.1 Homarus americanus
CTAGACTCAGTGCATCGCATACCAAATTGCAGGTTACAAATTATTCCATACCGATAGGCAGATTAGAAAAGGAGGCGGAGTAGCAATCATGTCAGGGATAATCTGAAGTGTGAAATAAATAAGGAAATAAAAACTGAGCGGAATACAGAAACAATTTGGATAGAATTAATCGATGGTAGGGAAAAATTAATCACAGGAGTAATATATAGACCTCCGAATTTTCAGAGTTTAGGAGCGACTTATTTGGGATGAAATGCACAGGGCTTCCATACATAGCAAAGTCTGTATAGTAGGCGACTTTAACTTTAGCCAAATAGATTGGATTGACCTTACGGGTAACTCAGAATCAGAGGATTTTCTTGAAACAATCCAGGACTGTTTCCTAAGCCAACATATAACCGAACCCACCCGGGGAAATAATATACTCGATTTAGTTCTGTCAAACAGAGAAAACCTCATTAGTAATGTCGAGGTAGGGAATGAACTTGCTATCAGCGATCACAAAGAAATTAGATTCTAGTTAGAATTTCAGGGCAGCAGAAAGGAAACTTCCTCTAAAGTCCCAGATTTCAGAATGGCAAACTTTGATAGTTTGAAGAAGCAGCTGAGAGAAGGGGTATCACGCTTGGGGGTGAATTACATGACCTCACATGAGATGTCCTCACACAATGTACCCACAGAGGGCGACTTCACCTTACCTGGAGACCTGACGGTTGAGGATGACCTGATAACGAGATCTCAGGTTGACAAGTTCCACAACAATTTATATAATGAGTTACTTTTTTTTTATGGAAATTAGCCCAACCGGGCACAGGTCACTGACCCACATCAGGGCCTTGGGGGCGAAAATGTAATAATAATAATAATAATTCATATTAAATAAAATTTATAATAAAAATACAAAATTAAAAATATAATAATCATAATTCATAGTAAATAAAATTTATAATTCACAATACAAAATTAAAAATAAAATAAAAGTAATAACAATAATAATAATAGCACTAATAATAATAAGAATAATGATAAAGAACCATAAAGAAATGCAAAAATTAAAAAATCAATAGTGAGAAACAATATATGTATGTTGTGTTGTCAAAGTAAGGGAAACAATTGGGATCCTGCAATTGTGTGTAAATGAGGCAGAAAGGCAGATGAGCAACCTGGGACTTAGTCACAATTTTCGTGATGCCATATACCAGCAGGGTCTACCATTGGACAACACATTATGCTTCCAATATCTTCCTAGGCAGTAGTACCTCCCTGTTTGGTAGCTGCCTACTACCGACTTAATGCTCAAAGGCAGAACATACCATACAGAAACTCGGATCGAACAACAAAGACCCTAAATGGATAAATAATTATACCCTAGAACGATAACCATGGGTGTATTACACCCGACACATGTGACGTCATAGGGGTTGCGTATGGTTCCTGTGCTCTGACAGAAGCGCGCTTCCCAGTAGCTTCCTGAATCCCCCAATGATGCTAAAAGAAGGATATAACCCCCCCTCCCTCCTTATACGTCTTGGCTGCCGCAACCGGTTCGGGTGCGGTAAACCCAGGGTTAGTGATAATGCGTGAAAAGAAGATTGGGTGTGGACCACCCAGGGTTAGTGTTTGTGATGTATTTTTGTTGTTGCATTGCATTACTAACATTCATTATTTTCCTTATCAAACAGTGATTTTCAGTGATTATTTATGAACAATGGCATATTCAAAGAGAAACATGCCACAATCTGAAATTGACAATATATTAGATCAAAGTTCTGATGAGGATGATAATTTAGAGTGTAAATTGTTATATGGCAGTGACATTGATGCTGACTATGTTCAATCACCTAGTGAGGAAGGTGAAAGTGACTCTGACCATGATGGTAGTCCGCGGAAGAAAAGGAAGACGGTAGTGCGTCGTACCCATGCCACCCCTGTTGTTGCCTGTCTTCAATGCATGGAGACAAATCTCTGGGCAGCACTGGGAAGCCGGTCATCATCGAAGACTATAACCAGACAAAAGGAGGAGTCGATAGCTTTGATCAAATGTATTGCCAGTATTCATGCTCCAGGAAGACTAAGAGGTGGCCGGTGTGCCTTTTCTATGGCTTGCACAAAGCAGCAGTCATCAATTGTTGGATTATCCACAAGGCTAACATGGAGAGGACAGGAGGAACACAATTCCGGAGGAAGCACTTTATGCAGGAGGTGATCTAGTACCTGCAGCAGAAATGAGGGAGCCACTTGTGCGCTGTGTCCAGTGCCCCTCGAAGGCAGACAAGAAGAACACACTTCCGGTGTGTAGCCTGCAATCAAGCTGTGTGTCCCAGCCATTACCACACCGTCTGTGGCAACTGTGTATAAGGCTGAGGTAAGTTGTAATGTTCCAGGAATTCACCTGATACCTATATTTACTTGTGAATAATGAATATATCTTACTTATTACTCATTTACAACGGTCATTATACATTCAAAATCAATTTATTGAAAAAAAATAATTTTTGGGGTACTCATAAAAAGCCCCTTTTCCAACTCTCTTCCCTACAGAAGACGTAGCAGTTAAGGAATCGCAACCCCTTCAGAGGTGACCCACAGGACCTGGGTGGACGTGGTAGGGTTGCTAGGAACATCTGCCAATTTTTGTTTTTCATTTTTTTGGAAACATTAAAAAAACAAAATTTTTGTAACTTTTTTTGTTTTGTTTTTCATACCAAAGTCATATTATTTTCAGTTATTTTTAATGTCTAATCGAAGTAGAAAGGCTAAAGTTACATTATGCAAATTTACTTCAATAAAGCTTTGCATTTAGTGTTTCTTTTTATTTTCCAAAATTCGGGTTTAATACACCCGGGGTTAGTGATAGTGTTACCAGAACATAGGGTTAGTGTTCTAGGGTAAAGAACATTATTGGACAAAGGAAGGCTATAGGTAGGAGAATAAATCGAGGTGAAGTTTACCTCCAAGATTATTATAAGGTATTGGCCGATAGGTTAAGACCGAGATTAGAAAAGCAAAGAGGAATAATGAAATGAAGGTAGCAAGGGAGGCGAAGTCAAACTCCAAGGGATTCTATCAAATGTATCAAACTAAAACACGAGAAAAGGTTGGACCAATACAGTCTGATACCAGCGAGCTAACTGATAACGACGGAGAAATGAGCAATAATCTGAATAAATAATTTCAAAAATTTTAACCAACGAAAATTTAAACATGATACCCGAGGCACCGACTTTATACAGAGATTGTGAAGAAAATAATTTAAGAGGGATAGTAGTGACTAGTAACGATGTTAGTAAGCAAATAGACAAACTAAAGCCTAATAAGTCACCAGGTCCCGATGAGATATTTGCCAGAGTATTAAAGGAATGTAAGGAAGAGCTTAGTATGCCCTAAGCAAAGTTATTTAACATGTACTTAAAAACGGGTGCAGTACGAGAATCCTGGAGGATAGCAAATGTAATACCGATTTTCAAGAAGGGAGATACCTGTAGATCACTATCCTCTAACTACCGTCCAATTAGTCTAACATCAATTGTAGGCAAATTACTGGAAGCAATCTTTTCAAACTCTATTCGAAATCACCTGGAGAAGCACAAGTTGATCAATGATTCCCAACATGGCTTCACAAGCAGGCGTTCATGTATATCTAATCTAATAACATTCTTTTCATCTGTTTTCGAATCAGCGGACGAGGGGCACAATTATGATGTGATATATTTCGACTTAAGCAAAGCCTTCGACAGAGTCCCCCAGGAAAGACTAATTAAAAAATTGGTGGCTCATGGCATTAAAGGAGATATTCTAAACTGGATTATGGCGTGGTTACAGGACAGGAAATAGCGAGTGAGCATCAACGGCACTAAATCCGATTGGTGCAACGTCACTAGTGGAGTTCCCCAAGGCTCAGTACTTGGGCTATTATTATTTATTATATACATAAACGGCATAGATATCGGCGTAGACAGCAACTTAAGTAAATTTGCTGATGACACTAAAATAGGGCGTGTAATTAAGTCTGACGAGGATTCCGCAAAACTACAGTAAGATCTAAAAAAAAATTTCAAATGGTCTGAAAAATGGCAGATGAAATTCAATGTGGACAAATGTAAAGTACTCAGTAGAGGAGATATAAACAGGGAACCAGATACCAGATGAACAACGATATTATTGACAAATCCGACTGCGAGAAGGATTAAGGAGTAAGGATAAGTAGGAATCTTAAGCCAAGTAAACAATGTGTATGTGCTCGAAACAAAGCTAATAAAGTAATTGGATTCATACAAAGGAGTGTTAGTTACAAGACTAGCGAGGTCATCCTAAAATTATATCTTGCGCTTGAGAGACCTCACTTGGATTACGCAGTTCAATTCTGGTCACCGTATTACAGAATGGATATAGAATCCTTGGAAAGAATTCAGGGGAGAATGACAAGACTAATCCGGGCATTAGGAGCCTTTAGTACAGAGACAGGTTACAACATCTAAATTTGCCCTCCCTCGAGAGACGTAGAGTAAGGGGCGATATGATAGAGGTGTATAAATGGAAGTCAGGGCTGAGCAAATGAGACATTACAAAGGTACTCAAACTATCCAACCAGGAGCGAACTCGTAACAATGGTTTTAAATTAGACAAATTTAGATTTAGGCGCGAAATAGGTAAACATTGGTTTGGAAATAGAGTAGTGGACGACTGGAATAAGTTCCCAAATATCATCATTAATTTGAATACGCTGAATGGCTTCAAACATAGGTTGGATGGATATATGAGCAATAGGGATTGGGTGTAAATGGGACTGCCCAGTATTGGCCAATAGGCCCGCTGCAGTTTCCTCCATTCTTATGTTCGTATGTTCTTATTAGTCACCAATACGTCTTTTGATTAAGAGAGAGTAAAGAAACGAGTTGGACTTTAGTCTGAGTAAGAATGTGTAAGAACCATACCATAGTAGGGTGTGTCATAGGAGGGAAGATCAGCTAAAACTAATGGCCCATCACTTTTTTGGTAGATTTTAGTGTATTTAAACAGAAAATAATTTCAGTTGCAATGTTTTGCAACCTTTTGCTAGGTAAATTTTAGCGTGAAATTTATCGAAAATCTAACGTACAGCTGCATTAGTGCATTACAATTAAATAGTGAACATTGCTTTCTGACTTCATCCTTTAACAACCCAACTAACAATATTTTTTTCTGTTTTAGATTCTGATGCATTTATAAGTTGATAATATTTGCGATGGCTGCTTGTGTCAGGACGAGGAACCAAAAATCCAGCCATCTCAGTCACTATCTTGGGTCTGGGAGAGAGCTCCTGAAGTCGGAGTTGCCTACATTGAGAGATGCTTTGAGATACGTGTTTTAATCAGGCAAATCAGTGAAAAGAACCAAAGAACTTACACAAACAAAGACATTGCCAGTGATATGACCAAAGCTGTCTTGGCACAGTACACTCTGGCTAACGCTCAGTTCAAGCCTCCAGTCATAACAAGTCAGAAGAAGATTAGTGAGAGACTGCTAGCCAGTTGGGAAAAGGCAAGAGATATCTCTCTTGGGAGAGGAAAACTTGCAGTTAACTACAGCTTTGCCAAGCAACTGGACCAGTTATTTGACATAATTACTTGCAAGTGCCCAATTGTTCTCTGTCCTGAGTTTGGATGCGATCGTGACTGTAAATCCGGGCCCACATCTCCTGTATTTGCAAGCGTGAACTGAAGATTCCTGTGATCGAACTGGCATTTGTCAAAGCACAGAGAGAGAAGACTGGCAGTATAGGGGCCCTCATGATTTCTAGCCAAGATATTCCGGAGTCCAAGAGACAGGAGGCTGCCACAGAGAGACAGAAGAGGAGAAGAGTTGCCGAGGAAAAGAGACTTGAGAAGGCCCAGGGTGAGGTAAAAAAGGCCGATGATTGGAGTCAAGCTGATTCAGAGTTAAATGACTTCCCCATGGCTGATCCGAGTGCTGACCAGGGGAATGGTGACTTTGTCCCTAACCCAGAAAATAATGATCCCAAAACTTCCAGGCATAAGATTTGAAATAGGAAAGATATCCCGAGCATAGCTCTGGCCAGCATGCGACACCACACTGGTCTCAGAGAAACTGCAGAGATAGCAACAGCTGCCTGGATTGACGGTGGTTTGATAACACCTGATGATGTTCACCTGGTGATAGATCATAACAAAGTAAGGAGAGCTCAGGAGAAACTTGTCAGTAACCTAGAAGAGGAGTTTGATAAGGGATAAGAAAATGGAATCAGTGTTTTGTTCTTTGATGGAAAGGAATGCATTTTAAAGTGTTCATGAAAGTTGGAGATTCTGACAAGTTGTTACCTGCCATGGTGAAGGAGGAACACTACTCCTGCTGCAGTGAACCAGGAGGGAAGTATTTGTGGCATTTCACTCCAGAGAAAGATGACATCAGGAAACCAGCTGAGATAGTGGCAGATAACATTGTGAACTGGCTCAGAGAGGAACGTAGACCAGACCCTGCAGGCCATTGGAGGGGACAGCACCAACACGAACACAGGGTGGCAAAGGGGGGTCATACAGTGGATAGAGCGGAAGATTGGGAGGAAGCTGGTCTGGATTGTTTGTGACCTCCACACCAACGAGTTGCCACTCAGACATCTGATCCAGGGCTTTGAAAAAAATCACAGTTGGCCCTCACTCGTTGAGCTTGCATACTGTCATTGACGACCTGAGTACTGACCAGTACTATGGTTACATGATTTGCGTACCATCAAAACCAGGGGTCATGCCTGATAGACGTGCTTACCTGCGATCTCTAGGTGGCTCACAACGGCTCTCAGGTTCTGCAGAATTTGGGTCCTCATCATAAACTGAAAGGGAACCAGCTTCACAACCTGAGACTTATTGTCCAATTCATCGTGAGTGTCTACTTGCCAAATTGGTTCAACACCAAGGTCAAGTCATCGTTCTCCGAAGGTCCGAGGCATGTTCTCTTCCAGCTTGAGCTCCTGAGGAGTCAGCCAAGGAAGGTTGTTCAGATTGTGGAGCAGACTGTGAGGAGATCTTCCTGGTATGCTCATCCCGAGGCAGTTCTGCAGACAATGCTCAGCAGTAAGGATGAGGAGGAGAGAAGAGTGGCAGTCAAAAAGATCTTGGATATGAGACTTATGAGAGGATCTGGGCATGACAAATCAGTTGGTGACGATTCCTTCAGGGTCAGGAAGACTCCTGAAGTCAATCTAGATGTCAAGACCCTCACTGATCTCATAGATCTGGATAACATCCAGGCTGGCAGTGAGCCCCCTCTTACCTGCAGCCTCACCAATGTTCAAGTCAGAGCTTTCCTGGACAACCCCATGCATGTCCCTGCCTGGCCCTCGCACACCCAGAGTATAGAGCGTTGTGTACAGCAAGTGAGCGAGGCCAGCAGTCACGTGTACAGCCAGGAGAGGAGGGAAGGCTCCATCCGAGCTCAGGTGGTCAGCAGGGAGGTGATGAGTAGAAACAGAAGCAAGAAAGACATGTTCTCTATGGTGTGCAGCAACACCGGGTCGTAGTAGTAAAACCGGTTTTTGTATTTGATGATTTTGTTTTCTAAAGGAATATTAATTTAATAAATGTGTCAAGATCATTCGTTTCACTATTCTGGATCATTTTCATCCTAATAAATTAACCTGATACATTTACTTTAAATAAGCTATTTAGTGGTGTTGGTAAAAGGGTGGGAATACTGAATTTTCATAAGATTTCAAGTTAAAATTTACCTAGCAAAAAATAAAAACTTTTCAAATCTGAAGATATCACATGATTCTGCACATAGAACTACATCATTAATACCATGGGCCGATTTTTCAAACTCAAAAAAAAAAATTTGCCCCCGTATGACACACCCTAATACCATAGTGATGTCTGGGGACAGTAGCGATGTGAGGGGAGTGTAGTGATGTGTAGGGACCATAGTGATTTGTGGGGAATGTAGTGATGTAAGGGCACTGTGGTCATGTGAGGTGACTCTGGTGATATGTAGGGATTGTGGTGATGTATGGGAACTTTGGTCATAAGTTGGAACTATCGTGATGTATGGGGACTATAGTGATGTTTGGAAACATTGGTGATCAGTGGAAACTGTTGATATAAGGTTTGCGAGGATTAATAGGCAAAGTGGTGATTTGTGGGGACTGGTGATATTTGGGAACTGTAAGGACTGAGAGGCAAGTACTAGAAAACGGTAGATTACTAGTGAAAGGGAAGGGACTATTAATAGACAGGGGGCTGATGAAAGGCAAAGAACTAGAGAGATGAAAAAGTACTGTTGAGAGCAGGGGAATAGAGAAAGGCAGGGGACTTGAGAGTGGCAAGGGACTAATAAGAAACAGGGGGACTGTCGTGAGTGGCTGGGAACTAGTTAGAGACAAGGGACTCTTGAAAGGAAGAGGATTAGTGAGAGGCGGGAGATTAGTAAGAGGTATGGATTAGTGACAGGCAAGGGATGAGTGACTGGCAAAGACTAGTGAGAGACAGGAGACTAGAAAGTGGTAGGGATTATTTACGGGCAAGGGACTAGTGGGAGACAAGGGACTAGTGAAAGGCAAGATATTAGTGAGAGACAGGGGCTAATGAGAAGCAGGGAATTAGTGAGATGCAGTGGTCTAGTAAGAAGCAGGATATTAATGGCAGACAGGGGACTGATGAGAAACAGAGGGTTAGTGGGAGGCAGGATATTAGTGAGAAGCAGGGGACTATTGAGAGGCGGGATATTAGTGAGAAGCAGGGGACTATTGAGAGGCGGAATGTTAGTGTGACCCAGGGGACTAATGAGAAACAGGGGGTTAGTGAGAGGCAAGATATTAGCGAGAGACAGGCATAGGACTAGTGAAAGGTTGGATATTAGTGAGAACCAGGTGACTAGCGAGAGGCATGATGTTAGTAAAAGGCAGGGGTTAGTGAGAGGCAGGGGACAAGTGAGAGGCATGATATTAGTGATAAGGAAAAGACTAGTGACAGGCAAGATACTAGTGAAAGGCGGGGGACTAGTGCGAGGCAAGATATTAGAGAGACACAGGGGACTAATGAGAAACAGCGGGTTAATGAGAGAAAGGGAAGAGGTGAGAGGTAGCAGACTAGTGAGAGGCAGTAAACTAGAGAAAGGAAGTGAGAGGAAGGATATTAATGAGGCAAGGGACTAGTGAGCAGCAAGGACTAGTGAGAAGCAGGACAGTAATGAGAGCCAGGGGACTAGTGAGATGCAGAGGACTAGTGAGAGGCAGGATTTTAGTGACAGGCAAGGGATTAATGAGAAACAAGGGATTAGTGAGATGCAGGGCACTAGTGAAAGGCAGATACTAATGACAGGCTGGGGACCAAGTTAGAAGGAGGGGGCTGGTGAGAGGCAGCGGACTAGTGAGAGGCAGGATAATAGTGAGAGGCAGAGGAATGGTGACAAGCAGGATTTTTGTAAGAGGGAGGAGACTAGGGATACGTTAGAGGACTAGTGAGAGGCAGGACATTAGTGACATGCAGGGGACTAGTGAGAGGCAAGATATTAGTGACAGGCAAAGGACTAGTGAGAGGCAGGATAATAGTAAGAGCCAGGGGACTAGTGAGAGGCAGGATAATAGTAACAGCCAGGGGACTAGTGACAGGCAGGTTAATAGTAACAGCCAAAGGACTAGTGAGAAGCAGGATATTAGTGACAGGCAAAGGACTAGTGAGAGGCAGGATAAAAGTGACAGCCAGGGGACTAGTGAGAGGTAGGATATTAGTGACAGGCAAGGGACTAGTGAGAGGCAGGATAATAGTAACAGCCAGGGGACTAGTGAGAGGCAGGATAAAAGTGAAAAGCCAGGGGACTAGTGAGAGGTAGGATATAAGTTACAGGCAAGGGACTAGTGAGAGGCAGGATAATAGTAACAGCCAGGGGACTAGTGAGAGGCAAAATATTAGTGACAGCCAAAGGACGTGTGAGAGGCAGGATTATATTAACAGCCAGGGGACTAGTGAGAGGCAAGATAATAGTAACAGCCAGGGTACTATTGACAGGCAGGATAATACTAACAACCAGAGGACTAGTGAGAGGTAGGATATTAGTGACAGGCAAGGGACTAGTGAGAGGTAGGATAATAGTAACAGCCAAAGGACTAGTGAGAGGTCGGATATTAGTGACAGGCAGAGAATTAGTGAGAGGCAGGATAATAGTAACAGCCAGGGGACTAGTGACAGGCAGGATAATAGTAACAGCCAGAGGATTGGTGAGAGGTAGGATATTAGTGACAGGCAATGGACTAGTGACAGGCAGGATAATAGTAACAGCCAGGGACTAGTGAGAGGTAGGATATTAGTGACAGGCAAAGGACTAGTGACAGGCAGGATAATAGTAACAGCCAGGGGACTAGTGAGAGGCAGGATATTTGTGACAGGCAAGGGACTAGTGAGAGGCAGGGTAATAGTAACAGCAGGGGACTAGTGAGAGGCAGGGTAATAGTAATAGCCAGGGGACTAGTGAGAGGTAGGATATTAGTGAAAGGCAAGGGACTAGTGAGAGGCAGGATAATAGTAATAGCCAGGGGACTAGTGAGAGGTAGGATATTAGTGAAAGGCAAGGTACTAGTGAGAGTGCAGTGATAATAGTAATAGCTGGGACTAGTGAGGTAGACATAAAGGAAAGGCAAGGACCAGGGAGAGGCAGGATAATAGTACAGCCAGGGACTAGTGAGAGGTAGGATATTAGTGAAAGGCAAGGGACTGCGGAGAGGCAGGATAATAGTAATAGCCAGGACCAGTGAGAGGTAGGATATTAGTGAAAAGGCATGACCAGGAGAGGCAGGATAATAGTAATAGCTAGGGACCAGTGAGAGGTGAGGATATTATTAGGGTGAAAGGCAAGGACCAGAGAATTGCATTTTTGTGACAGGCAAGGGACTAGTGAGAGGCAGGGTAATAGTAACAGCCAGGGACTAGTGAGAGGCAGGGTAATAGTAATAGCCAGGGACTAGTAGAGGTAGGATATTAGTGAAAGGCAAGGGACCAGGAGAGGCAGGAGATTAGTGAGAGGCAGGAGATTAGTGAGAGGCAGGGTAATAGTAAGAGCCAGGGGACTAGTGAGAGGTAGGATATTAGTGACAGGCAAGGGACTAGTGAGAAGTCGGATATTAGTGACAGCCAGGGGACTAGTGAGAGGCAGGATAATAGTAACATCCAGTGGACTAGTGAGAGGTAGGATATTAGTGACAGGTAAGGGACTAGTGAGAAGGCAGGAGATTAGTGAGAGGCAGGAGATTAGTGAGAGGCAGGGTAATAGTAAGAGCCAGGGGACTAGTGAGAGGTAGGATATTAGTGACAGGCAAGGGACTAGTGAGAAGTAGGATATTAGTGACAGCCAGGGGACTAGTGAGAGGCAGGATAATAGTAACATCCAGTGGACTAGTGAGAGGTAGGATATTAGTGACAGGTAAGGGACTAGTGAGAAGTCGGATATTAGTGACAGCCAGGGGACTAGTGAGAGGCAGGATAATAGTAATAGCCAGGGGACTAGTGAGAGGTAGGATATTAGTGAAAGGCAAGGGACTAGTGAGAATTCGGATATTAGTGACAGCCAGGGGACTAGTGAGAGGCTGCGGACTAATCAAAAATAGGAGATTAATGAGAAGCAGACTTTTGGTGACAGTCATGGGACTAGTAAGAGGCAGGATATTAGTGACAGACAGGGGACTAGTGAGAAACAGTGGGTTAATGGTAAAAAGAGCAGTAGTGAGAGGCAGCAGACTAGAGACAGGCAACAGACTAGTGAGAGGTAGAGGACGGATGAGAAACAGGATGTGATTGACAGGCAGGATATTGGTGACAGGCAGGATATTAGTGAAAATCAGGGGACTAGTGAATTGCAGGCTATTTGTGAGAGGCAGGGGACAAGTGAGAAACGGAATATTAGTGACTGGCAGGATATTAGTGAGAGGCAGGGAACTAGTGAAAGGCAGGATATTAGTAAGAGGCAGGATAATAGTGACAGGCAGAATATTTGTGACTGGCAGGATATTAGTGAGAGGCAGGTGTTACGAGTTGGGGATTTAGAATATAGTTAAAAGTCTACCCAGATCCCAACAGGCAACAACAATAAAAAAACAAAGACAATCGGACTATAAAAGGGTAGACAAAGGATGCGAGATTTTGTTGTGTATAATAAAGTACCATAAATTCCTTAACAAAATATTCAGCTTTCTATAATTTACCCTTAACCATACTTAACCTAAACATTAACAGTTTATACATATTTATACAACATACAATAATTTGAAGCAAGGTGGAGGTGGGGAGGCACTACACGATTACAAATACTTAAGTGCGTAGCTGAGATGGCTGACGAGTAAGGCTGAGTATTGTAGAAGAAGGTAGGTAGTCACTGTGCCATAGGTTTCCAGGATAGGTGATCCTGTGGTCACTTCCCAGAGTGAACTGAACTCTCCTCGAACTGGAGCTGACGAAGAAGACTTGGAGGAGGTGACGCAACAACCAGGATATGGAGAAGGGAAACCCCGGAGTGGTAACTAAGAGTAGTCATACTCGGGTTTCGTCCCTAGATGGCGTTGCTCGTGGTGCTGGGTAGGTAGATCAGGACAATAGATGGCGTGGTTCGTAGTGCTGGGTAGGTAGATCATGACAATTGATGGCGTGGTTCATAACACACCCCCCCTCCAAAGACCTCCGTAGCGCAGGCGCGAAGGAGGTGATCACCTGGTGCGTCTGGAGAGTAGCTGCTGCATTTCCACTGGAGCTCGGGATAAGGAGTCCGCAATCAGGTTGTCCACCCCCTTTATGTGCTGGACTTGTAGATTATAGGGCTGGGTGAGGAGGCAGGGAGGATTCGCTGGTTGGAGGTCTTACATTGGTTTTGGATGAATGTAGGTGGGTTATGGTCGGTGAACTAGGGTTGTTTGTGGAGCAAGAGACAGGAGGTAACGATTAAACTTTTTTGTAACACCAGAGCCAGAGACCTCCTTCTCAATAATTAGAGCCGTTTTGATGTTTTTCAGCATGGCCATGTGAGACATCAGTGGTTGGAATCCAGGTTGTAGAACTGTAGCCCACTCATTACATGGCGTCGGTGCAGATGGAAGGGCAAGGTGTAGTCAGGGGGGTGGACTACAGGCTTGGAGGCAAGGAAGGCTTTGAGGCGATGGAAAGACTGGTCGCACCTCTGGTTCCAGATGTAAGGGACCGCAGAACTGGTAAGGTCTGTGAGGGGTCCAGCCACGCTGGAGAAGTTACTGCAGAACCGACGGTAGTAGCCACACATCCCCAGGAAGTGCATGAGTTCCTTCCTCGTCCTTGGAGTGGGGAAGGACAAGATGGCCTTAACGTTTGCGTCCTTGGGTCTCACCATACCATCCCCAACGATATGTCCCAGGTAAGTCACTGAGGCCCGGACAAAAGCAGATTTAGCCAGGTTTATGGTGAATCCAGTCTCTTGCAGTCGTGCCAACAGTATCTCCAAACGCACCAGATGTTCGTCCCAGCCGTCCGACACCACCACCAGGTCATCCAGGTAGGCGAACGTCCCACCTAGGTCCTGAATCAGGTAATTGATGGCCCTCTGGAACGTGGCCGGGGCATTAGAAAAGCCAAACGCCATAACCAAATATTGAAAAAGACCAAATGTAGTTATAAATGCGGTGATTATTTTTGCCCTATCCGTGAGTCCCACTTGATAATATCCTTTCAATAAGTCCACGGTAGATGTAAATTTGGCACAGCCTATGCTGTCTATTATATCTTCAATCAAAGGTAAAGGGTAGGAGTCTGAGACAGTGACCTGGTTCACTTTACGATAATCGGTACAGAAACGAAAAGTGCTATCGGGTTTTGGAATGAGAAGGCAAGGTGAAGCCCAGGGGGAGGTACTAGGCTCAGCTAAGTTATGTTTTAACAAAAAATCTACCTCCTTTCTCATAATCTCTCTTTTTTGTGGATTTAGTCGATATGCTGATTGCCTAATGGGTTGTACATCATCTGAGATTAGCTTAATATCATGTTTAAGTATATTGCAAAACCCTGGAAGGTCTGACGTGACTTTAGGAAATGTTGATAATAACTTAGTGAGATCTTTTGCTTGAGATGGATTCAGAACAGAAAAATACTCATCCAAGTTGTTGAGTATGTGACTGTTAGCAGGGTTTTCTTTAGGTAGAGGGAAGTCTAAATTCTCCAATAGGTCCACGTCATCTGTCTCCGGCTCCGGTCCTGACAAAACCGTATGCAATACAGGTAGGCTTATAGCCTCTGGGATATCTTCCTCTGACTGCCTGGAATGGTAAAGTTTCATGAGATTAATGTGAACAAGTTGTGAATCTTTTTTGCGATCAGGAGTATGGACTATATAGTTGAGGGGAGATAGTTTATTAACATTGATTTGAAAGTTTGATGGAACCGTTCCAAGCAACCTTGGAATTGTGGGTGGTAAGCCGAAGATGTGCAATGGTCCACACTGAGGTCTTTCATCACCTGTTTGAACAAAGATGGATCAGATTGTTGGGCTTTAATGAGCTCATCCTTACTAATGGTCTTATTGTACAGATCTTCTGTGGGTAGGAAGATATTGGAGGTGGTTTTAGACGAAGAGGGCCCATTTCGCACACTCTGTGACCGGGTGACAGCACAAGAGGAGAAAAGGTGAGGAGTAGTTTCTTCAAGGTCAGTGGTGGAGTTGACAGGTCAGGGAGAGTCGACTGTCTTTATGTTGGGAACCACTAGATCTCCTACCAAGTCATTACCCAATAATAAATTAATGCCGCTCGCAGGCATTGGATCTTTCCTAATGGCCATTTGCACTTCCCCAGTAATCAAGGGACAGTGGAGGTGCACTTTAGCTAAGGGATAGGAAGAATGGGATGAGAGATCTGAAATTAAAACACTCATTAGTAAATGCGGTAGATATATCAGGAATGACGTTAAACAGGAGGATAGATTGTGCTGCGCCCGTATCACGTAGTATACAAATAGGGAAAGAACGAGACCCCTCTATGATTGAAATTTTTCCCTCATAGGTGAATGAAGAGAAGAGATCCTGATGGGGCCTTTCCACACTGGTGGTTGCTATTGGTTTGGATTTGGAATCCAGGGGACTACTTTTAGAAATTCGACACTTTGGGTGTTTACAAGACTGGATCGTATGGCCTGGGGTTTTACAGTAAGAACAATAGAACTTGGTTGCATCAGGGGTGGTAGGTGTGGGACCTTTCGACCTACCACTCACGCCCCCAAGGTTATCATCAGAAGAGGACCTAACATGTCGGAAAGTACCACGTTCTCTACTGCCCAGTGACTTCACCAGCAAGGCGTACGCATCAGCCAGCTCAGCCACACGCCCTAAATTAACCTCTCCACGCTCCTCCACATGCTTCAAGATGTGAAATGGTATCTTGCTCTTCCACTCCTCCATGACTACTAAGTTTAACAAATCCTGAAATGTGGAGGTCTCTGTAGCTTCTAACCACTTCTTAAAAAACCTAAGCATTTCTTGAGCAAACTCAACAAAGGTGTGTGAAAATGGTTTGGTTAGTTTACGAAAATTCTGCCGGTATCCATCTGGCGTGAGAGCATAAGAGGTGAGGATATTCTTTTTTACGTTATCATAGTCATCAGTCTGGTCTAAACAGTTATAAACTCTTCCCGGCTATTTTCTCAAAAGTCCTAAATGACCCGTCCATATCGGATTCATCAAACCTGGGAACAAGGGAAGAAGCATTAGCAGGGTTAAAAGCAGCTAGTTTCTCTTTTAATGCCACTTCTTTTGATTTAAACTCCGTTGTTAAGGTGACTTCTGTCTCTCTCACCTGTAGTTCTTTTCATTCTAATCTCCTGCTCCAACTTGGCCTGTTCCAACCTTCCCTCATGCTCCAACTCATACTCCAACTTGGCCTGTTCCAACTTTTCCTCCTGCTCCAACTTGGCCTGTTCCAACTCGAGTTTTTTCATTTTGATTTGGAACTCGAACCTAGCTCGTTCTAGTTCTAAGGCGTCTACTCTTTGTGCTTTTTCTTGAGGGCTAGCCAGACCTGAGGCAACTTCTGAGTGAGGAGGGGTGGTGGATAGTGGTTGAAGTTTCATGGGCGTTAATCGGTCAACAGCGGATTCTTTTAAAACTTCTTGTTGAACCAACATTTCAATTACATGATTTTTTAACATTTCCTTAGTCAGTTGCTGTGAAAATAGGATATTGTAATAGTTGGCTATTTCTTTCCATTCTTTCTTCAGGATATTAACACGTAATTTAGGTACGGAAGGATTTTCAATAAAATCCTGGAGATCAAAACCTGAGGTGGCCATTGTTACGAAAACTAGGATAAATTAACTAATGGTCAAAAGATAAGATAAGTGGATTACCCTAGAAAATATCACGGCAGTAGATAATCAGAAAGTCCCGGAAACTAACCAAGTTATACCTAGGGAATTTACACTTATGAATATTGTTCTTCTGATAAGATCCTTAAATAAGGATAAGAGACTTGAAAGAGGAAGGGCGTATTACGGCATTAATGTAAAAATCCGGATTAACAACCCTGAGTAAACAGGAAGGGCGTATTACGGCATTAATATAAAGATCCGGATTAACAACCCTTAGATACATGAAACAGGAAGGGCGTATTACGGCATTTATATAAAGATCCGGATTAACAACCCTTGAATAAACAGGAAGGGCGTATTACGGCATTAATATAAAGATCCGGATTAACAACCCTGAGTAAACAGGAAGGGCGTATTACGGCATTAATATAAAGATCCGGATTAACAACCCTTGAGTTACTCTATGAATATCCCCGAATGAGATAATGAGAAGAACAATAATTGAGGCTTTATAATTATGGGGTCCTGGTAGAGTGGGGCGTCCCAAGATATCACTTCACCCTAAACTAGTGACTATGGAACAGCCTACTCTGGAGTGAGGGTACGGCATTAAACAGATCGGGATTCTTCCCTACACTCGATAATTAGGAATAATTAACAAGGAGTTACAAGGGAGGAAGGAATATGACACTTAATGTTGGGTCCTATCACGGTCGCCATTTGTTACGAGTTGGGGATTTAGAATATAGTTAAAAGTCTACCCAGATCCCAACAGGCAACAACAAAAAAACAAAGACAATCGGACTATAAAAGGGTAGACAAAGGATGCAAGTTTTTGTTGTGTATAATAAAGTACCATAAATTCCTTAACAAAAATATTTATACAACATACAATAATTTGAAGCAAGGTGGAGGTGGGGAGACAATACACGATTACAAATACTTAAGTGCGGAGCTGAGATGGCTGACGAGTAAGGCTGAGTATTGTAGAAGACGGTAGGTAGACACTGTGCCGTAGGTTTCCAGGATAGGTGATCCTGTGGTCACTTCCCAGAGTGAACTGAACTCTCCTTGAACTGGAGCTGACGAAGAAGACTTGGAGGAGGTGACGCAACAACCAGGATATGGAGAAGGGAAACCCCGGAGTGGTAACTAAGAATAGTCATACTCGGGTTTCGTCCCTAGATGGCGTTGCTCGTGGTGCTGGGTAGGTAGATCAGGACAATAGATGGCGTGGTTCGTAGTGCTGGGTAGATAGATCATGACAATTGGTGGCGTGGTTCGTAACACAGGATATTAGTGAGAGGCAGGAGGCAAGTGAGAGGCAGAATATTAGTGACTGGCAGGATATTATTGAGAGGCAGGATATTAGTGACAGGCAGGGGACTAGTGAGAGGCAGGATATTAGTGACAGGAAGGGGACCAATGAGAGACAGGGGGTAAATGATAAGCAGGATATTTGTAACAGGCAGGGGACTAGTGATAGGTAGTGGAATTGTGTGGGGCAGGGGACTTGTGAGAGCAGATGACTAGTGAGAGGCAAGGGACTATTGAGAGGCGGGGGATTAGTGAGAGAAAGGAGGTTAGTGAGAGGCAGGATATTAGTGATAGCAAGGATATTAGTAACATGCAGAGGACTACTGTGAGGTTAAATGACTAGTGAAAGGCTGGATATTAGTAACAGGTAGGCACTAGTGAAAGGCAAAATATTAGCGGCAGGCAAGGGACTAGTTAGAAGCAGGGGACTAATGAGAGCCAGAATATTAGTGAGAGACAGGGAACTAGGGAAAGGCAGGGTTTTAAATACAGGAAGTGGTCTAATGAGGAACAAGGGGTTAGTGAGAGGCAGGATATTAGTGAGAGCCAGGGGACTAATGAGAAACGGGGGTTTGTGACAGGCAGAGGACTAGTGAGAGGCAGAATATTAGTGAGACTCAGTATATTAGCGAGATGCAGAGGACTAATGAGAAACAGGGAGTTAGTAAGAGGTATGATATTAGTGACTGGCAGGGGACTAGTGAGAGGCATTATATTAGTGAAAGGCAGAGGACTAGTGAGAAACAGGGAGTTAGTGGGAGGCAGGATATTAATGACTGGCAGGGGACTAGTGAGAGGCAGGATATTTGTGACTGGTAGGGCGACTAGTGAGAGTTAGTGGACTAGTGAGAGGCAGGGGACCAGTAACAAGTAGAATATTAGTGACAGGCAGGGGATAATGAGAGGCACGATATTAGTGAGAGGCAGGGGGCTAGTGAGAGACAGGATATTAGTGAAAGTGAAGTAGCTAGTGAGAGGCAGGTGAGTTGTGAGACATGGTACTAGTGAGAGAGAGAGGGTAGTAGTGAGAGGCAGTCCCTTGTGAAAGGCAGGCGAGTTTACTGGGTGGCAGAGGATTAGTGAAAGGCAGGGGAATATAGTGAGGGACTGGTGAGATGTAAGAGATTCGAGAAAGGTAGGGGATTATTGAGAGGCAGGTGACTGTATTAAGAGGCAGGGCATTACTGAGAGGCAGGGGATTGGTGAAAAGCAGGGGAATATAGTGAGAGACAGGGGACTAGTGAGAGGGAAGGAACTGGTAAGGGGGGTGACTAGTGAGAGGCATGGCATCAATGAGAAACAGGAGACCGGAGAAAGGCAGGAGATTAGTGAGAGGCAGGGGACTAGTGAGAAGCAAGGGGCATGACAGGGGTTATGGGACTAGTTAGGGGGGCATTATATATGTCTATGTATTTACAATAACATTAAGATGTATACTGTGTATTCATTTTGTATCAGTCACCCTTACATGATAGGTTTTCTATGAAGGGAAGGAGATATGAAAGATGTATTGCTCAGTATGTACTTTGTAACAGTCAATTTATTTTTGCATTGGATGTGAATTATATTTGTTATATGTAATTTCCAATATTTTGATATCATATAATATTATGTACTCACAAAAGGAAGTTTTGAGTTAATATTCTAATTATGAAATATGTACTCTTGTCGACATTCTGGAGGTCTCTCTACGTGTAGATATAGAGTATGGCTGTGAGACCAAGAAAGTGACTATAATGTTATTAATCCATCGTGTATCCTATATTTTGGTATTTATTTGCTCACCAGTATTAAGGGTGAATATTAGGTGAAACATTTGTGAATGGGGGGAGATCCACATTATGGAATTAATATAGATAAGCTATTAAATTAGTTGTCAGAGGATCATGCAGTATTATTGTCTATAGTCTTGTTTTACTGTAAATACAATAAGCATTAATTATTATAGTTTCTTTAGATGTATTCGCAATGCAATTATATTAAATGTCCTGTAGGGGTATCGAGATATTCATGTTGTCTAGCACTCAGGATGGAAAGAAACTCTAATGTGGTTTTCTTGTATAATATATAAGTTATATGAAGACAGTCTGGTGCTGGAGATGCCGTGTGGTGGGGAGCTGCTCAGTAGAAGACGTTCGGTGAGTAGCGTGTTGAAGGAGGTAGATGTGCAGGAGCTTTGTTAGAGAAGATGTTGCCTGTTGCTGGCCTCCTGGCTGAATGAAATGTTAACAGCATGGAGCTTGCTGGAGGAGATGTTGCTTGTTCAGGAAAATGGGCAGAATGAGAGTTGGTTGGTGAGGAAGCTCAGAGGACAGCTGGTGGATCGCCATGCTCGCTGGCGGGAGCGAGGACCGCCAGGCAGGCGAGGAGAGGCTAGGGCAGCCAGGCAGCGCCGGAGGAGGAGGTGTTGCTTGTTCAAGAAGAATGGTCAGAATGAATCTCAATGGAGAGACAGAGCTTATATACCCAGCAGCCGCTATGAGTCATGTTGGGAAAACCCGAGAAGTCGCCGGTCTTTTGGCTCGGTTGCTAGGATACGGCGGCATTGGAATGCGGATACGCTTGGTTGCTAGGAAAGACGGTAGCAGGTGGTGTGCAGCTACGCAGTTTGTAGGGGGCGTCCACTACAATACTCCCCCTCCCTCCAGGCGGTGTAGGAGAGGCGAGGGTCGCCAGGCAGCGGCAGATGAGGAGGTGTTGCTTGTTCAAGAAGAATGGTCAGAATGAATCTCAATGGAGAGACAGAGCTTATATACCCAGCAGCCGCTATGAGTCATGTTGGGAAAACCCGAGAAGTCGCCGGTCTTTTGGCTCGGTTGCTAGGATACGGCGGCATTGGAATGCGGATACGCTTGGTTGCTAGGAAAGACGGTAGCAGGTGGTGTGCAGCTACGCAGTTTGTAGGGGAGACGTCCACTACAGTCCTCTTCAACTGGCAGCTGGAGGTTGCGAAGGATTGGCTACATGATTCCGGTCTGTTAACGAAAGCTGTTTTTTCAGATTGTGAATCTGATTAATGAGCCTAGGAGTTGAAATACTGCGGAAATAGGAGAGCAGGGTGGGGAGGACCACTGCTCGATATACGCATAACTTTGTAGTTAATTTCAGCTCCCTGCAGCTGAGGACACGGTTTCGGAGTCTGTCAAAGGCTTGAGATGCACATCTGATCCGATGTTGAATTTCTTCATCGATGTCCTTGGTGGTGGACAGGTGGGAGCAGAGATACCGAAAGTGGGTAACACTAGAGAGAGTAGTACCGTTAAGCTGGATGAAGGGTGGAGGTATATCTTAACCAGGGGCAGGCTCAAAGAGAATCTGAGTCTTACTTACATTCACCTCAAGACTGAAGTGTGCATACGCATCTGCGTATGCGTTCAAAATTACCTGTAGGTCACGTTTTCTGTAAGCGACAAGGGTGAGGTCGTCTGCATGCTGAAGCTGCCAACACCTTTGTTCTTGCCTGGAGTCGTTTATGTTGAAAAGACCCTTCATCCGTTGCTCGATTTCCACCCCCACCAACTAAATTGGCACTGGCATGAGTAAGGAAGGCAGCCAAGAAAATGGAAAAGAGAGTTGGTGCCAGTACACACCCTTGTTTAACCCCCGTTTGGATGGGAAAGAACTCACGCTGGGTGCCATTGTGTAGGATATTGCCGTTCATGCCTTCATAAAGTTGCCTCACAATGGTGAAGAATTTTGGTGGGTAGCCAAAACGGTTGAGGGTCCACCAGAGAGCTTCCTCATTGACCGAGTCGAAGGCCTTAGTTAGGTCGATGAAAGCCATGTACATGTCACGTCGCTGTTCTCTGCACTTTTTCTGTATCTGACGGGCAGCAAAGATCATGTCAGTGGTGCCACTTGATTGTCTAAAGCCACATTGAGATTCTGGGAGGAAGTTTTCTTCCTCAAGAGGAAGTCTGTGTAGGAAGACTCGGGCGATGATTTTACCAGCTACGGATAGCAGCCACAGTCTGACCGGTTTCTATTGTTCGATGGAGGCGTCTTTAAGGGCTTGGGGATTTCCTCCTTTTCCCATATATTCTCCAGAAGGGAGTGGAGACGATTGGTAGGCAGAGGCCCTTCTCCTTTTTACAATTCGGCTGGAATTCCATCAGACCCTGAGGCTTTGTTATTTTCCTTCTGTATTATGGCAGTAACTACCTCATTCAGGGATGGAAGATAGCTGAGGTGGGTCAGCTCTGAATACTGAGGGACCTGCTAAATAGTCAGGACATCCACATCGGTGTTTCGGTTGGGCAGTGAATGGTAGTGCTCTTTCCAGTTCTGAAGGAGGCCTTTATCGTCTTTTATTATGGAGTTGCCGTCAGATGAGTAGAGAGGGGCTGCGCCATAAGTGATTGGCCCATAAAATCTTCTAGTGGAATTGAAAAATTTGGGCATCTTGTGCTTATCTGCAAATTTTTGTGCTTCACATAACTTATTTTTAAACCTGTCATTCTTTAGATTGTGAAGTTCCTGCTGAGCTGCCGCTTTCTTCTTGTGGAAGGTTAATCAGCTTTCGTCCAAGACTGAGGGTTGTTCTGTCAGTTACTTAAAACAGCACGTTTATTATTGATGAAACAGCACGTTTATCATCGATGAATGCATTGCCGGGTCCATTTTCAGTGAATCAGTCCTGGTGTATTCTTTCGATCTGGCCGAGTGTCTCTCTGTAGGTTTTTGTCATGAGAGTGTCAAGAAATCTCATTCGGCACTGGGATTTGGGATGCTTGTCGTCGGGTTGTTTATCAGCCCATGTTCGAGTTGCTCTCTGAAAGCGTCTTCCAGATGCTTAGTGTTAAAACCTCTTCTGGAGGCTTGCTGCCTTCGTTGTTTTGGGGCGACGTGAAGTGAGAGGTTGACTCTGACATACCGATGATCAGTGTCGCAGTGGTGTGATCCACGCAAAGCACGGGTGATGATTATATCTCGGCGATTTCTTTCTCTGACAATGATGTGGTCAATGAGATGCCAGTGTTTGGATCGTGGGTGTTACCACAAATCTTTGAACTTGTCGGCCTGCCTAAACAAGGTATTGGTGATAGTAAGGCTGTGTAGCACTCTTTCTGAGGAGGAGTAGGCCGTTCGGATTACACTTGCCTATTCCATTTTTCCCTATGGTTCCTTGTCAAATGTTAGCATCTCTGCCAACTCTGGAATTGAAGTCACAGAGGAGCATAACCTTAACTTCTCTGGGGATAGAGGTTAGCACTGTCAAATTCGGCATAAATTGCCTCCTTGTTGTCATTCTCTACATCCAGTGTTGGGGCATATGCACTGATGAAGAAGGCATGACGTGAGTGATTCACTGTGACTAGGAGCGACATGAGGCGCTCGTTGATCTCAATAGGCATTTCAGTTAGCCTGTGTAGGATGCGTTGGCATTTGGTAAAACCGACTCCATAAGTGTGGTTTCTCTCTGCAGAATGCTTACCCTTCCAGAAAAAGATATAACCAGAACCCGTTCTGTGAGATGACCCTTGTCTGGGAGCCAGGAATCACTCTTGGCTGCTATGTCGATGTTATACCTAACCAGCTCTTTTGCTACACGGGCGATTCTTCTTTCAGGACACTCATTTGTGCCAGTATCCAGAAGGGTCCTGGCATTCCATACAGCGACCATAAGAGGTTTTTTTTCGTTTGTTTCTTTTTGGATCTGTGATTTTGATTGTGTTTTCGACCTCATAAGGATGACCTTACTTGTGCGGTTGCCCAATCAGGTTGGTTCTTTTAGCAGACAACGTTTTTAGCCCCCTACCCATGTGGGGTCTGCAGAGTGGCTCCTTGAAAGGGTTGCCTATCCCAGTGCATAAACGACCATCTTATCTGTGCCGCCCATGTGCAGATTTATGACTAGGGACTCCCGACAGTCATCTCTGCCTGTCCCCGTCGCCACTCGTCCATCGTCATAGGACTTTTGGGGGTATAGGGGTTTTGATGATGATGAGACATATGATGAGCTGGATGATGGCTGCACATGAGTTGATTTATGTGGTGAGGCAAGAGCGCAGGCTGCAGCCACACATCTTGGCTCTCCCTTTTCCTCATCCAGTGGTGCAGTTATTGCAACGAATGGGGAGAGGGAGAGTTACAATGGACTGCCGAAAGCCATGATTGTTGGGTTCGCATTAGTAGCCTATCCATTATGCATTGCCTTCGTCCGCCGGTGTAGTCGTTGGGTTCCCATCATGGTCACCTCTTCTGCTTATAGTGCCGTTGGGGTCTTGTTGGAGCTCTGTAAGCATGTCTGCCTGATGCGGGGCTCCATCTCAGATTTTTCATTCGGGGTTTACTCCCGTAGCCTATTACGCCGTCTCTTAATTTATTTTAATATCCAGGTTCTAGGCGTAACCAAACAAAAACAAAAGTGAAGTAAATCAAAAGGGGATAAAAATAAATAAAGTAAACCTTTAAGAATTTAATAAAATTAAATACTAACACAATAAAGAGCCTCGTAGGCTGTCACAACAAGTTGATTCACTATCGAAACTCTTAAGACACAAATGATACTAAAACATCGAAACATCAAAAGAACTGCTTAAACAAATAGAATAAAAATAAAGCACTGGATTACGTTAACACTGCATAAACATATAAAATACCTAACACTGAAATTAACTATAGTGAAACAAAACTGAATTACTTAAATGTAACTAAGCAAGCACTGATGGACACATAAGAGACATGAATAGGTACTCACACAGATATACCACATTGGTGGAGACAGGAAAAACACAGAAATAAAATAAAGTATAAGTAACAGGTGACGGGTGTCACTCAAAAGAACGTGAACTGAATGACAAGAGGACTGGACTGAACTCCGTCTGCTGGTGGGGTACTATATATAAGGTCGGCTCCTGCCAGTGAGACACTCCAGTGAAACATGGGTCGTTGAACGATGCAGATGGTCGTTAGAGAAACAAAGAATGCTTGTTACAATACTAAATGAAGAAATAAGATGGGCTTGAACAAATAATAACAGTTATAACCTTAACAGCACAGGGTAAGGTGACTAGAATATATAATAGTAAATATAACACATCATTACAGGAATAATATGGAACAACATGGAAGCATGTTATAAAAGATAATAGAAAATTACGACACGGTAGTAACAAGCCTTATGTAACTTACCTGTAACCTCAAAGTAACTTCTTCTGAAGACTCACACTTATTTACGGAAGTACCAGAAATTGTTTACAAAAGGGAAACGCCTGTCTTAGTTCATTTCTCTGAGATTGTTTGACGGATACAGGTCGTTATATGTATATATACAGTATATTGACACTTGTATCTACAGAAAGGCTGGCCACTTGATCTAGGACTGAGAGCTGTGAGCTGAAAGCAGTGTTTGAGATACTAGTTCTGAGGTAGACTCAGAGTTAGATCTGCTAGGACTGAAAGGTCTCTCAGTCAACTGCTCAGTGGTAGATCAGTAATGTTTGGTGTCCAGCTAAAGACTGCCTAGTTCTTCAGGGCGGACGTACCCTGGGGTTAACTAACAATGATGTCACAAAGGATGATGCATGGGTTCAAGCTTCTAGAAGCTTCATCCAGCAGGAAGGGTCGGTATGAGTCAATTCCTTGGCATGAATACCTGTCGCAGTGTCAGCAGCGTTACTGAAATAGCTGTAACCGCCCGATGAGCGACTGCAGAATAATGAGACCCTTGCACGTAGGACTTGATAGTTCTTTATTTGGTCAAAACCTACAGAGTACTAATTACATATGTTACATTTGAGATAATTCATTCACTCGTACGTTCCTTTACTATTAACAACTACATATGATATATTTGAGTAGAGTAGGGTGTTAAACCATATAAAAACTTACGTGTTTCGGGTCTAATGTAGGATTTATTAGCTCCCTGACTTGTTAACTCACTGGATGGCTTAAAAATATCTTCTGAACCCCAGAGGGAGCGAGTTAGTCAATCCCAAGGCGAGGGCCATCTGTTTCACATTTAATGCCTCAGCAAAGTTCGTTATAAACACTCCCTCTGTCTCTCTCCTGTCTCCCTTTCTCTCTCTCTCTCCTCTAGTTTATCCTACTGTGGCAGTAACAATAGCTGTCTGTAAAATTATCTCGTTGAGCCGTGAATCATCCTTAATTGACGTTGCAAATATCTAACTAATCTGACTAATAATTTACATCAAATACTTAAATACTTGGAAGTTTACAATTGATAAGCAATCCTCTAGTTATCAAGTAAGAGTCATTAATTGAATAACTCATGAGCTTCAAAGGTGATATCGTCATATTGAGACATCTCTGGTCGACACACTGTCGTAAAAAATAATAATGATAATAATAAACGGTTTATTGAAAAAGTTTGCAGCCCGAAGGCTGAAAATATACATTGGACATAAATGACTTATTACATACATTGGTGGTTTACCAAAAGCCTTTATTAGAGAAAGGTGAAGGAACATACAGTGAACATACAGATTAATGTTTACACACGTAGATCATGTGAGCTGAGGTGTTGAACAGCAGACACGTAGTGTAGTAACTCCCTCACAGATGGCGTTATGAGGGGCATCACGTTGAGTACTAGTTCCCTCACAGGTGGTGTTATGAGGGGCTTGACGTGGTGTAGTAATTCCCTCACAGATGGTGTTACGAGGGGCCTGATGATGTAGTAATTCCCTCACAGATGGTGTTATGAGGAGCCTGATGTGGTGTAGTAATTCCCTCATAGATGGTGTTATGAGGGGCCTGATGTGGTGTAATAATTCCCTCACAAGTGGTGTTATGAGGGGCCTGATGATGTAGTAATTCCCTCGCAGATGGTGTTATGAGGGGCCTGATGTGGTGTAGTAATTCCATCACAGATGGTGTATGAGGGGCATCACATGGCGTAGTAATTCCCTCACAGATGGTGTTATGAGGAACTTCACATGATGCTGTAGCAACTCATTCACTACGTGGTGTCGTAGCATCTTGGGGACACCACTTGGTCTGTTGTCACAGGACTTAACTCACTCAAGTGGGTAAGGTGTGGTCCCAGGCCTCTCTATCGTGGAGTCTCAGGGGAATTATCACTGGGTACCTGGAACATCACTGTGTGAAGGTTAGCTTGGGTAAGACTCAACTGTAACTGCCGAGTTGTTTTTCACTGACTTAAGCACTGTTCATCACTATTCAATACTGGTTCCATTCCTTTCCCAAATGAAACAGTAACTTCTGGTGAGAACTTGTTGATATTCCGGTGGGGAGGAGGGTTCAGGGGAGGGAGTTGGTATGGGCCAACATAATAGTTGACGTGGCTGCTGCTGAGCAGCGCCAGGTGCGTCTGACCCGTCTTGACCCGTCTGTGGTCAAGGAAGACGTGCCTAAAACAGCTGCGTTTGAGCAGGCTTAGTAAATGCTTACTACATGCTTGCCATGAAACACCTTTGACCCCTGCGGGTCAATGTAAAATGCATAATGAAAACTTATTCATCCATAGTGTATAATGCTCTGGTTGCTATGCTGGTTGCAGAGTAAACCAGTCTAAGCTGCTTACACTTATACCTACCAAGGTTAATCTGCAAAGCATGGGGGCAATGGTTGATAGGCGCCAGGAAGCTTCCAACATGCTAGTGGGAATATGCGCCGTCCCTCTGGGGCTCACTGTTACTCCAAGATCCCGTGGTGGTTTAACCTGGGCCCACGAGGCACCCAGTTACTGTATGTTGCCACGAGGAGGCACTGCAGGAGTCTTGATGGTGAAGAGGTTGTGTACTGGCAGGGGAAGACTTATGTAAGTTGCTTCCCTGTTCGCCACGAGGGCTAGCCAGCGGCGATAGCTGAAAGCGAGAGGGAGCAAGCAGTGCATGCACCTTAATACTAACGTAATGCTGCCACACTAGACGCATCATTTCACCACCCTGTGTGCGAACACACACACACACACACACACACACACACACACACCGAGGCGTGGCAAATTGTTCTTGAGATCTGTGCCATAGAAAACTATGAGGTGGGGGTGTAGTGCTGTACTGTTGCAGTGACCTTTGTGGTTTCAGGTCACTCCCACCTCCCACCCCCACCACCTTGCCTCCCTCATTGTTTGTGTGGCTTATCACCCCCGTGCTCACCTACCGCCAATGTACTGCTTACTCATATAATAGACACTGCTGACTCCCTGATATCCAGATTTCCATGCGCCAAGCTAGTGATATGCGGTGACTTTAATGAGTTAGACATCAGTAACATCACCGAACACCTCCACCTTGCACAAATAGTTGACTCTCCTACACATGGGAATACCACCCTGGAGCCTCATCATGACTGATCACTGCAACCATTACCTTCCCCCCAGCCACTGCCTCCCATGGGGCGCAGCCCTCACCTGTCTCTACTGTGGTCACCTACACCTACCATCTCACGACCGCCAGTTGTCAACATTACTTACCGACCTACCCCTGACACTGGCTTGCGGCGTTTCGGACAATGGATGACCCGGTATCCCTGGACTGAAGTGATCACGGTAGACGATGAGCAGAACAAGTGGGACAATTACCTGGACACTATTACCAAAGCCAACCACCACTTCTTTCCAACCAAGACACTGAGGATCCACCCAGATGATGTCCAGTGGATTACACCCCGAATCAAAAGACGAATTTAGCAGCGCAACATGGCATGCTACACCAACAACCGCCTGTACAAAAGTCTACGTAACCAGGTCATCAAGGAAATCATGTCAGCCAAGAAGTCTTATTATCCCAGGAAAGTTCAAGGCCTCAAGGAGGTCGGCATCGGTTAGTGGTACTCTAAGGTAAAAGATCTCTGTGGTCTTAACCGTCAGTCTCTCACACTTCCTTTTATCTCTCATTTACTTAGTGAGGAGGCAGCTGAGATAATTAATAACCACTTTGCTACCATATGTTATACCCTACCCAGTCTTGACCTCACTCTCCTCCCGACTTACTTACCTTCCCCCTCCCCACTCACATTTTTCAACCATTTGAAATTGCCAACAAACTCCTGAAATTTAAACCCAAAAGCTCCACAACCCCAATTGATCTCCCAATCAAAATTTACAAGGAGTTTGCGGTCGAACTTGCCAGCCCCCCCCTCCTTTGTTCAATTATTACTACATCCCTCAGACAAAGCAAATGGCCTAATGAATGGAAAACCGCATTTGTCACCCCTATCCCTAAGGTCCCCACCCCACAGTCCCCTAGTGACCTCAGGCCAGTTGCCATTACCCCCATACCCAGTCTACTCAGTGAAGACTTTGTTTTTGGGTGGGCATTTGCCAGTATCTAACAGTCAATTGATTCACAGCAATTTGGCAATATGAGGACCTCCTCTACATCACACTGCTTAGTTAGTTTCCTGGATTTTCTGCACAAACCCTGCAGAAACGTAAGACATCACTGGCCGTTGCCCTTGTTGACTTCAGTAAGGCTTTTGACCTTGTTGATCACTGCACTGTTATCAACAAGGCCATTGCACTAGGGCTGCCCACCAACCTGGTCTCATGGCTCACTGATTTCCTGAGTGAGCGTCGTCAGGCAGTCAGGTACCAGGGCTCTGTCTCCGCATTCCAAAACCTCACCTGCGGTGTTCCCCAGGGGACCAGGATGGGACCACTGTGCTTCCTAATCCTGATTAACGACGCTCTATCGGACACTCCTCACAGGTGGAAGTACGTGGATGACTGCACTGTGGTGGTTACAGTGGACAACACCTCACCGGACTACTCATCGTTACAAGGCACCTTGGACAGGCTACAGGCATGGACTACGGAGAACAAGGTCACCATCAACCACACCAAAACCATAGTCATGCACATCAATACCGCCACCACTCCAGTGTAAGCTCCAGTAGTTATAATGGGTGCCCATCCCCTCCAGTTAGAGCATTCTGCCAAACTCCTGGGTGTTACCATAGACCACAAACTGGACTGGTAGGCCCATGTAAACAACACAATCAAGGCAGCCTTGTACCGACTCTACATGCTACGACGACTCAAGTCACTTGCGGCACCCATGCCAGAGCTAAGGACTATCTAGAACTCATTTATTCTCCCCAAATTAACGTATGCATCACCAGCCTGGTCGCCTTCTCTCAACTCTACCCAACAACGTCAGCTGGAGAAGGTACAGAAGAGGGCCTGTAGAATCATGCTCGGCGCAGACACTCCGGCTACAACAACGCTCTCTCCACCCTGGAAATGCCATCCCTCAGTGACCTGCACCACCAAGCACTAGCAAGGTTTGGCAGTGGACTTCTGCAGCATCCTCGTCATCGCCACCTACTGCCACCGGCAGTCCCCCGCCCACCTTGCGCAGTCCGCCACTACAACAAAATTCAGGCCATAAGAGCCTGCACTGATAGATATAAGAATAGCATCATCCCATCTTTTGTTAAAATAATAAACAGCTCTTAATTTATTTACTGTACAGCCCTGTAAATGTATTGAACGATCATTATGTTCAAATCATATGTAAGTTTGTATATTTTCAGCCACCGGCTGCAACTCTATTAATAAACCGTTTATTATTTTTATTATTATTATTATTATTATTATTATTATTATTACACACACACACACACATATGTACATGTGTAAGATACATGATGTACTTTCAGGATATTATGGGCAGAGAAGTAAATAATTCCTAGCAGGAGGCGAGGAGGAGGATGCTGTGTACCGTTCCATAATTATATAAACTCACGCGGACGCTCCTCCTTATTAAGTTACTTTACACAAAAGACCAAATTACCTCCTCTGACTTAATAATAAAAACTTGAAAATAAGAGTTGGATGTTTTCCGTACTATAACCCCCCCTCCCACACATACAGGAAAAAATGCTCTTATACCAGTGGTTCTTAACCTTTTTGGAGTCACAGACCCCTTTGGGAATCTGGTGAAAGCTATGGACCTCCTCCCTAGAAAAATGCACATAAGCATATAAACACAACTTTGCATGCAATGAATATACTTTATTTTATTTAAAATTCATTGCCTCATACAGTGTATGACATACACAAAGTATGAATAAAGTAAACATTCTTAACAAAGAATTATGTTTCACACTTTTTTATGCAAAAATTAATGGCCACTCCATACAAAAATGAAATACAATCATCTTGTGCAAATTAAACAAAACAAAACTTTAATTCTGCTCAAAAGTTCATTTCAATGAGAAGGTTGTTGTTTGGCTTGAAGATAAATGTTAAATTTTTATCTGACCTTCACGGACCCCCTGAAGCCCATCCATGGACCCCTTGGGGGTCCATGGACCCCAGGTTAAGAACCCCCTGTCTTATACAATTTAAACACATCACAAGCCTTTTACACGTATCGGAGTAAAATAATTTTTACTTGTATAAAACCTTCGAAAGTTTCGGCACACGACCTCATTAAATTTACCTTCTGACAGCTGTGTGATAAGACCCTCTCTGTTACTCAAATTTCTTTCATCTGTTGCCATAAACAAAGGAGCAAAAAAAATCCAGGGTAACACAAACACACTATTACGGCAACTAAATCTTATTGAAATTGTAAAAATATAATTAAAAGTTAAGATCTGAATATACTGTAGCTCAGTGGTTGGAGAATCAACCATTCACTCCACGTCCACTTAATTTCCTGTACCAGAGTGGGGTGTAACTGTGACGTCACTCACTCCATCGGCTAAAAATCGTTGGAGACCAGGAGTGTTGTGTTAACTCTTTCTCTTTCTTCCTTATATTGACAGTCCAAGAGCCAATAATAAACATGTATCGATTGTTCTACAACCAATGAGAATTACGTATTTAGTCAAAAACTAGTGAGAAACACATATAGAGTCTAACATCAATGATTATCACCTCTTGATTCTATTAACTAATGAGAAACATATATCGTCACAAGCAATGAGAATGACGTATTAATTCTATTAACTAATCAGGAACACGTATTAGGAGTAACAACCAATTAGAAACACGTATAGAGTAAAACAAGTAATGAGAGTCGCCTATTGATTGTAATAACTAATGAGAAACACATATAGAGGCACACAAACAATGAGAATCACGTATCGAGTGAAGCAACCAGTGAGAAACACATAACTATTTAACTATTAAGTTTAACAACCAACGAGAAACACGTATTGATCTTGACAACCAATAAAAACACGTACTGAATCTAACAACACGTATTAAGTCTAACAAGACTGAGAACCCCGCATTGAGTAAAACAACCAGTCCCGGACGAAAGTTCTCACTACAGTCAAGGTGGATGGCCCAAAGTCCTCCCGCCCTTACTGGACGACGGGTCCACTGTCCATCCATTACCACCCTCCCTCCCTCCCTACGCACACCCACACAAACAATCACCCCCGCAGTTCATCAATAGAGCTCTGATACTTTCATTTCTCAATGAGGATTAGGGAAGGATTTCATTGTTTTGTTATAAATTCACCAAGCAATTTATTCTTAATCAAGTCTTACCCTTATTTGATAAAATAGGTTACATCATTATTAGATAATCATGACATAGTGTAGTGTGTGTTTTGGTGTCTGGGATTCACAACGACACCAGAATCCTCCAAGCTGTATTGTCCCTCAGAATAGTAGCAAGAAAACTAAGCATGAATGTGAGGAATAATATGGTTCATAAGAGAATGGCTTTGTCACCCTCCGTGATAATGGCCTTAACATGGGATCTACTTTTTGAAATCTTGGCCTGATCCCTTCAATGGATGAAATGATGGGAGTATTGCTGAGTTATGAGCGACACAATTAATATAAAAGTGTGCAACATCAAGAAGTAGGTCACAACACTGATTGCTTAGCTTTTGATGGAACAGTAGGATAAAAGTTGCATGACTATATTTTATTATTAGTTATACTTGTATAGGTAACTATAGTACACTCAATGTCTTTGTAGATACATTTACAGTTAAAAATAAAACAATGATTCAAACAATCAATTCTTTTGATTACATAAATTATGCATAACACATATTGTCAGCAAAATTATTCATCGGCAGCCAATGCAACCGCCCAGTTTTTCAATAACGGCCTGTAGCCTGTTCGGCATGGATGCCACAAGGTCGCGCACCAGCTATGGTCTACCCCTGAAGTATTCAAACTGTCTATTAATAAGCACCATAAGTTGATTGCCCACACGCGCTCTACAACGTTCATTTCTGCTCCCTTGCTGGGTCATTCTAGGAGCTCTAAGTAGTCTGGTGTCGCAGACCACTGTTGATCGACGTGGGATAGCAGGAAACGCTCCTCGAACAGCTCAATGTATTTCGGTGCTGTAAACATCCCCTCGATTTGGAACATTACACACGCCGAGATGTGAAACCCTGCCCCAGACATTGCAGGTCACGTGTCCAGATCGGGCCTCGTCAAATATGTTAGACCTGTCAAACCTGCAAGCATAGCAGAATAACAATTAGTTAATGTTTATTAATAAGATAATATAGTGTATAAAGTAGATTGTGCATAATGTAGATATAAAACTTTAGTGAATCCCTTTATTTTAATTGCTGCTCTTTAGGGTAAAGCTACTATCATTGACGATAATTACAATGATGTGCATGACTTAACATATTGCAAAAATCATTGGCCATTTTTTTAAACACTCAGCGCAGCAAGTCCGAAGAGCAATGCAGAACATCGGGTTACTTTATAGTAACGCTAACACCGCAACTTTAGAGAGATGGTACGCATTATCCGAGATAAATGTAAGCAAATCAGGTGGATCTGCGCGCCAAAATTAAAGCAGAAACATGAGTTGTGAAAATAAAAGTTTCTCTTCACGGGAGAAGGCAGTCACCACCACCAATTATGCTAACGTCTGCACCAGCAGGAACACTTGGATCAACTAATCCAACGTCAGAATCACCCATGTCACCAGCAGCAACAGAAAATCCACCTCCAACAGTACCACCACCAGCAACAACAGCATCAACATCCAGTCACAGGGGAACGAAAGGAAGCACGTGAACACGAGAAATGTTTGCTTCAATGCCATTATTAAGGACAGTGCACAAGAACTGAATGGTGCTATATTGGAGGCTTTAAAGGCCTTCACTAGTAAGTGCATTACATTATCAGCCCAATCTGTGCATAATGTATTTTGAGGAAGCATTAGAGTTGTGGCATATGTCAAGACTGCGGCCATAATTCCTCCTCTCTCTGTGGGCAATTTAGTTAAATTATGGAGACTTTGCCATGAGTTTCATAATTGACAAAGTATAAACTTTGATTTTCTTTCAATCTCTCTCTGTTTACTGTGTTTTTACACTTAATTGAGAAAATGAAATAATATTTTTTTTATGTTATAAATGTTATGTTTTCTTCTTTTAGTACTTGTGAAAACAAATAGATTCAGCATATTTTGCTATAATTTCATATACAATATACTGTGATATTGTATATTAAACGCTCATAGTTATTGGGAAATTTGAATCATTATTTTAATTAATTTTTTTTATACTTTAAATAGAATTTCAATACAGGTACAGTACAATACTTCTAAAATCTTTCACGAATGATAATTGCTATTACTGTACGTATTTGCAATTTCAAACAAAGTATGATTAGTACTATTAATTTATATATAGAACTGTATACTGTTTGAATGATATATTTTTACATATACTGTACTGCACTGTGATATATTTTTCATTACTCATGCCAGTGGAATCCCGTTTTAATTTTATTATAATTGAAATACTGTTTCAAGTTGTACAGTGATAATGTTTGGTGGAAATATAATGTGTTATTTAAAGCCAAACAATTTATTGGTATATAACTTTGATAATAAAATCTATTCTCTAAAAAAACATTACCAAACCAATAATGCTTCTGTTTACCCTTACACGTGCTCTACTTTCAAATAAACTACAGTATACAAATGAAAAACCATGTATCAATTACACACCTTTCTGCATCGATGTAGTCATGGGTTGCATTAGGCTTACCCACGCAACCAACTCCAAAGTTGTTTTAGTAGAGATAAGGCACCAGGGGAGACATGACTGTCATGGGTTGCGTTAGGCTTACCCACGCAACCAACTCCAAAGTTTGTTTTAGTAGAGATAAGGCACCCGGCGAGCCATGACTGCTACATATTTTTTCCGTTAGTGGTATGTTAGCCAGCCTATATGGGGAGGCCAGTGAGACAGTGTTGTACTGTTCATCGCCTCACGCCCCAAAACCACATTTTGAGTAGTGTCCTCTAGGCCATGGGTTAGTTAAGACGTCATCCCCATCCTCTCCCTCCTGAAGGGAACGGGACACCACACAGAGTCATCCACAACCGCCCTGTCCTTTGGACCGTTGTTGACACGAGATTAAGTGTGCTAACCTAGGTTGCTACCCCCGTGGAAATGTCACGTGTGGATGCCTGGTTGCGACCTTCTCATCTGTATATATCACTAGTTTCCAAAAATCTTCGTCTTTATCAGCATAGAGCTTAGTGAAAGCCAGTCTCCCTGTCCGGTGTTCCTCTGCCAAGTGCTCTTACCTCACTGGAGTGCGGTGGTGTAACCTCCGTCTCACAGGCCTTGCGGACACCGCTAACTTTTGTAAGCTCTCCCTTATGGACTCGGCATTTACGAAGGGTCCGGCTCATCTGCCGCTATGATAATGGCATCCTTGGCAGCAGTATTCCTCCTCGGAGTACTTGATCCGTAGCAATTAAAATTAATTACTCATTAGACTACACTAAACTATTATTACAGTACAACAGGTCTGTTTACCTAGATATTAAGTAAAATCTTTACGTTTGTAATGCAGAATGCCGAGAGGTCGATTTTCATTTGATTATACATTATTTTCTTGTATATTTTAGTTATTTTGTTCATTTTGTTTAATAATATTCATTAGATTTGAAATAATTGTGTTACGAACCATGCCATCAATTGTCATGACCTACCTACCCAGCACCACGAGCAACGCCATCTAGGGACGAAACCCGAGTATGACTAGTCTTAGTTACCACTCCGGGGTTTCCCTTCTCCATATCCTGGTTGTTGCGTCACCTACTCCAAGTCTTCCTCATCAGATCTAGATCGAGGAAAGTTCAGTTTACTCTGGGAAGTGACCACAGGATCACCTATCCTGGAAACCTATGGCACAGTGACTACCTACCATCTTCTACAATATTCAGCCTTACTCGGCGGCCATCTCAGCTCCGCACTTAAGTATTTGTAATCTTATATTGCCTCCCCACCTCCACCTTGCTTCAAATTATTGTATGTTGTATAAATATGTATATACTGTTAATGTTTAGGTTAAGTATGGTTAAGGGTAAATTATAGAAAGCTGAATATTTTGTTAAGGAATTTATGGTACTTTATTATACACAACAAAAACTGGCATCCTTTGTCTACCCTTTTATTGTCCGATTGTCTTTGTTTTTTGTTGTTGTTGCCTGTTGGGATCTGGGTAGACATTTAACTATATTCTAAATCCCCAACTCATAACAAATGGCGACCGTGACAGGACCCAACATTAAGTGCAATATTCCTTCCCCCCTTGTTACTCCTTGTTAATTATTCCTCCCAGTCACTTCTGTTCACAATTGCTTTACGGTAGTTTAAAGTTCCTTCATATGTGTGTGCATATATTGGTATTATCGTACAGTAAGAGTGACAGACGTAGGATATTAGGTTCCAATTGTCATAAGGCTTACCTGTTATTACACGTGGCAGTCGTGTAGTAAGTCTTATCCAGTGTAGGGAAGAATCCGGATCTGTTTAATGCCGTACCCTCGCTCCAGAGTAGGCTGTTCCATAGTCACTAGTTTAGGGTGAAGTGATATCTTGGGACGCCCCGCTCTACCAGGACCCCATAATTATAAAGCCTCAATTATTGTTCTTCTCATTATCTCATTTGGGGTCAATAATCAAGTAACTCAAGGGTTGTTAATCCTGATCTTTATTTAAATGCCGTAATACGCCCTTCCTGTTTATTCAAGGGTTGTTAATCCGGATCTTTATATAAATGCCGTAATACGCCCTTCCTGTTTCAAGTATCTAAGGGTTGTTAATCCGGATCTTTATATTAATGCCGTAATACGCCCTTCCTCTTTCAAGTCTCTTATCCTTATTTAAGGATTTTATCAGAAGAACAATATTCATAAGTGTAATTTCCCTAGGTATAACTTGGGTAGTTTCTTGGACTTTCTGGTTATCCACTGCCGTGATATTTTCTAGGGTAATCCACTTGTCTTATCTTTTTGACCATTAGTTAATTTATCCTAGTTTTCTTAACAATGGCCACTTCAGGATTTGTTAAACTTGGTAGTCCTGGAGGAGTGCAAGAGCAAGATACCATTTCACATCTTGAAGCATGTGGAGGAGCGTGGAGAGGTTAATTTAGGGCGTGCGACTGAGCTGGCTGATGGATACGCCTTGCTGGTGGAGTCACTGTGCCGTAGGGAACGTGGTACTTTCCAGCATATTAGGTCCTCCTCTGATGATAACCTTGGGGACGTGAGTGGTAGGTCGAAAGGTCCCACACCTACCCCCCCTGATGCAACCAAGTTTTATTGTTCTTACTGTAAAAACCCAGGCCATACGATCCAGTCTTGTAAACACCCAAAGTGTCGAACTGCTAAAAGTAGTTCCCTGTATCCCAAATCCAAACCAATAGCAACCACCAATGTGGAAAGGCAGGGTGTTTAATTATTTGTTCCACATCATTAAGTAAGGAAAAAGAGAGTGCCTCAGTTCCATGTGGGGTAGTGTGACCCCCTACTAAGCCTTTCTTGCTCATGTGGTATCGTCGCATTCTAGTGTGGCTTGGGAACTGAGTGATAGGGTTGTTTACTGTTAACACTTGTCTTTGCCAGTATTGGTTTATTAATAATTGAAAGAACAGTCATCAATGCAAATAATATATATTTTTGATTCTGTGATATAATATATGATGTTACTTACAAAAACGAAGTCTTTGAAGAGACACAATGAAAGGAAAGGAGGGGGCGGCCGGGAGTGGGAAGGACGGCGAAAAATGATAAGGCAATAGGAAGTGTGAAAAAGAGAGAGAAATAAGTAAACAGAAGGTGGCAGGTAATATTTTTGGAAAAGGATCTGATTAAATTTTAGTCAGTCATCCAAGGATAATTCAATATCTGCATTGATAAAGATGCGCCTATAGTATCACTTATTTTTTTAAGGAAATTATTATAATTTGCTTAGTTATATTCACGCATGGTAACAAACTCATCCCTCTTTACAGTTTGTGAGTATGTAAGACAAACATAGAGTATAACAACATAACATTGATATTATTGTAAGGAAGTTTTTTAAGTTTATGAAAACTAATATTGCACAAGGTTTGTTGCAGGATATATCCATAAATATCAAACAATTTGTTTTGCATATATCCATTTTCTTAGGAATGTGGTTATTATTTGTTACAAAAGTGTTATTATGATTTGCTTTAATATCAGTCTTCTAACTCATATTGTTATCTAATATCTCGTCGATTTTATTACATTTACCCATTTCATATACTAAACATTTTAGATTTTATAGTTAATACTCGAATATATTAAACTATTTAGATGTAGTAGGATAAAATAAATAATGGATGGTTACAATATTTATTACAAAACAGACCTTTATATCTCTGACAAAAGTAATTTGTTTAAAACTGATAAATGTAATTATACAAGACATAAATTACTTATCTTATGTTTTATTTAGTGTCACAATACTAATCAGGTTATAAGTGGAAGGAGTGAAGGAGTGGCATAGGTGAAGCTGGGGCGGGTGAAGGAGGATGGGTGGTTGAACAGCCAGTTACAACGTTAGTACTTTCTCCACCCACCATTGTTAGCATTACCCCTTGCTCTCTGTTTTGAGGAGTTGCTGTGGTGTTCGGTCACAGTACGTCTCTCACGACTTAACAATGGCTTCCCATACGTTCTCGATGGGGTTGAGATCACACCCTTTACTCGGCCATTCCAGAAGTTGTATGTCTGGCGGTTTTTTGAAACATCGTCTGACGATTCCGGTTGCGTGGATGGGAGAATTATTCTGCAATATTAAAGTAAAATATAATTAAGAAAATAATAACCTGGACATTGATTTAATATATCAATTATGCTCTTACTTTGTTTTGTTTGCTAGTTATAACAATTACAAAAGTCATAATCAGGAATTTATAAATACAAATGCATAATATATCCGCTATAGACCATTAATTAAGAGGAATAGGATATCGTTATTCATGCCTGAATGAATATTATGCTCTCGGGATATGGGAGAGCGTAGGCTGGGACGAAGGGGATCATCACTTCTTCCAAAATCACCAACTATTTTTCAGAGTTAATTCTCCCTTCAATTTCACCTAGTTCACCCATGCCGTTTTCGTGTATCCATCCCCAAACGTTGACTGTCACATGTTCGCTTCTTGGCACCTCGTTGATGTTCTGACGTTCATAACCTCGTGTTGTTGGGCCGCCAACATTGAAGAGAACTATGGGTGGTGGAGGCAAAAGTCATCTCATCTAAGATCACCTTACCCAAAAAGTCATCTTCAAAGTTATTGAGCTGAGTGTAGTTTGAGAATGTAAGTAAGATTGTGAGATGGGATTATGTCAGCTTGTTTGAAATGTCAAACAACCTCTCCCCCTACTTCTTCCGCCTCCGCCTCCCCTCCTTTCCTTTCACTGTGTCTCATCAAAGGTTTCGTTTCTGGAAGTAACATATATCATATCACAGAATCCAAAATATAAATTATTTCATTGATGACTGTTCTTTCAATTATTAATATACAAATACTGGTAAAGACAAGAATTAACAGTAAACAACCCTATCACACAGTTCTCTAGCCACACGAGAGTGCGACGATACCACATAAACAAGAAGGGCTTGCTAGGGGGTACCACTACACCTGAAGGCGACTGTACATTGAAATCCCCTAGGTAGAGGATCTCGGTGTTGGGGTGTGTGGATAGCACACTCATGGCAGGAAGTGAGATAGTCAAGGAGTTCCAAATAGTTGGTAGAGTTGGGAGAACAGTATACATAAGAACACAAGAACATAAGAAAGTGGGATACTGCAGGAGGCCGACTGGCCCATACAGGGCAGATCCCTTTCACACCCATCCCAGCACTTCCATGTGCCTATCCAACTTCGTCTTGAAGCTCCCTAGCGTCCCCGATCCTACTATAGCACTCGGTAGCCTATTCCACATATCCACAACTCTATTACCAAACCAGTGCTTGCCTATATCCTTTCTGAATCGGAATTTATCTAATTTAAAGCCATTTGTTCTAGTTATTTCGTTATTACTGAGCTTCAGAACATCTTCCATTTTACCCTTGTTAATCCCACTTACCCACTTGTACACCTCTATCATATCTCCCCTAACTCTACGCCTCTCTAATGAATGTAAGCCTAAGCTTTTCAGTCTTTCTTCATATGGAAGGTTTCTAATATTATGGATCATTTTGTCATTCTTCTTTGTACTCTCTCCAAAGAATCTATGTCCATTCTATAATAAGGACACCAGAACTGAACCGCATAATCCATGTGTGGCCTCACTAATGCTAGGTAAAGTTTCAAGATAACTCACAGACCTAGATATGAACCCAAGAATCCTGTTTGCCTTGTTGCGAACGCTAATACATTGTTTTCTAGGTTTCAAGTCGTTGCTAACAAATACACCTAGATCTTTTTCACAAACTGAGTTTTCTATTTCCGTGTTACCTAGTTTATACTTAACGTTTGTATTCGTCTTCCCTATCTGTAGTACCTTGCATTTATCAGTATTAAAATTCATTTGCCAGTCTACTGACCACTCATGTAAGGTATCTAGATCTCTTTGAAGGTGTTCAAAGTCACTGTCTGAATTTATCACTCCCCATTTTGGTATCATCTGCAAATTTACTAATCCTACTAGTTATGCCTAAATCAAGATCATTAATGAATATAACAAACAGCAGAGGGCCTAATACAGATCCCTGGGGAACTCGGCTTTTGACGGCACCCCAGTCTGACTTTAATCCATTTATGCTGATTCTTTGTTTCCTACCAGTTAACCATGACCTAATCCATTTTAATACTGATCCACCTATTCCATGTGCTTCTACCTTCCTTATCAATCTCTCATGAGGGACTCTATCGAATGCTTTACTGAAATCTAAATATATTATATCATATGACTTATCATTATCTACCGCTTCATATACTTCTGAGAAAAAGCTAAGCAGATTTGTGAGACAAGAACGTCCCTGGGTGAACCCGTGCTGAGAAGAATGAATTAAGTTGAATGTTTCAAGGTGGCTTCTGATTTTTGTAGCAATAATTGACTCTAGCAACTTGCCTATGATTGACGTGAGACTAATGGGACGGTAATTTGATGCAATTGATTTATCTCCTTTTTTGAAAATCGGAACTACATTTGCAAGTTTCCAAGCTTCTGGCACTAGGCCCGATTCTAATGACTTATTAAATAAAACTGCTAATGGATTACTCAACTCATCTCTACATTCTTTTAATATTCTAGCATATACCCGTCTGGACCAGGCGATTTATGAGGCTTCAGTTTGTTAATTACTTTAAGCACATCGTTACTAGTAATATTGATATTCATCAACATATTTTCTATACTGTCGTTATATACCTTATGAACTTCTGGAAACTGTGCTAGGTTTTCATTTGTGAATACGGAGCGAAAATGACTATTTAACGTACTACACATTTCTAACTCATCATCAGTCATTTCTCCTGTCGTAGTTTTAAGGGGACCTATTGTATCTCTAACCTTTGATTTATACAGTTGATAAAAAGCTTTGGGGTTATTTTTCGATTCGTTTGCTACCTTGATTTCATAATTTCTCTTTGCTTTCCTAATTTCTGTTTTTACCTGTCATGTTAGGTTCTGATAGTAACCAAGTAAGTGATTTTCGCCTTTCTTAACTTTTCTATATACTCCTTTCTTTTTCCCTAGAAGATGATAAGAGTCTATTATTCATCCATTTTGGTTGGTTCCGTATCGATCTGAATTTTCTTTTAGGGATGTGTTTATTTTGGGCATTATTGATTGTTGCAATAAATTGTTCATAAGTAGCTGCTAAATTAAATTCGGGGTTATCCCGTCCTAAGTTGACAGTTTCCGGAGGTGTGGGGGGGATTAATCTTTTGACCATAGGGTCATCCCTTAGGTCTCTCCTTAAGCTACCGTAATTAGCCTTCCTAAAATCCGGGATCAAGGCCGAATTTTCCTTCTTCCTGCCATCCCATATTATGTTAAAATATATGGCTTTATGATCACTGTTTCCTAGTTCGTCTCCAATCCCAACATCTTTTACTAGATTTTCATTATTACTGAGAACTAAATCGAGGATATTATTTCCTCTAGTGGGCGAGTTTATGAATTGATATAAAAAACTATCTTGTACTACTTCTAGAAAATCTTCAGATTCATTATCGCTAAGTTGATTTTTCCAATCTATGCCTGAAAAGTTGAAATCGCCTAGAATACATACATTGTTTCTATCAGATGCCTTCTTTATTTCCTCCCATAGCAATTTACCATCGTTCCTACTCAAATTAGGTGGTCTATATATAACACCAATGACTACGGATTCACTGCCCTCACCAATCTCTACCCAAATACTTTCATTGTCGCTATTTGTTTTAATGTTTGATTTATTGCAGCTTTTTAATGACACCCTGATATACACTGCTACACCGCCACCTCTCCTTCCTACTATGTCAAATTTACATAGGTTATATCCTGGAATATGAAATTCTGCCATTAAATGCTTGCTGTTTGAATTTATCCATGTTTCCGTTATTGCAATTATATCTATGTTCTCTTTACTAACAATGGCCCTGAGCTGGTCCATCTTGTTACACAGGCTTCTACTATTAGTATAATAAACACTCAATATATTTCTTCCGTTTCTATCTGTTTTACATTTATTACTTTGATGTTTGTTATTATGACTAACTATATTTTCAGCATTATCTACTTCTGTTTCACTACTTCCCAGGACCTGCTTGTTTTTTGACTCCCATTTTCCCCGACCCCTGTCTACTGGCGAAACCCCCCCTTCGGAGTGACAATTTCACGTTCCAGGGCTGCAGACAACGTCTTTACCCCCTCACGAGACAAGTGTACTCCGTCGCGACAGTACAGGTAGTCGTTGCCATAAAATCGTTGCCAGTCATTAATGAATGCCCAACCATTGTTTGCACAATGTTTTTCCAGTCGGCAATTAATAGCAATTGCCCTGGACAGCCATTCACGACCAACCCCTCTTCTCGGCAAGACACAACATACTATCGGGATCCCTCCCCTATCTCTAATCTTCCCCAGCGCCTCCCTATACCTCTTGAAAAGTTCCTCACTCCTAACCTTACCTATGTCGTTTCCTCCCACACTAAGACACACTACTGGATTGGTACCCTCCCCTGACAAAACTCTGTCTAACCTCTCGGCTACATGCCCTATCCCAGCCCCAGGAAAACACACCCTAGTCCTACGTTTCCTATCTCTCGCACAAAAAGCCCTATCCATAAACCTCACCTGGCTGTCACCAACTACCACGACCTTACCTGTGGGCAGGGTTTGTACAACTGCCCTTTCCTCTCCTTGATCCATACCGTCCTGCCTCTTCTCTTCCTCTCCAGCTTCCTGCAGCACCTGGTAAGGGTTACTGCACTCCACACCCTGGTCAGCTTTCCTAAGCCTGACCCTAGTCCCCTTGGAGACAACCACTCTCCACGCCTGCTCCTCCTTCGCAGGTGTCCTGCTAGGCAGGACACCTACCTGAAGGAGTTCCGTCCTGAGGGCTTCATTTTCCCCCTTTAGAGTGTCAACCTCACTCCTCAACTGCCCCAGCTGCCTTAACAGCGTGGCAAGGAGGTCGTCCTTCCCCACACTCCCCTCCTCTTCCCCCACGGCACAACGATCCAAAGCGGCCATTTTCCTTGGTCTTATCACATAATGACACGCAGTCAGTCACCCACAAAAGTCCTGTCGCCTCTCTCCTTCTGAACCATTAACAAAGAAAAATAGTCATAGTTGGTAGAGATTTTTTGAGCCAGATGGCACCAAAACGAGAAAATTCAAGATCCGTGAGTTAAGTTATTGGTGTATATGTGTTACAGTAGGCGCATACACCTCCCTTAGAACGGAAAGAGGTATAAAGGTTGTAGTTGAAGACTTGAAAAGGTTTGGGTGAAGCTGCTTTGGTCAGTTCAAGTTCAGATAATAGTAAGAGGTCGGGGACAGAGGTTAATAGATAGTGCTCCACAGAAGAAAAATTGGATCTCAGGCCGCGAGTGTTGGAAAAATTAAATGTGAAAAAAAGCCAATCTTCCAGCAACCGGGGTATCGTCAGTTGAGGCCCCAGTAGTTTGATGATGATCAGGTCAGCCCTGGGTTCCACAACCTTCCCAACCAGTGGGACCCATCCGAGAAGGCCCGGTTTTAATATTATTGTCAACTGATATCATTGGAGAATAAGAGAACAGAAAGAATAAAACAGATCAAGGGTGAGAAAGGTTTTATATGTTGTGTTGTCAATAGTAAGAGACAATTAAGCCTTGCAATTGTGTGTAAATGAGACAGGAAGACAGATCAGCAGCCTGGGACTTGGACAAAATTTTCATGATGCCCTATGGCAGCAGGGTCTACCATTAGGCAACACATTATGCTTCCAATATCTTCCCAGGCGGTAGTATGTCCATGTTTGGTAGCTGCCTACTACCTACTGGTTGGATAAATTAAGTTCCTTTGTTATAAAACCTTTGTTTAACCCAGACTTCCATTTATACATCTCAATCATATCGCCCCCCACTCTACGTCTCTCGAGGAAGTGCAAATTCAGATGCTTTAATATGTATCTATATTCAAGGTTCTTAATGCCCGGGATTAGTCTTGTCATCCTCCTCTGTATGCTTTATCGGGATTCGATATTCATTCTGTATTACGGTGACCAAAACTGAACTGAGTAATTCAAGTGAGGTCTCACAAGCGCAAGATATAGTTTTAGGATAACCTCAGTAGTCTTGTAACTAACACTCCTTTGTGTGAACCCAAGTACATTTTTAAGCCTTGTTTCGAGCATATACGCATTGTTGTCGTGGTTTAAGATTCCTACTTATCATTACCCCTAAATTTCAAAGTCGGATTTCTCTATATCAATGTTGTTCATCTGCATCTGATATCGGGTTTCTCTATTTATATCGCCTAAGCTAAGAACTTTACATTTGTTCACATTAAATTTCATCAGCCATTTTTCAGACCATGCGAAAAGTTTTCTTAGATCTTCCTGTATTTTTGCCGAGTCCTCGTCAGATTTAATTACACTCCGTTTTAGTATAGTCAGCAAATTTACTTATGTTGCTGTCTTCGTCTATATCTATTTCGTTTATGTAAACATATGTTGGGCTCAGAACCGAAAAGCGACCACAACGTGTTGTGGTTGTTTTCCGAATGACTATAAAGCGAAATTTTGCTATAGGTTAGGTTAGGTTAGGTTAGGTTAGTTTGGATTGGGTCAGGTTAGGTAAGGTTAGGGTAAAATCCAAACGCAAAATTTCGCTTTCTGATTATTTTGAAAAACCCACAACGTGTTGTGGTCGCTTTTCGATTTCTTAGCCCAATAAATAGTAATGGTCCAAGGGGACATTACAAAGGTACTCAAACTATCCAACCAGGAGCGAACGCGTAACAATGGTTTTAAATTAGACAAATTTAGATTTCGGCGTGAAATAGGTAAACACTGGTTTGGAAACAGAGTAGTGGATGAATGGAACAGGTTACCAAATATCATCATTAACTCGAATACGCTGAATAGCTTCAAACATAGGTTGGAGGCTTATATAAGCAATAGGGGTTGGGTATAAACGGGACTGCCCAGTATGGGTCAATAGGCCCGCTGCAGTTTCCTCCATTCTTATGTTCTTATGTACTTAAGGGTACTCCACTAGTGACGTCACCCCAATCGGATTTAGTGCCATTAATGCTTACTCGCTGTTTCTTGTCATGTAACCACGCCCTAATCCAATTTAGAATACCTCCTCCAATTCCATGTGCCTCCACTTTACGTATTTGTGTTTCGTGGGGGACCATGTCGAAGGTTTTGCTAAAGTCGAGGTAAACCACATAACAATTAAGTCCATCTTCCATTGATTCGAAAACAGTTGAAAGAATAATAATAGATTTGTCAGACATGAACGCCCACTCATAAAGTAATGCTGATAATCGTTGTTCAATTTGTGTTTCTCGAGGTGATTTCGAATTTGCTTACAATTGATCCAAAAGTAATTGGACGGTAGTTTGAGGATAGTGATTTATAACCCTTCTCGAAAATCAGTATCACATTCACTATCCCCCAGGATTCTGGCATTACACCGAGTTTTAATGGCATGTTAAGGTTTCTAATGATATACTAAGTTATTCCTTACATTCCTTTAATACTCTGACAAACATCTCGCCGGGAGCTGGTTACTTACTGGGCTTAAATTACTATCTGGCTTAATCTACTTTCTTCACTATCGTTGTAGATAGTCGGAGCCTCGGGTTTAATGTTTAAATTTTCGGTTGTAAAAAAATAATGCTCATTTCTCCGTCATTATCAGTTAGCTCGACGGTATTTGCTTGTATTGGTCCAATCTTGTCTCGAGTTTTAGTTTGATACATTTGGAAAAATGCCTTTGGATTTGACTTCGTCTCCCTTGCTACCTTCAGTTTGTGATTCTTCTTTGTTTTGCTTGCCTCCATCTTAACCATATTGACCCAAACCTTATAATGATCTCGGAGGTAAACTTCACCACGATTTATTCTCCTACCTATAGCGTTTCTTTGTTCAGGAATCTTCTTTAAATAATTATTTATCCATTTAGGGTCAATGTCATTTGATCGGAGTTTTCTGTATGGTATATTCTGACATTGTGCATTAAGTAACTCATCATTTAAATTGTTATGGAACTCGTCAACCTCAGATCTCTTGGTCAGGTCACCCTCAGCGATCATATTTTATGAGGTTATCGTTGTCAGCTCACCAGTTAAAGTGACGTCACCCTCTGTGGGTACATTGTGTGAGGTAACATTATTTACCACCTCATTGTGAGGCAACTCCACGATAGCATGAACGGCAGTGTCCTGCACAATGGCACCCAGTCTGAGTTCTTCCCCATCCAAACGGGGGTTCAACAAGGGTGTGTACTGGCACCAACTCTCTTTTCCATTTTCTTGGCTGCCTTCTTTACTCGTGCCAGTGTCTATTTAGCCGGCGGGTTGGACATCAAGTATGAGATGAAGGCTTCTTTTCAACATAAGACGACTCCAGGCAGGAACAAAGGTGTCTGCAGCTTCAATTACTGAGCTTCAGTATGCAGACGACCTCACCCTTGTCGCTCACACTGAACGCGACCTAGAGGAGATCCTGAACGCCTACGCAGATGCGTATGCACACTTCGGCCTTGAGGTGAATGTACATAAGACTCAGATTCTCTTTCAGTCTGCCCCTGGTTCAGACACACCTGCACCATCCATCCAGCTTTATTGTACTACCCTCTTTAATGTTACCCACTTTCGGTATCTCGGCTCCCACCTGTTCACCACTGCGGACGTCGATGAAGATATTTAACATCGGATCAGATGTGCATCTCAAGCCTTTTGCAGACTCTGAAACCCTGTCTTCAGCTGTAGGGAGCTGAAATTTTCTACAAAGTTATACGTATATCGAGCAGTGGTCCTCCCCACCATGTTCTATGGCAACGAGACAAGGGTCACATACAGGAGGCACATCAAGGCAATTGAAAACTTTCACCATCGTAGTCTACGTTCCATCCTCCGAGTTCGCTGGGAAGACGAGAGAACAAATACCAGTATTCTTGCTGACGCCAACTGTAGGAGCATCGAGGCTACCAATATCCATAAACAACTACGCTGGATTGGCCATGGTACCCGCATGTACCTCAGTAGACTGCCAAATCAACGATCTTACAGTCACCTAACGAATAGTAAACGTGACGCTGGTGGGCAACTGAAACGGTAGAGGATAGGCTTAAGACAAACCTGATAAAATGCCATTTCGACCACCCTCACTTGGGAGACGATTACTCAACACTGTAATGCTTGGAGGAGCTCCATACAAGAAGGTTTCAGTACTTTCGAGTTAGCCCGACTGCAAAACGAGGCAGACAAGCGCCAACGCCGGAAAGAAGCTGCCGCCGCAACTCTCGAGCTTAATGTAGGCCCCTACATGTGCAACATTTGTGAACGACCCTGCTTGTCCCGCATCGGCCTCTTTAGTCACCTGGAAACTCACCAGCGTCGGTGACATCCTTAATAACTCATACCATTGTGTCACAGCTGGATGATCGTCATACTCGATTCCGAGTGACAGCAAAGTAGTAGCAGTGGGGCCGGTTAAGGAGAGGGCAGAGTACTCACACTCCAGTGCAGGACTACCGTCGGCATTATGAGTAGGGTTCACCCTGTTAGATCGTTGATTTAATGTAATTAGGTATTGTCTGTGCTTGTACCATGTTACAAGAGGACATTTAGAGTAAAGGTAAACACAAACATAATTTATTCCATAATATGACACACAGTTTACAAGGAATGCCACCAGTTCCTTCAATATATTGCCAATAATATTTGTATCCAAACCGTAGTCTCATCACAAATGTATCATACTTAACCGAAGCTTTACCGTAAGTACATCTTGTAGAATTCAAAACTCGAACATAATGTTTCAAACTACTACTACCGTTGTTCCAAATTTTCCGAGTATTGTCCATTTCCCACTGCTGTCGGATTTTTACCATTCCAGATTTTATTCTTTTAATACCCAAAATACAATCGTATCCCACAATTTCTTTGCCACAGCCTTGCTTAGCCAAAGCATCAGCAACCTCATTCATATAAATACCACAATGGGATGGAATCCACATACAACTTACATCATATCCAAATGATTTTATGTCATGAATACACTTCTTACATTTTAAAACTAAATCATCATCAAGAGGCACTTTAGAATTTAGAGCATAGAACGCTTTGACTGTCACAAACCCCAAAACTGTTTGTTTCCTCACAAAGGCATTCTTAAGTCCCACATATATAGCATAAAGTTCAGCAGTGGTGCTGGAACTTCTATCCCCAATTCTCTTGGATATTCTTTCTTCAACACTAATACCATATTCAAAAAATTCCTTAATAACAATGCCACATCCGGCCCGATTCCCATTAACTGAACCATCACAGCACATATGAATAACATTTTCCTTAAGGTACTCAGATATTTTCTCAAGGAATATTTGCCGTAACTCAAAAGGATTACATTTTTTTTTTAATTCTAGCTTATCCATTCTTACAGATACACTCTCCATGAACCAAGGTTTCAAATAAACTTTGTTTGGCAAAGGCACACAAAAATCTACAATATTATAATCACACAACATCTGACAAAATCTTTTAGTATAAATATTCATCTTAAAATTACTAGTAATTGCATTAGTAAATTTATCAACAGCAGACTTCAGATACCCATCATCACGCCTAATAAGCCTTAGAGTAGAAATGACAGTCAACTCCTTAATTCTGTGTATTATGCTCGGGACATTTAGATCCATCTTCATAATCTCTATTCTTGTCGTCCTTGGACAACCAAGCACAATCCTCATTGCTTCATTCTGATTAAGCTCTAATGGCCTCAGACCTTTTCCTGAGTAAGAATCTAGAACTGGAGATGAATAATGAATGATAATCCTAAATGTACTTAAGTACATAGATCTTAAAACTGGTATACCAACACCATTTCCTCTATTTGACAAAACTTTCAGAGGTTTTAGCCTCGCTGTACATATATTTTTGACATAAGTAATTTGATCCTTAACATTATTATTTATACTTACAAACATTCCCAGATATTTGTAACTGGATACTTTTTGCAATTTTATTCCATTTAGCCAAAATTCTTTTCCATTTACTGCCCTTGACTGAAATTTGGTTTTATTTTCATTAATGACCAGTCCCAAAGAGACACAAAGATACTGCAGCTGATCAATGACCCTAGACCTATCTTCCTCATTCTTACATTGGATCAGAATGTCATCAGCATAATTGATTACTTAGGACTCACCCTGGAATTTGTAACTAGCTATCCTGTCCATAAGAATATTAAAAAGCATAGGGCTAAGAACGCCACCTTATACAATGACACTCATCTTGCGTTCTTCTCCATCCAAACGAGAGATAAACAAGGGTATGTGCTGGCACCAACTCTCTTTTCCATTTTCTTGGCTGCCTCCCTTACTCGTGCCAACGCCAATCTAGCCGGCGGGGTGGACATCGAGTACCAGATGAAGGGTCTTTTCAACTTAAGACGACTTCAGGCAGGAACAAAGGTGTCGGCAACTTCCATTACTGAGCTTCAGTATGCAAACGACCGCACCCTTGTTGCTCACACTGAATGCGACCTACAGGAGATCCTGAACACACATCCGCAGATGCTTATTCACACTTCGGCCTTGGGGTGAATGTATGTAAGACTCAGATTCTCTTTCAGCCTGCCCCTAGTTCAGCCACACCACCATTCGTCCAGTTTAACGGTACTACCCTCTCTACAGTAATGTTACTCACTTTCGGCATCTTGGCTCCTACCGCGGACAACGATGAAGAGATTCAACATAGGATCAGTTGTGCATCTCAAGCCTTTGGCAGACTCCGTACCCGTGTTTTCAGCTGTAGGGAGCAGTAATTTCCTCCAAAGTTGCACCTTTATCCAGCAGTGGTCCTCCCCACCCTGCTATATGGCAGCGAGTCACTTGAAAACTTTCACCAACGTAGTGTATGTGCCATCTTCCTAGTTAGCTGGGAAGACAAGAGAACAAATGCCAGTAGTCTTGCTGACACCAACTGTAGAATCATCGTGGCTACCATTATCCATGAACGACTACGTTGAACTGTCCGTGTTAACTGCATGGACGACAGTAGACTGCCGAAGCAGATACTTTACAGTAACCTTATGAATAGTAAACGTAACTCTGGCGGGCAAGCAAAAAGGTATAAGGATAGTCTTAAGACAAACCTGAAAAGTGCCAAATCGATTCCCTCACCTGGTAGACGATTACTCCACACCCTAACTCTTTTCACCATACGAGATGATGTCCATAATTTCGATGTGGATGTCCTGATTACCCAACAAGTCCCTCAGCATCCAGAATTGGCCCACTTCGACTGTCATCCATTACGTGATGAGGTAGCTACTGCCATTAAGCAGATGAAAAATAAAAAATTCACAGGGCCTGCTTACCAGCCCTCTGTAATCTCTCCTGGAGAATATTTGGGGATAGTAGGAAATCCCCAAGATCTGAAAGACTCCATCAACATCTATAAGGACAAGGGAGACCGGTCAGACTGTCGCATCTACCAAGGGATCTCATTTATGTTCATAGCTGGCAAGAGTATCGCTTGAATGCCCTTAAACAGACTTCTTGAGGAGAAGAATTTCCTGCCAGAATCTCAAAGTGACTTTAGACCATCTTATGGCATCACCGACATGTTTTTTACTGCCAGTCAGATACAGGAAAAGTGCAGAGAACAGCGTCGTGACTTGTACATGGTCTTCATTGATCCTACTAGGGCTTTTGACTTCGTTAACAGGGAAGCCTTCAGTTTCTTTGATTGCCTTGCTACAAAAATTCATCTACATTGTGAGGCAACTCTATGATGACATGGCCAACAGTGTCCTGGCACCCAGTCTGAGTTCTTCATCATCCAATCGGGGGTAAAACAAAAACGTGTACTGGCACCAACTCTCTTTTCCATTTTCATGACTTCATATATATCAGTCTAGTTTATAGTTTAGAATTTAATAAATAACCTTTAAGTTTATGATCGGTTTTGTGTGGTAGTTTATCACCCCCTCCCCTTGACCTTACGTGACCTCTCAACAATTCTTACCTGTTTTTCATAATTTATCCTGCACCTGAGTTATATTACAATATTGTTGACTTGAAAGCACATTTCTTTGCAGGTGGCTATTTTTTTTAACTACTGTACTGTCATAGGATACTATAACAATGACGTTACTCGTCCATACAGTCAATGATAGAGGCGTAGAAAGTACACTATAACAACTGTAAGCACCAAAATTTATGAATATGCTATAAATTATGAACTGAATTGTGGAATTGAACTAACAGTAAATGACTTCCTGTCGCAATCAAGGAGCGATATGAGCAAAAATCAAAGGCAGTCGGAGTGAAATATTACCCTTATTAAAGTCCAAGGAGGAGCTGGAAGTCTTAGAATGGCCGGAGGTAAATTCTGAACCTGGTATTTGGTACCTGATGGGGGCGTCATTATTTACCCGGGAAAAAATTTTGAAATATAAAATCCAGAATGCATTGAAGTTCTAAACTATAAAACCCTTGATGGATAGAAGAAAGTAGAAGAAAAAGAAATAAGGAAGGAAGGAATAAGGGCAAAGAAATAAGAAGGAAAGAAGAAAAGAGAAAACAAGAATAGAGAAGGAAAGAAGGAAACAAGAAGAAAGAAGGAAAACGAAAGAGAGAAGGAAAAATATAAGAAGGAAAGAAGGAAAAGTAATAAGAAGGAAAGAAGAATTTAAAATGAGACATAACTTAACCAAACTTAACCCAAAACCGAGTCTTCTTATTTCCTTTTATTAATTATAATAATTTCATTCATTAACGGCACAAAAATCCGATGTCTATGACGTATGAGACCCACTTAACCAGACTGAGCCAGACACTGATAAGAACATAAGAAGAACATAAGAATGGAGAAAACTGCAGCAGGCCTATTGGCCCATACTGGGCAGTCCCATTTACACCCAACCCTATTGCTCATATATCCATCCAACCTATGTTTGAAGCTATCCAGCGTATTCGAGTTAATGATGATATTTGTTCCATTCTTCCACTACTCTATTCCCAAGCGAATGTTTACCTATTTCTCGCCTAAATCTAAATTTGTCTAATTTAAAACCATTGTTACGAGTTCGCTGTTGGGTGGATAGTTTGAGTACCTTTGTAATGTCCACTTTGTTCAGCCCTTTGTTCAGCCATTTATACACCTCTATCATATCGCCCCTCACTCTACGTCTCTCGAGGGAGTACAAATTAAGATGCTTTAACCTGTCTCTGTACTCAAAGTTCCTAATGCCAGGGATTAGTCTTGTCATTCTCCTCTGAATTCTTTTCAAAGATTCTATATCCATTCTGTAATATGGTGACCAGAATTGAACTGCGTACTCCAAGCGAGGTCTCACAAGTGTAAGATATAGTTTTTAGATGACCTCATTAGTCTTGTATCTAACACTCCTTTGTATGAACCCAAGTACTTTATTAGCCTTCTTTCGAGCAAATACACATTGTTTACTTGGCTTAAGATTCCTAGTTATCATTACTCCTAAATCTCTCTCGCAGTCGGATTTCTCAATAACATTGTTGTTCATCTGGTATCTGGTTTCCCTGTTTACATCTCCTATACTGAGTACTTTACATTTGTCCACATTGAATTTCATCTGCCAATTTTCAGACCATTCGAAAAATTTGTTTAGATCTTTCTGTAGTTTTGCGGAGTCCTCGTCAGATTTAATTACATGCTCTAGTTTACAGTCATCAGCAAATTTACTTATGTTGCTGTCTACGCCGATATCTATGTCGTTTATGTATATATTAAATAATAGTGATCCAAGTATTGAGCCTTGGGGAACTCCACTAGTGACGTTGCTCCAATGGGATTTAGTGCCGTTAAAGCTCACTCACTGTTTCCTGTCCTGTAACCACGCCCTAATCCATTTTAGAATATCTCCTTTAATGCCGTGAGCCTCCACTTTTCTTATTAGTCTTCCGTGGGTGACTCTGTCGAAGGCTTTGCTAAAGTGGAGATATACCACAACATATTTGTGTCCCTTGTCCACTGATTCCAAAACAGATGAAAATAATGTTAATAGATTAGTTAGACATGAACGCCCGGTTGTGAAGCCATGTTGGGAATCCTTGATCAACTTGTGCTTCTCCAGGTGATTTCGGAAGGAGTTTGAAATGATTGCCTCCAGTAATTTGCCTACAATTGATGTTAGACTGATTGGACGGTAGTTAGAGGATAGTGATCTATCTCCCTTCTTGAAAATCGGTATTACATTCGCCATCCTCCAGGATTCTGGTACTACACCCGTTTTTAAGGACATGTTAAACAACTTTGCTATGGGCATACTAAGCTCTTCTTTACATTCCTTTAATACTCTGGCAAATATATCATCGGGATCTCGTGACTTATTAGGCTTTAGTTTGTCTATTTGCTTACTAACATCGTTACTAGTCACTACTATCTCGCTTAATTTTTTTGTGATCACTGTTAGCAAGTTCGTTTCCTACCTCGACTTTACGAATGAGGTTTTGTCTGTTTGACAGAACTAAATCGAGTATATTATTACCCCGGGTGGGTTCGGTTATATGTTGGCTTAGGAAACAGTCCTGGATTGTTTCAAGAAAATCCTCCGATTCTGAGTTACCTGTAAGGTCATTCCAATCTATTTGGCTAAAGTTAAAGTCGCCTACTATACAGACTTTGCTATGTATGGAAGCCCTGTGCATTTCATCCCAAATATGTAGCTCATTAACTCTATCAAGATTTGGAGGTTTATATATTAGTCCTGTGATTATTTTTTTCCCTACCTACGATTAATTCCATCCAAATTGTTTCTGTATTCCACTCAGTTTTTATTTCCTTATTTATTCCACACTTCAGATTATCCCTGACATAGATTGCTACTTCACCTCCTTTCCTATTCTGCCTATCGGTATGGAATAGTTTGTAATCTGCAATTTGGTATTCGACAGGTAACTCACGTGAGTGTAGGTTTATCCATGTTTCGGTGGATGCTATTATATCGATTTTTTCGGTACATACCAACGCCCTGATTTCATCCATTTTATTTCTCATACTTCTATTGTCTGCATAGTAGACATTTAAGTTAGTCGTTTACTGAGTCCTCACTTTGTCGCGTTTAGGTTTTAACTCCATGCCTAATTTAGTTTTGTCATAATTCCTAGCACTATTTCCCAGTAACCTTTATACTTTGTTCACCCGCTCCCACTGCAGTCTCCTCCACCGCAGTGCTCCTATGTTCTCCTTGCAGTTTAAAGACTTCGACATATTTTGAACTGCCCTCTCGAGAGAGCCAGCCAGGATTGCCACCCCATCCTTAGCATAAAGGTCCCTTCTGCCGTAGAAGTTGTCCTAGTTGTCAATGAATGAGACTGATATTGACTTGCAATATCTGTGAAGACAGCCGTTGACACCAACTGCCCTTGACAGCCATTCATTGCCAACCCCCCTTCGACCTAATACGTTCTATAGCTGTCCTGAACTTAACAAGAAGCTCCTCACTTCTACACCGGCCAATATCATTGCCTCCTGCACTGAGGCAGATAATGGGTTTTTTCCCGTTACCAGACAAGATATTGTCCATCATGTCAACTATATCCCGCACCCCAGCTCCTGGCAAACACACCCTCATCCTATTTTTATTTTTACCACAAAAAGCTCTGTCCAGGTACCGTACTTGGGAATCGCCAACTATAAGGTTTTCGTACATTCCTTGTCAGCCTTGTCCTTGACTATGCTAACGTCCAATTCGTCTATCAAAGGACTGAAAGAGTTGGTACACTTAGCTGTTGTTGTCGTATCCTTGGTGGGTTTTATCACCACCTTGGTGTGTTTTCTCACCACCAGTTTGGTCGTTCCTCTCTTCACAACCTTCCATTCGCCTGAGTTTTCGTCAGGCACGGGCTATCCTTGTCTCTTTTCTTTTTCCATCCTCGCTATCACTTCCTTCACTTTCAAGATTTCTACACCAGATTGACCCATTGTTTTAAGTGTCCACCTCGTTTCTAGGTATTGTGAAGCTTTTGCCATGTAAATACTCGTAAACACGGTAACCTAACACTATTTCACAAGTTGCCATTCTCAATTGTTGTCATTCTTACATATTACCAATCTTATGTGATTCCATTCTTATATGTTGTCATTTTTATATAATGCCATTTTCACATGTTACCATTTCTATACGAGACAATTTTCACATATTGCCACTCTTTTATGTTGCCATTCTTTTATGTTGCCATTCTCATATGTTACCATTATCACGATGACATTCATAACTAGTCAACTAGCTATTATGCAACTTCTGCTGACGGCAGGAAAGAAAAACTAATATTTTTTAAAGTTACAATAGTTCATGTTTTAGGGGTAAACAGTTTTAAAGAACAGTTCACAGAAAATAATTTATAGCGAATATAGATACAATAAAAATATAAATAAATCAACAGCTGTCATTTTATATACAGGTATTATCAGGCAGTGTGTGTGTGTGTGTATCATACCTCTCATCATCATCAAAACCCTATGGCGACGGACGAGTGGCGACGGGGACAAGCAGAGATAACTGCCGGGAGTCTCTATTCACAACTCTCCACATGGGCGGCACAGATAAGATGGTCGTTTATGCACTGGCATCTAAGCAGCAGTGCAATCCGGACCTGTCTGTGCGACTGAGCAGCCCGTTCGAAGAGCCACTTTGCTCACCCTACATGGGGAGGGGGCTAAAAAATGTGCCCTAAACATAGCCAGCCTAGAAAAACAACCTGACGGAGCAACCGCACCCTGCAAGGTCATCCTTATGCGGTCAAAAACACAATAAAAATTACAGATCCATAATATTATGGTCGCTGCATGGAAGGTCAGGACTTTTCTGGATACTGGCACAAATGAGCGTCCTGAAAGAAGAACCGCAATTACGGCAAAAGAGCTGGCGTGGTATAACATCGACACCGCAGCCATGAGTGAGTTCCGACTCCCAGACAAGGGTCAACTCACAGAACGGGGGTGTGGGTATACCTTCTTCTGGAAGGGTAAACCTTCTGCAGAGAGAAACCGCATTTATGGAGTTGGCTTTGCCATCCGCCAACGCATCCTACACAGGTTAAGTAAAATGTCTATTGGGATCAACGAGCACCTCATGACACTTCGAATCCTACTGAATCACTCACGCCATGCTTTTTCATCAGTGCATACGCTCTAACACTGGATGCAGAGGATGACATTAAGGAGGCCTTTTACGCCGTCCTCTACAGAGTGCTAACCTCTATCCCTAGAGAGGACAAGGTTGTGCTCCTTGGTGACTTCAATGCCAGAGTTGGCAGAGATGATGACATTTAGCAAGGAACCATAGGGAGAAATGGACTAGGCAATTGTAATCCCAACAGCCTACATCTCCACAACAAGTGTGCTGCATACAACCTCACTATCACCAATACCTTGTTTAGGCAGCCGACAAGTTCAAGGGTTCGTGGCAACACCTACGATCCAAGCACTGGCATCTCATTGACTACATCATTGTCAGAGAAAGAGATCGCCGAGATGCCCCCATCACCCGTGCCATGCGTGACTCAGACCACGAGGCGTCACAGACAAGCTCTTACTTCACGTCGCCCAAAAACGGAGAAGGTAAAACCTCCAGAAGAGGTTTTGACACAAAGCGTCTGGAGGATCCAGCAGTAGCACATGCTTTGAGAGAGCAGCTCGAAAATGGGCTGATAAACAACCCCACATCAAACAACGGAAATCACAGTGCCGAATGGGATATTTTCGACACTGTCATGACAAAAGCCCGTAGAGAGACCCTCGTGCAGATCGAAGTACTCATCTATGATAAACGTGCTGCTTTAGCTAACTGGCAGAACAACCCTCAGTTTCGTACTAAACCTGATAACTTCAGCAAGAATAAAGAGACGGCTCAGCGGGAACTTCGCAATCCGAAGAGTGACTGGTTTAAAAATAAATTACGTGAAACACAAAATTTGCAGACCAGCACAAGATGCGCGAATTTTTCAATTCCATTAAAACATTTTCTGGGCCAATCACTCGTGGTGCAGCTCCCCTCCGTTCATCTGACGATAACTTCATAATTTAAGACGATGAAGGCCTCCTTCAGCACTGGAAAGAGCACCACCATTCACTGCTCAACCGAAACTCCTATGTGGATGTCCTGACTACCCAGCAGGTCCCTCAGAATCCAGAGCTGACCCACCTCAGCTATCCTTCATTCCTGGATGAGATAGCTACTGCCATCAAACAGATGAAAAATAACACAGCCTCAGGGCCTGAAAGAATCCCAGTCGAGGTATATAAAGCAGGAGGTCCTCTGCCTATACAGCCGTCTCCACTCTCTCCTGGAGAATATATGGAAAAGGAGGAAATCCCGCAAGCTCCTAAAGACGCCTCAATTGTCAATATTTATAGGAACAAGTAGACTGGTCAGACTGTGGTAACTACTGTGGGATCTTGCAGCTCGCCGTAGCTGGCAAGATTATCGCCCAAGTCTTTCTAAACAGACTTATTTTTGAGACAGAAAACTTCCTCCCAGAATCTCAAGGTGGGTTTAGGCCATCACGTGGTACCACTTACATGATCTTTGCTGCCCACCAGATACAGGAAAAGTGCAGAGAACAGCGTCGTGACCAGTACATGGCTTTCATCGACCTAACCAAGGCCCTGGACTCGATCAACAGGGAGGCCTCTGGTGGACCCTCAGCCGTTTTGGCTGCCCACCAAATTACATCGCGATTGTGAGGCAACTCCACGATGGTATGAAAGGCAGTGTCCTGCACAGCAGCACCCAGTCTGAGTTCTTCCCCATCCTAAAAGATATTAAACATGGATGGGTACGTGAAGTAATTCTCTTTTCAAATTTCTTGGCTGCCTGCCTTACTCGTGCCAGTGCCAATTTAGCCGGCCGGGTGGACATCGAGTACCTTATGTAGGATCTCTTCAACATAAGACGACTCCAGGCAGGAACACAGGTGTCGGCAGCTTCCATTACTGAACTTCAGAATGCACCCTTGTTGCTTTTTCTGAACACGACCTACAAGAGATCCTGAACACCTACGCTGGTGCGTATGCACACTTCGGCCTTGAGTTGAATGTACCTACGACTCAAATTCTCTTTCAACTTGCCCCAGGTTCAGACACACCTCCATCATCCATCCAGCTTAACGGTAGTACCCTCTCTAATGTTACCCACTTTCGGTATCTCGGCTCCCACTTGTCCACCACCACAGACATTGATGAAGAGATTCAACATCGGATCAGATGTGCATCTCAAGCCTTTGGCAAACTCCGAAACCGTGTCTTCAGCTGTAGCGAGCTGATATTATCTACAAGGCTGCACGTATATCGAACAGTGGTCCTCCCCACCCTGCTATATGACAGTGAGACATAGGTCACATATAGAAGGCCCCTTAAAGCACTTGAAAACTTTCACCAATGTAGTCTACGTTCCATCCTCCGAGTTTGCTGGGAGGACAAGAGAACAGATGCCAGTATTCTTGCTGACACCAACTGTAGGAGCATCGAGGCCACCATTATCCATGATCAACTATGCTGGACTGGCCATGTTACCAGCATGGACGATAGTAGACTGCCAAAGCAGGTACTTTACAGTCACCTAATAATAGTAAACGTAACGCTGCCGGGCTAGTGAAAAGGTATAAGGATAGTCTTAAGACAAACCGGAAAAAATGCTAAATCGACCTCTTCACCTGAGAGTCGATTACTCCACATCGTAACGATTGGAGGAGGACCACAAGAGAAGGTGTCAATAATTTCGATTTAGCCCGAATGCAAACCGAGGCAGACAAGCGCCAACGCGGGAAGACGCTGCCACCGCCCCTCCCGCACTAAATGCAGCCCTCCACATGTGCAACAAATGTGGACGACCCTGCGGGTCCCGTATTGGTCTGTTTAGTCACCTCAAAACTCACTAACCTAGGTAACAAACTTAATAACTCTTATCATTGTATGATAGCTGGATGTTAGGGCCTGGGACTTAGGGATATAAATCCCTTACCAGACTAATCAGGATCTTAATAAAGGAATGTCAAGGACCATGGTTTTCTGAGGAATAACAAACAACCGTTTGAGATTGACATCTCTTTACTATAAGAAATAAAACACAAAGCTCTGACACCACTCAACGAACATCAAGTAGCAATTACGGGAGTCAAACAATTAATGCAGTAAACAGTTAATAGAGTCAAATAATTAAGGGAAGCAAACAATTAAAGGAAGCAAACAATTAAAGGGAAGCAAACAATTAATGGGAGTCAGCAATTAAAGGAATCAAACAATAATAATCAAGCAATGAACAGATATTTCCTACCACAGTGGCCTGGGGAAGGTTCCAGAACACAGTGATCCACTCTCAGGGGGAAGAGTCCTTTCAACCTCACTCGAGCGACAGCGGCCGATGTCTTGATAGAGCAGACGAAACACCGGGGGCACAGACGGTGGAGAGGAGCAGCGGTAGTGGTTGATGTCCGGATAATTGACAATCGACAGGTGAAGGTCGGGGAAAACAGCCCACGAGTCCAGGACCTATGATGAGATCACAGCCAGAATTTGACGAACAGCAGGGTAGCTACATAGTGACTGTATGGCGGCTGGGGTAAATCTGCCGGTGACACAGGTAGCCGCTGCCATTCTCACCTCTGTCCAACCCCCGCCCCCCCCCCCCAAGTGTTGGTCGCACTAGCAAACAAGCGAGTAAGCAGCGGTAATGAGCAGGAAGATCGTTTCCGCCCTTATACTGGATGATCGTCATACTGGTTTCCGAGTGACAGCAAAGTGTGTGTGTGTGTGTGTTTCAGGGTTGAATACCAAAAAGAGAAAGGGGGGGATGGAGGAATGAGGAAAGGTGTTTGGGAGGGGTGTTATTAACAGGCTATAGGGAAGGAAGAGGGGGGGCGGACAAGGTGGTGTCAGCAAGTGAGGGAAGCGGTGGTGGTTGTAATGCACGTTAGGGAGGAGAAGGAGGAGGAGGAGAAGGAAGAGAAGAGTTGGAGGTGGTAGCGTCATGAGGAAAGAGAAGGAGGACTAGAAGGAGGGGGAGGTAGTGGAGGTGACAAGGTAAGCAGTGAAGGAGGAGGAAGAGGTGATGGAGGTCAGGTAGGAGGAGAAGGAGGTGGTGGACGTTAGAAACTAAAACGGGGGAGGAGGCAGAGGAAGAGGAGGTGATAAAGGAAGGTAAAGAGGAGGAGGAAGAGAGGCAGAAGGAAGAGGAGGAAGAGGTGGTCACTGTTCTACACCACCCGCTCACCGTGGTGCGTTAAGCCAATAACTGTTCTCATTTAAAGTAACTCCGGAAAATCCATGTTTTTCATAAGCTGGGGAGAGAGGGCGTGTCTTGAAGAGCAAAAAGTGCGAATTATTTCTTTAAAGAGAGTACGAAAGATTTCGCACTGAATGCTATATTCCTGCATATATATATATATATATATATATATATATATATATATATATATATATATATATATATATATATATATATATATATATATATATATATATATATATATATATATAAAGAGAGAGAGAGAGAGAGAAAATCAGTCAATATTGCACGAGGACTTCCATTATACAAACAATATCTCACTAGTCGGGAATCGAACGCTGGACCTAGGCTGGCTTCGTTTCATTCCCTGTTCACACGCAGATCCAAATCAAGTTTCCCTAGATTACCATATTAAAGCGGAAATGCTTTTACTCTTTAAATTGGATAGCTAAAGAAAATATCTTGAAAAACAAAATAAATTATTTAACTAGTTTGTGAACATAATCTAAAAAGTTTTTGTGTAAAAAAAAAAAAAAAAAAAAAAAATATATATATATATATATATATATATATATATATATATATATATATATATATATATATATATATATATATATATATATATATATATATATATATATATATATTTCAGCAGAATCGCCGCCCTCCGGGAGGCTCTACATTGTCTCACTGTTCAGTCCCCAAAACTTCTTCCATCAATAGTTCATTAACGGTGTATGTAAGTTAAACCATGTTTTTCACTACAACGGTACAGCAAAGTATAATTTTTTAGCATTAAACTGGTATTATTTTATTGTCTAATCATTACTACATATAACACCACCCATCATGACCTACACATAACATCATCCATCATCACTACATATAACACCATCCATCATCACTATATATAACACCACCCATCATCACTACATATAACAATGTAACAAGACGGATCTTGCATGAAGAATATTTATATATATATATATATATATATATATATATATATATATATATATATATATATATATATATATATATATATATATATATATATATATATATATATATATATATATAGGAAGAATATTTAATAAGAAGTAAAAGGGGAAAATCTTGGTATGGCCGTGTTAGTTATTTACTCTGTCAATACACTCATTTTGTCTTATCGTCAATACATCTATTACGTTCTTAAGGGCGACTTCTCAAACATTCGTTACAACTGTTTATTAATTACGACAATGACATGAACACATTAATAACACCTTCTATCGAAGTTACTAGGACATTATATTTACGTTACTAGGACATCATATTATGATACTAGCACCGGTTCGGACACGAACATGAAATGAATATACTTCCCACGTAAGTAACTCATCCCATGGAAACTCTGACAAACTCACGTGACGTGGGGAGGCCTACAGGTGGTCCTGGGTTGTCTCTATGGGAGACTGCTTAGCTGGGCACCGGAGAAGTCTCTCGAGCGAGACTCTGGACGTTGTTGCTGGCCTTCTTGGTTACAGGACACACACTCTCTCTCTCTCTT
>NW_024736148.1:6613475-6681554 GCF_018991925.1 Homarus americanus
ATATATATATATATATATATATATATATATATATATATATATATATATATATATATATATATATATATATATATATATATATATATATATATATATATATATATATATATATATTTCATGTAAATCCACAATGAAAACGTGGATAAGATAAATCTTGATAAAATCACACGGGAAAATGTTGTTTTCAAGTATGACTCAACCATTACCAATATGTTAATAAGGAATAGCCCAAGTTTGAATGTAAATGGAAGTGTTTATTGTATTCCATGTAGCAAATGTAATTGTAATTATGTAGGTCAGACAGGAAAAACACTGCAGCTCAGAATCAAACAACATAAGTATAATATCAGAACTGCATCTGAAAGCAGTGCCTTGTTCGTTCATGTTAGGAATAATAATCACCCCATTGCTTGGGAAAAAAGCTTAGAAGTTTTCAAATCATCTTGTGTCACAGAAAGACTTCTTGTTGAAGCTAGTTTGATTAAGGAATTAAAATCAATAAATCTTAGTGATGGTCAGTTCAAAACTGATAATATGTTACATAAATTTATTTGTCAGTGGCCCAAGGTTAAAAATGCTTTGAAAACCTGTGATCTAGATGTATGATAGTTATTTTGTGGATCCCTTTTTTCTGACCACTTGGCTAGTCACGTCACCACCCTTCTCTTAAGCTCCTCTACGTGTGTGTTGGTGTGGGGATTAGTGGATGTCATCATTTTGACCTGACCTCATGTTTTTAGGTCACCCTGTATATTTAAGCCTCTCTCTGTCCATGTAATCCAGTTGCCTCTGAAGATGTCTTGAATAAAGACGAAAGCTAAGGTACTCCGTTGTTTCCATTTTCCGTGATTTTATCAAGATATATATATCTATATATATTTCATGTAAATCCACAATGAAAACGTGGATAAGGTGGTGCTTGATTCCTTATCAAGAGTTCAAGTGATAGTGTGAAATTAGCCTTCAAGCACAGTGCTCAGTGTAAATACTTATGCAAAACAGTGTTTATTGTTGATAAGTGGCACACCATTCGTGATTTTGTATATCAACTTCTTAGTAAGGAAACTGACAAAGCCCAAAAGAAGGTTAAATACCAAATTAAATGCTCTGTTTGACGAGTTACTGGACCATATTGAGTGATCCAAATTTGTTCTATAAACTTATCATCTTATGATCTACAGACAAATGAAACTTGTTTGGTTTTGGTAGAGAGTTTTCTATCACTCAACGGTGTGTTAATCCATACTATTGCTAAGGTTTAATCAACCTGGAAAAGAAAGAAGTCGTCTGATGTTACAAATGAAGATATTTCCATAGCGAAAGGTTGTAATACATAGTGTTTTAAATAAATTTGCTTCAAACATTCCAAAAGATTTGAAACAGCCTTGATAAACTTGAAAGAAATAAGAATATCCATATTACCAAGGCTACGATAAGTCTAATGCTATTGTTATCTTGGATAAAAGTGACTACAATGATAAGATGAATTCATTACTTAGTGATGAAAGCACGTATTGTGAGCTTACGAAGATCCCTAGAAAATATTAATAGATTTATCTAATTCCAAAATGAAGATGTTATTGAAAAAGAACTGATCTCACTAAACAGCTCTCTCAAATCAATCCCACTTTACACCTTATATACATGGATTGATCAAAACACACAAGCAATAATAATCCTTTACGTCCTATCGTGAGTTCTGTGGGTTCTGTTGCCTAAATTATCAAGTGGCTGGCTTAGTAAGATGATATCCCTCTTACAGGCCAAATATCTAGTTCACATATACGCAATAGCAGTGATTTAATTGATAAACTCTCAGAAACACAACGAACCTTGCGAATTGATAAGTTTTGATGTAAATTCACTGTTCACTAGGAATACCTGTGAAAGACTTACTTTCATTTCTTAAAGATAAATTACAACTGTTAGATTTAACTATTGAACATGATACTTTACTGAAATTGATAGAGTTATGCGTAACTGACAATGTGTTTTTGAGTCCTGATTACTACCTAATATATTGGACTTTATTCCTCATGGTATAGATATGTAGATGATGTTCTTTGTCTTTGGCCTAAAACAGTGACCCATTGGAATTTTTAGACAAGCTTAATAATATTGTCCTAGTATCACATTCAAAATTGAAGAGAAATAAATGAATCCTTCCATTTCTTGATATGTATCATGAGAAATGGCCAAAATATAAATTTAAGGTATATAGAAAGCCCACACAGGTAGACGGTTTCATTCACTTTTTATCCGAATCACCTTGAGTCTACCAAAATGTCAGTTTTTTCTGTTATGTTTTAAGATGTCTGCGTATTTGTGACTCTGAATTTATTGACGATGAATTAGAAGCGGTGGATTTCTATTGCACATAAACTTGGAATTTGCACCCTTCTGTGTTTTGTTGATCGTTGTTTTAAAAGGGCTAAAATCCTTTCATTCCTCTCAAACAGACAAGTTCTACACTTAAGAATATTTTGACTCTGCCTATCGTAATGAATTTGTCCCGTTAGTTCGGTCCTCAAGCTTCTAAATATTAATGTTGTTTTCAAGTATGACTCCACCATTACCAATATGTTAATAAGGAATAGCCCATGTTTGAATGTAAATGGAAGTGTTTATTATTCCATGTAGCAAATGTAATTGTAATTATATGTAGGTCAGACAGGAAAAACACTGCAGCTCAGAATCAAACAACATAAGTATAATATCAGAACTGCATCTGAAAGCAGTGCCTTGTTTGTTCATGTTAGGAATAATAATCACCCCATTGCTTGGGAAAAAAGCAGAAGTATTCAAATCATCTTGTGTCACAGAAAGACTTCTTGTTGAAGCTAGTTTGATTAAGGAATTAAAATCAATAAACCTTAGTGATGGTCAGTTCAAAACTGATAATATATTTACATAAATTTATTTGTCAGTGGCCCAAGGTTAAAGCTTTGAAAACCTGTGATCTAGATGTATGATAATAGTTATTTTGTGGGTCCCCTTTTCTGACCTGACTTGTCTAGTCACGTCACCTCCCTTCTCTTAAGCTCCTCTGCATTATTATTGTTGGGTAGTAGGGGATTAGTGGATGTCATCATTTTGACCTGACCACCTCATGTTTTTAGGTCACCCTGTATATTTAAACTCTCTCTGTCCATGTAATCCAGTTGCCTCTGAAGATGTCTTGAATAAAGACAGCTAAAGATACTCCGTTGTTCCATCTTCCCGTGTGATTTTATCAAGATCTATATATATATATATATATATATATATATATATATATATATATATATATATATATATATATATATATATATATATATATATAACTTCAGCAATAGGTGTTACGTGGAAAGCGTAGTTGCATAACGATGAGAGAACCAAGGAAACACAAACATCTTGACTAGTTGGGTTTTCTTTAATCACTAACGTTTTTGGAAAAATTATTTTCCATCATCAGAGCCTAGAAAAAATTGTAAAGAGTTTTAAAATACAGGTGATATACAATAAAAACATATTATAAGAAAATTTTCCTCTTAAACAAGTTATATTGGCCGATGCATTTTGCGTTACTTCATGTTATGATCACTATTTACTTCCTCTTTGTCATAGTCTTCACTTTCTCTCTGGGATGAAGCGGCCGAGTGGATAAAAAGCTCATTTCCTGTCCTAGGGGTCACTGATTCGAGTCCGGGTCACTCCCAGTCCACTTAGATGTGAAAGGGTACCCTATTTTACATTTGAGGAAGTAATAGTGATTGAGTGCAGTAAGTTACAGTTCCTCCTTGTGTGCCGAGTGTAATATTCAGTGCACTGTAACCGAACTGTCCCTAATGGGTCACTTTCTATTAAGAAGTAAATTTTGTCTTTCTATGAGAGCACTATTTAGAATGAATACCGTATTTCTACGTTGAATTTAATTTGTTTTTAATTTACATACAACTCTTTTTCTCGAGCTGTTGGGAATTTCCATCGGATAGAAAGTAATTATAAAAACGTAACCCCCAAAAAGTGACCGTAGTTAATATACTTTTGACTTTCATTATGCCAATCAAACTTTTCATGACTTGAGACAGCGGGGACGTGACTCATCATTTATTCGGCCAATTAAACAAAGTTTTTCCGTTGCATCGACCTCATGAGGGAACTATTTTACTCGAGCAATTAACTGTTAGTAACTGTGACTTTCAGGTGACTCAAGTGACTCAGGTCGCCCAAATGACTCAAGTGACTCAAGTGACTCTCAGGTGACTCCCAAGACAACTTTTGCTGCTTTCATGAACATTCCATTCATTGATCATTTAGGAAATTAACGATTTATTAATTCCATAATTCTCCGTAGAAATTCATCAAAAGACTTAATAACTCTTAGAGGTAGGGATAAAATTTGAGTTAAGAGAAAGAGTTATGAAGCGAAAGAGAGATGGCAAGTCGAATGAGAATTAGCAAGACGAAACTTTAATTTATAATTTTCGACCAGAAAAATCCTAAACAATTGCATGATGTTTATAGCTGTAGAAACACACGTTAGGTTAGGTTAAGTCAGAGTTGATTAGGTTAGCTTAGGTTAGATTAGTTTTAGATTAGGTTAGGTTAGGTTATTTTAGATTAGCTTAGGTTAGGTTAGGTTATTGGAAAAGTTTGGTTAGCACTCGTTAAGTGATGATACATAAGATAAGTATTAGGTGGAGTGTAAATCAACAGGAGTGAGAAAGTATTGGGATTCAGTCGTGCATGTTAGAAGTGTCAAGTGAGTTACTCTGGTGGAACCCTCTGAAACATGAGTGTGTGTAACACTGGTCAACAGCCAAAATGGTTCACATATGAGATCATGCTCACACAACTAATTTCATATTGCTGAATTCGAATCTGATATTTGTTTTGTTCTATCAGACCAGGTTTGATAAAAAAATCAATAGGTACAAATATTTAATATTCCATCACGTGTCGTGCAAAAGATGAGATTATCTCATGTGACTGTGCTTTCATGACTAATTTCATATTAATGAATATTAATTGGATGTTTCATTCTACCATCAGACCTACTTTCTTAAAGAATAAAAAAAATAGTAAATATAGTAACATTATCGCGTCATGCAAGATACAATTTTAAACCTATCACAGATAAGCTCATAAAAAATTGTACCAAAAAACATAAGTTCAAATCCTTTATAATGACAAAATATGAAGTTCTAAAAGTGCTTCTGAACTTTACTCTTTCTCTTGTACAGCTTGCTCTCTTCTCGTTGCAGTGTCCAGCAATAGTCGCCCATCATGTTAGGACTGAATTGTCCCTGATATCTGCTCTCCATTATGGCGATATCTTGATGAAATCTTTCGCCGTGTTCATCACTAACGTCTCCAAGGTTACCTGGGAAAAATTCAATATGAGAGTGGAAAAAATGCAATTTCAAGGACATCCTTGCTCCCAATGCATGATAATTCTGAAGCATGGTTGTTACGATTTCTTTGTAGTTGTCAGCACGATAGTTTCCAAGAAAATTCTTTGACACATTGACAAATGATTCCCATGCTTTTTTCTCCAGTGGGTTCAATGTTTTGGTGAATTCGCTATCATTAACTTGTATACGAATTTGTGGTCCATTCAAGACACCTGCTTTCAACTTGGCTTCGGAAACCACACCACCTAGTTTTTGAGATAAGTATAGTCCCAGCACCGAATTGATCCATAGCTTTGATGAAATTTTTAGCCAAACCGAGCTTTAGATGCAGTGGAGGCAAAAATATCTTTTCTGGATCTACAAGCGGATTGTGAGCACAGTTAAACCTTCCAGGCGCATCTCTTGGTCTTGTCGGCCAATCCTTTCTCACATAGTGCTCTGCATCAGCTCTGCTGTTCCACAAGCACAAAAAGCACATGTGCTTTGTATAGCCACTCTGAAGGCCCAGTAGTAAACTGATGACTGAGATCGCCACATATCTTCCACTGGTGTTTCTCATACTCTATAGCGGCCAACAGAATTTTCATTGTTTCATAGCTCTCAGTCATTTTTGTTGCGTGTGCTATTGGGACAGATGGAAGCCGATTGCCATTGTGTAAAAGAACAGCTTTCAGAGAGTCTTTTCCTGAGTCTATAAACAGCCTCCAATCCTCTTTCTTGTATGTTTCAGACTTGCAGAGTTGTTGCATGAGAGATACTGCGTCCTCGCAATAACAAAGGTTGTTTGCCATCTTGAAAAATGCAGACAGCTGTCCATGTCGGTAACGCGCTGTAGTGATATGCACTCCATCTTCTAGCAGGTTACGCTGCTTTAGTCTGGATCCCAAAACTTCAGCCTTTTCTTTTGACAAGTTTAGGTCCCTGATGAGATCATGAAGCGCTTCTTGAGTAAATAGTTTAGGCCTGGTATTTTCAGAGTCATCCTGGTAGTAGTTTTCCATTGAGGTAGAGGTAGAATCGGAATCACTCAATTCTTGTTCAGTCGGTGGATTTGGGACTGGAAGTTCAGCACTGTGCGGTACTGGTCGGATTGCAGAAGCAATATTGGGGTACTGTACCTTGCCTCGTGTCTTGATTTTTATTCCCTTAATATTTGTGAGACAGAAGTAGCAGTCACTACTGTGGTCTTTAGGTTCACGCCATATCATTGGTACAGCAAACGGCATTCCTGAACTTCATTTACCACACATCCACTCGCTCAGGTGGTTAACACAAGACTTACAGGCTACATGAGGTGCCCATTTCTTGTCTTGGTCACCCAAATGATATTTGAAGTAACTTTTGTAGTTCAGTCGAACAGCTTTTGTGATTGGTTTCTTGAGGCTACCAGGAGTGAAGGCACCACATATGTAGCAGAAACTGTCAGCACCGTTCACACACTTGCGACGTTCCATGTTTTGTTAATTTCAGAGTAATTACAAATCATGCAGGTGTAGATATGCAATATCATGAATCAGCAAACTGAAACAAACAAAAAAGCACAAATCAGGACAAAATAATTGCATAAGTGGAGCCAATGAGCACATAAATTACTGTATGAATAGCATGGTACACTAAATATATAGATATGCTGGTTCTGGAAAACTGAGCCTGATACAGCTATACGAATGTCATAATTGAGTTCAGCACATACAATTACACTAGAATCAGACTGTTTTGATCCAGAACCATGAGAATTTTTTTTTTATGTTGACCAGTGTATAATCCATCGTGAGATTTAGGAGTAGGGTGAGGAGAATGATTTAGAATGAGGGGATAGAATATACATGGCTCAACTGAAGATTACCTTCCCAGCTTAGTTTACCTTAAGATTAACCACCCTAATGCTAACTTGACCTAACCTAGCTTAAATTAACTGATCTAACATAATAAAACATTACACTAACCTAACCTTATTTAACATAACACCAACCTTACCAATTCAACATTATATTAATCGAACCTAATCTAACCGTGCACTTATCTAAAACAATGTTAACATAACTTAATATAAGCCCCCCCCCCTCACCGGAAACGTGACATCAGGTGAAATTTAAGCTAGGGGCTAAACTTCAGGTGATCCAATGGAAATATTTAAAAAAAATGAGATGAGGATAGAATGAGGTGTAAATCTTTACAGGTTTTATCAACAAAAAAAGAAAAACAAAACAAGAAAGCAACTAATTTGTACTAGCTAATCGAGATAGGCTTAAGTCTCCACACACGACCTGCGACCTTAACTAAACAAACTTTCTGATAAGAGTAAATCAATATTTCCTCAACCAACCAATCGGTTAAGTTTCCTCAAATCGGGAAATGCGTTTTTTAAATACCTTTTCCATAGACAATAGATAAATCAAATCACAAACATAAAAACTTTAAAGCACTATATAAACGCAAACAAATAAATGCAAACACGAATAGGCACACAAAGATATTTAGGTATATAGAAACAGACAAACTTATCTAAACTCACAGACAAACTGATATAGACACAGACACAGGTAGTAGGTAGTAGGCAGCTACCAAAGAGGGAGGTACTACCGCCTTGGAAGATATTGGAAGCATAATGTGTTGTCTAATGTTAGATCCTGCTACCATATGGCCTCGCGAAAATTGTGACCAAGTCCCAGGATGCTGATCTGACTTTCTGTCACATTTATACACAATTGCAGGGTCTCAATTGTCTCTCTTACTATTGACAACACAACATATATAACCGTACTCATTCTTGATCTGTTCTATTCATTCTATTTTATTCTCCTATGTCAGTTGATAATAATATTGAAGCGGGGCCTTCTAGGATGGGTCCCACTGGTCGGGAAGGTTGTGGACCCTAGGGCCGACCTGATCATCATCAAACTATTGGGGCCTCAACTGACGCCACCGCGGTTGCTGAAGGATTGGCTTTTTTCACACTTCATTTTCCCACATTCGCGGCCTGAGATCCAATTTTCCTTCTGAGGAGTACCATCTATTAACCTCTTCCCCGACCTCTTACTATTTTCTGAACTTGAACTGACCAAAGCAGCTTCACCTAAACCTTTTCAAGTCCTCAACTACAACCTTTATACCTCTTTCTGTTCTAACGGAGGTGTATGCGCCTACTGCAACACACGTACACCTATAGCTCGACTCACGGATCTTGAATCTTCCCTTTACTGTATGATGACATCTGGCTCAAAATATCTCTACCTACTTTGACTTTTTTTCTTTGTTTCCTATACTGTTCTCCCAACTCTACCAACCATTTCGAACTCTTTGACTATCCCACTTCTTTCCATGAGTCGTTGTTATCCACACACCCCAACACCAAGATCCTCTACCTAGGGGACTTCAATGTACATCACAGAGAGTGGCTTGGCTCTGCAAGGGACGACCCACGTGGAGCTGAGGCACTCTCTTTTTCCCTACTTAATGATTTGGAACAAATAATCAAACACCCTACACGCGTTCCTGATCGATACGATCAACTTGCTAACATTCTTGATCTTTGTTTTACGTCTAACCCCTCACACTATTCACACTCAATTTCTGTCCCCTTAGGTTCTTCTGATCACAACCTTGTTTCTATTAAATCAAACTGGGCACGACCACCTCCCCCACCCCTCTCTAAACGTCAATTATGGCACTATCGGAGGGCAAGCTGGCAATCCTCGCGAGAATTCTTCATCGACTTTCTTTGGGTTGAATGTTGCTTTTCCACTCGGGACACCTCGGTATGTGCTGACTGCATTGCTGTGGTTATACAGGGTGGTATGAGTGCATTTATCCCATATTCTACCAAAACTTTCACTTTATAATCTTGGTTTGATCGCTCCTGCTCTCTTGCATGTAGGGAGAGAGATAGGGCATATCAAGCTATGAAACTATCTCCTTTTCCCATTACCCACGCCTCTTTCATTACTTCTAGGAATCGCTGTTAGCGGAATTTTATATAAAGAAACACCGCTGTCCTGACTAATTCTTCCTCTAGTAAATCCTTCTACTCCTTAACCAAAAACATCTGTAATAACTTCTGCACTCCTTCTTTTCCTCCTCTCTTCCGACCTGAATACTCTAGCCAACTCTCCCCCTGACAAAGCCAATCTCTTTGGCACCTTTTTCGCCTCTAATTCCACCTTAGACGATTCCAACTCTATCCCTCCTACCCTGTTCCTCCTACTGAACCTATGTACTTTCTTATAATCTCCACTCGTAGGGTTGCTGGTGTGTTATCCAGGTTGGATGTGAGTAAGGGGCATGGACCGGACGGAATACCTCTTCGTGCTCTGAGGCAGTGCGCTGAAGCTCTGGCCCCTGTACTTGCTCGCCTCTTACTCCTCTGCCTCAAAACCCAAACTTTTCCTTCTTCTTGGAAGCATGCCTTGGTTCAGCCCATCCCGAAGAAGGGTAACCATTCTAATGCTTCTAACTATCGCCCCTTTGCCTTAACTTCACCCCTCTCCAAGATTTTCGAACCTCTCTTGAATTCCCATTTTCTCCGTCACCTTGAAAGATATTCTCTTTTGTCGGATCACCAGTATGGCTTTCGCCAGGCGAGATCTACTGGTGATCTGCTCTCCTACTGCATCCATCTTTGGTCATGCTCTCTTAGGGATTATGGAGAAACTTTCGTTGGGGCCCTCGACATCTCCAAAGTCTTTGACAGGGTATGGCACAAGTCATTGCTCTCTAAACTTCCCTCTTATGGTTTCTCTCCCCCACTTTGTTTTCTAATCTCTAGCTTCCTTTAGAATCGATCCATGGCAGTTGCTGTCGAGGGACCCATCTCTTTCCCTTTTTATACCAATAGTGGTGTCCCACATGGTTCTGTTCTTTCACCTTCCCTCTTCCTTCTTTTTATCAATGATTTACTTTACACTACAACTGTTTCTAGAGCTGATATCATTACATCTATCAATGCAGATCTATGCAGCATCTCCGAATGAGGAGGTAGAAACTTGGTTAAATTCAATAGTAATAAAACTCAGTATTTACCAATTATACTTTCTAAATTAGATGATCCCCCACCAATTACATTTCAGGACACTATCATTCTGCTAAATTCTAAAATAGATATGCTAGGCCTCACCATTTCCTCTAATATGTCATGGAAGCCATTCATCCTCAACATTGCTTAAGCTGCCTCCCGAATTTTGGGAATGCTCTACAGATGCCGTAGCTACTTCACTTCCCTTTCTCTTCGTTGCAATGTTGCTCCACTCTCTCGCTCTCTTTTACAGGTACTTTAACGGGCAATGTTCGGTGGATTTGGCAACCTGTTTACGGACGGCAAGGCCGAGAGCTCGTAGCACACGTTTTGCCCGCTGCGCCCACCGTTTCTCTGTGGATGTCGGTCACATTAGATTTAGAATAACCCGTTATTGTACATTCTTCTTTCCTCACAGAGCCAAACTGTAGAATACTCTGCCTTGTTCTGTGTTTTCATACTCATATAATCTGTCTCACTTTAAAAAGCTGGTTTTCCGGCATCTTCCTGGTGTAGATTCATATAACCTTTTCCTTTTCTATTTGTAATTTCTTTCTATTCTTATTTTTTGCCCCCTACGCCCCGTTGTGGGTCGTTCGACCTGCGCCCGGGTGGGCTAATTCCCGAAAAAAAAAGTTAACCAGGTCCAGCTACCCTTTTGCCCACTGTAATGTTGTAGGATCTGGATGTAAGAAGATACCCCACATTGCCCTCTAGGTCGCAAAGGGTGACGTAAGAGGTGAGGACGGAGAAAGGGCTTGGTGACTTGTTCCTGGTGGACCCTATCTTTGTGGTGGGTACAGGAGCCTCGGATATAGGTGAAACACAGTGGCCACTAGGTTTTAAAGGAAATTCGAATCACCATCGTTGGAAATTCATAAGAGACATTATCTTAGTCCCCAATGAATTATAAGAGAATTTAAAATAACACATGTCTCGTTCGTCAGGGAATTCACCAAGTTTGCTAAGCCAGGCAAAAATATGATATGAAATACGACAGGGAGAGGAGAGTAGTTCAATGCAGAGACAGAGACTCAGTGGCAGAAGAAGAGAGAAAAGTTAGTTAACTACTGAGACAGAGACACAGTGGGAACACAGGAGAGAGGAGGAGAGGGAGTTCGTTCAATACTGAGACACAGTGGGAACAGAAGGGAGAAGAGGATAGAGGAGTTAGTCTAATACTGAGACAGAGACACAGAAGTTATCACTAATTAGCAATGGAAAACAAAGTTGTAAATTTCCATCCTAGAGATGATTTATGAAGCAAGAAATGACTGATGAAGCAAGAAATGACCGATGAAGCAGGAGTTGATTAATGAAGCAAGAGTTGAATGAAGAAGTAAAAGTTAATTGATGAAGCAAGAGGCGAATGATGAAGCAAGAGTTGCCTGACGAAACGAAAGGTGATAGGAACAGACAACACTAATAAAAATAAATTCTTTTTTCACAAAAATAAATTGGTTTCCAATTCCATTACTAATCAATGAAAAGCAATGCACTAAACTCACGTGATAAAAAAAAGTTGAAAACATAATGAAATTTTTTTTTTTTGGGGGGCACCCCCCTACATCCTTGTGTAAGGTGAAGCGCAGAAGCGTTTACAGCGCCCAACAGGGAAGCATGCTAAGTTCATGCTTGCCTTTATGTCTCATGAGTTAAGGGAATAGAAGCCTGAAGAGTCAGTGGTTTATGTCACCAAGTTATTGGAAGCTCCAACAACTCCCTGAATACGAATTCTCAACTTTCAACAGGTACCTACTTTACTGCTAGGTGAACAGGGACTAATGGGGGCTATGAAGTATGTCCAAACAACTTCCACCGGCCCGGGAATCGAACCAGTGACATCTCGCTTGCGAGGCAAGAACGGTACCGCTTCTACCACCGGTCCCCTAGAAATAATGAAGGTCACTGTAAGATATTGTTTAATTTTTCTTAATTTTTTTCTTCATTTTTTTTTTTTTTTTTTTTGACATTCAGAAACTTCTCAGTCAAGAATACAATTAAAAGCTGGACAATGTGGTTACAACCTTTAGTACATAAGGAGACAGCGAGGCCAGTACTGCATGGGTCAAATGGAGGGGACCCACTCACTACTGGCGGCGAGATTCGAACCGGCTGCCATTAATATAGTGCTATATCCACTCGATTCCCGAGCCCTATTCGACCAATAAGATCAAAACCTGGAACGTAAATGTAACATTTAGTAATTCATGCACTTTAAAACAAATGTTAATTAAGAACTCCCCCCAGCATTGCAGGTGGCTATATATACAGGGTTCCTTGCAAGGAGTGTAATATGTTCTACTTAGGCCAGACGGGAAAAGATCTTATAACTAGACTTAAACAGCATAAAAATAGCGTAAGGACAGGCCAGGAATCCAATGCTTTGCTCATTCATATGAGAGATAATAAGCATTGCATTGACCGGGACGATGCCTCCTCAATATTACCTTGCAATTCAATTGTCAGTAGGAACATTAGAGAATCTAGTCTCATTAAACATATTGAATCTGTCAAAATGAATGGCATGTAAAAATTGGACAATTTTGTGGTTACAAAATTTTTAACTAGGTGAAAGGGTTGACTTGAATATGATGGACACCTGCTGTTCATAGGGACTTGATCTCACTCTCCTTTACTGTACATTTTAGTCTTGTAAATATTTCTCCTTAATCTGCACTCACCCCTGAAGATGTAAATTACACGTAAGCAGTTGGAACTTCGTGTTTTATTGTTTCCTTGTGGTTACCAGCAATCATAGGCTCTTTTATACTCCACACAAAGCCTGTTCATCGTGCTTGTTAAGCACCGAGAACTTCCACTGGGGACTGCTCGTGCCAACTATGTGGTTGGATTGCTTTTTTTTTTCGTTCTTGTGGCGCGGTGGTAGCGATCCCTGTTCAAACGCAAAGGTCCAGGGTTCGATTCCCGACTAGTGAGGTATTGTTTGTATATGGAGGTTCGCCTGCTATATGGACTGATATATATATATATATATATATATATATATATATATATATATATATATATATATATATATATATATATATATATATATATATATATATATATATATATATATATATTAGTTTATGAAGTCTTGTCGTTAACCTGGGGTCAAAGACTTTACATTTCAATTAATGTTCCTTTATGAAATTACTTAATGTGAGATTGTATGTCATTTCAGACATTATGATAAGAATATCCAATAATAGGAGTTTGATTTGATGAATTACAGTGGAGGTTAATATATATATCTGTAATGTATATAATTCTTGGATCACACGAACAATTACCCCTCACAGATTATTTCACTTTAAGTTTAACCACCCTAACGCTAACTAACCTAACCTAACCTAACCTAACCTAGTCCTCCAGGTATCGCTTGGATATTTTATCATCAGGTAATTTAAACTATGGGGGCTAATGTTCACCCTCTTTTCATAAGGATTTTCCAATTAGTCTAAGCTGAAGCAGGTTTGGAATACACAATATTAGGACCAGAAGTGAGATATTATGACAAAAATATTCAGTCATATATGTAAGATTTCATGACTGTAATATAAGTAGGTATGAAATTTCCAATTAGTCTTAGCTGGGCCAGGATCGTAAAACACTAATAATACGATCAGGGAAAGTCAACGCAAACGAAAGACTAACGCAAAAATAAAGAAAATAGATTGCCAGTGGGAACCTGATCTGTGAGGCAAAAGGTGAAGTAAAGAAAGAGCTTGTTGTTGGTCATTACAGTTCACCTTTTCTGTCTCACGAAAACAAGGGGGAGGAAGATAAACTTAGCTATGACTGGAGGAGAGGAGTACCGCTGCTGTCTTTGTCGTATTATTACATGTTAAATAAACTATAAATTTTCCCTCCTATACAGCTTCTGTAAGATACTTTAAGTCAATTGTGTGCATGAAGCTTTTACTTATGAGTATATGAAAATTTTAATATTATGTTCATGAAACTCTTAGTAGTGTAAGTATTCATGTTTATATTTTCCCGGGTTCAAAACAAGCGATATGACGTCACCAGCAATACGAAAGAGGTTCAAATTTGTTTGTTTTTATGTGATTATGTGTACGTGTATATTATATGATCATCTATGCATATACATATATATATATATATATATATATATATATATATATATATATATATATATATATATATATATATATATATATATATATATATATATATATATATATATATATATCTCTTTCGCATTAAGGTAGACCACATTTTTGGTTTTGCCATTAGCAGCAAGTATGTACAGATTTTTGCCAGTTCCTACTCTGGAGCAACCAACATAGAACTGTCCATGAGAGAAGCAAGGAAACACCAGGTTTAGGCCAACCATCTTTAGGGACTGTCCCTGGCTTTTGTAGATGGTCATAGCAAAGCTCATTTTAACCGGGAACTGAAGTCGCTTGAACTCAAATGGCAGGTCAGTGGTGATGAGAGGTGTCCTTGGTATAAACACGTCTTCTCCTTTAGCTTTTCCTGTCAGCATTGTAGCTGCCAGTACATGTGGCCTCATGTTCTTCACAACCAGTCTTGTGTCATTGCAGAGGATTGGTGGTTCAAGATTTCTTAAGAGCATTATAGGAGTTCCAATGTTGAGAGTGAGGTGGTGAGGAGGCATTCCAGCGGGCTCCAAAGAATTAAGCAATTCTGCAGGGTACTGGACTGCTTGGTCCTGGTCGATTACTGTATCAACATATTTGAATGAGGTCTCACTGCCTGGAAGCTGTCTGAGTAGAGTCATGTTGATTTCAGCCACTGTTTCATTCTTTGGTGCCAGAATTGCGCGTTCACGCAGCCACTTGTGATCCTTGTAGTGGTGGATAATGTTTGGGTAGACCATGTTAGTGAGCTCAGTTGAGGACTTTACAGCATTTCCACATCCTTGAGGAATGATTATTTGTCCTTCTGAATCAACAGGGAAAGTTCCATTCCCAATCTGTAGTAGAAGGTTTGCAAACCGTCCAGCATCCTTATCTCCTTGTAGATGTACTCTCATGTTTGTGGATAGGGTGAGTGTCTGAACACTTCTCCAAAGGTATGATGCCTTGAGGCACGCATTCAGTTCATCAGCTGGAGTGCTTCGAGGAATGACAGGAAGGGTCTGGCGAAAGTCTCCAGCAAAGGCCATTGTAATACCACCCATGAGCTGGTCATTTTCTCGTATGTCTTGCAAGGTCCTGTCCAATGCTTCAAACGCTAACTTGTGAGACATAGTGCATTCATCCCAGACTATGAGGCTGCATTTTTCTAAGACTTTTGCCTTTGCCGATCTTTTTTTGATGTTGCTCATTCGCTAGGCCACGGTAGGACGCCACCCTCCGGGAGGCTCCACATTGTCTCACTATTCAGTCCCCAAAACTTCTTCTTCCATCAATAGTTTACTAACGGTGTATGTAAGTTCCACCAGGTTTTTCACTACAACGGTACAGCAAAGTATATATTTTTTAGCATTAAACTGTTATTATTTTATTGTCTAATCATCACTACATATATCACCACCCATCATCACTACATATAACACAATCCATCATCAGTACATATAACACCACCCATCATCACTACATATAACACCACCCATCATCACTACATATAACAACATCCATCATCACTACATAAGACATCATCCATCATCACTACATATAACACAATCATCCATCATCACTACATATAATACAATCCATCATCATTACAGATCGGTAAAGTAGTTTCCGAGATTCTCGTGCAGACACAAAAACACACAGACATACTTTGTGTGAAATATGGCAAGTCTAGGACTGCTTTTAGTGTCCTGGTGGTCTAGAGGTAACGTTCCTCGGTCATGCACATAAGATTGTGGGTTCGAGTCCTGGCGGGGTGAGGTTGTTGATTATATGTAGAAGTCCGCGCGCTTTATGGGCTAATGAAATATATATGGAACCTCGTGTTTCGAAGCCGGATGTGGTAAAACGTTACTCTGATCACCTAAGAGGCACGGGTAGTCCCCAATTGGAGGTTCACGGCGTCATAAGCTCAATGAACAGGCTTTGTGTGAAATATAACAAAGTCTAGGACTGCTTTTACTGTCCTGGTGGTCTAGAGGTAACGTTCCCCAGTCATGCACATAAGATCGTGGGCTCGAGTCCTGGTGGGATGAGGTTGTTGATTATATATATATATATATATATATATATATATATATATATATATATATATATATATATATATATATATATATATATATACATATTTTTTTTTATATATAGTATATAACTGCATAGATGATCATATATTATACACGTATAATATACACGTCGCATGATTCCCAGAGAAACTTTTTTTTTATATAAATATTAAATGTAAACTTGTCTGGTCGGGGCAGATTATTACAGTAGGGTGTGAGGCGGCCAGGATCCATCCCAGCCTGCCAGAACTTTAACTCTCCTCCATTGACCTTCCTTCCTACCTATCTACCAAACAACGATTTTCTCTTCCACGATTTTCCCTCAGGGTTATATTTATGTGGCAACCAGAACTGTGTTACTCAAAGTCGGTGTGTAGGTGAACAACACCAATACTGTAACACATAACTGTAACACATACTGTGTATTGTAACACACTAATACTGTAATACTAATACCATAACACAAATACTATAAGTTACCCTGATACTGTAACACAGTGAGGTCTTAAGACTAATGCTGTAGTAGGTAGTAGGCAGCTACCAAATAGGAAGGTACTACTGCCTGGGAAGATATTGGAAGCATAATGTGTTGTCTAATGGTAGACCCTGCTGCCATATGGCATCAGAAAATTGTGACCAAGTCCCAGGTTGCTGATCTGACTTTCTGCTTCATTTATACGAAATTGCAGGGTCTCAATTGTTTCTCTTACCATTGACAACACAACATACATATATCATTTCTCACTTTTGATCTTTTTTTTCGTTTTTGTATTTATAGTTCTTTATTATTAATATTATTATTATTACAGTTACTGTATTATTATCATCATTATTTTATTATTTAATTTTGTTTTGTTTTATCATAAATTTTTTTTATTATGAATTATTATGACTATTATATATTTTTATTATTATTATTATTATTATTATTATTATTATTATTATTATTATTATTATTATTATTATTATTATTATTATTATTATTATTATTATTATTATTATTATTATTATTATTACATTTTAGCCCCCCAGGTCCCGATGTGGGTCAGTGACCTGAGTCCGGGTGGGCTAATCCCCATAAAAAAAAAAACACCCTGATAAGTGATAACATAGCATGACACACGGAACACTTATACTTTAACACACCCAGATAACATTACACACACAACACGAATGCTGTCACCACGGATATTGTAAGACTAATGCTTTAATACACAATAAGTAAAGACATAAAATAAGAGAGTTTTGTAAATTTCTGGAAGGTTTGATGCTTTGGTTCATAAACTCGCGACCTGCAGTATTCCTACCTGTCATAAAGGCCTCAGTTGGGGATACAAACTCCATCAGTGTAAAATTTCCTCTCTACCCGGCTACATCTGGCCCCGCTGGGTGGCGTTATAATATGAGCCTACGACAGGTATTGTGGAAACGACAGAAAGATGGGAATATGAAAAGAATAAGTGGGACTAGTAAGCTGGTAGAATTATTTTTTTATCGTGAAAGAAAACGTTGATTACGTTGGGCGTATTAAGGGATAGCTTGGAAATTAATCTTTACACTGGTTTGGGATAGAATGTGTAATACTGATGTTGTTTTTACGTTGAATGGATATTGAGGTAGACTGAAAGCTAATTAACCTTTTATTTAGTACAGGCTGGAAAGTATTGTACAGGTGTTGTTAGAATATAAATATACATAGACGGTTATGCTCTTTTAGGGTAAACTGGATGATGATGATGATGAACCAACTGTGCAGACGAAGGGCATCATCACTCACACTCCATAACTCACATTCACTCATCACTCGCCAGCCAGCCTTCGCTCTGGTTGGACCTCTTTACAGACCCTTCACTGCCACGGAAACGACCACCTCACCTCACTTGGGAAGCTCGTGCCAGACAACACCCTTTCTGTGTCTTCCCACTGATCAGGGGTCCCCTGATCAGAGGCGGCCCTGATTCGGTGCTCTGTAACGGCTTCCTGCAGCGGACTCGAGCCGCGATTCCACTGGTGTTACTTGCACCAGTGGCTGCTCTTCCTTTGATCTTCCTTCTTTTTCGCTCTGGCTTAGCGACCTGCACCCTTGAGGTGTATTCGTCCTTGGCCCCCCTGTAACTGTTCACCTCCCTCCCACGAAACGGGGTAGGAGCAGAACCCATCCTTTCCGCCGAGCCTTCCTGGGTAATCGTGATTGTGTGTTCGTACTATATATATATATATATATATATATATATATATATATATATATATATATATATATATATATATATATATATATATATATATATATATATATATATATATATATATATATATATATATATATATATATATATATATATATATATATATATATATATACTAGTTCTGGAATTGATAAGTGGCAGGGCTGAAGTAAACACTTTGTTGGTTTTGCTTTATTGTAGGAAAATATAGTTTCACAGGTACTGAGTTCAGTTGAGAATATATTGAACCTTCTCTGCTAAGGGAAGTGCTTAGTGCTTAGTGCACTTATAGGAGAACACTTAAGTGAGGTGTTCACTGGGTAACAAGTGATATGAGTCTCCTCTCACTGACCCAGGGAGAAAGAGTGAAGCAGGCCTCGGGAAGGAAACGCGTCAGATATCTTGTTGCTGACATGGGCTGACCTCAGCCTGCCCTCGCTCGCTCCCCGAAGGAACTGCTGCCTCAGCAATGCATAACATCAACAACTGAGGCACAGTTGAATAACTTGTTGAATAATTTGGTATTATACATTTGGTGTAAATATTTATATATTACAAATGGTGCTGTTACAATCATGCAAGTCCACCTTGGAAGGGGGTCGCATTCCTGAATCCCCCCCGAATAGGTAGACTAACTCACTTCTATAAGTGAGCACTTACCAACACTAGGGAAGTAGGCTCCCCTAATGAGGCTTCCAGGAGAGTGACATAGGAACCACTTTACGACCACTCGACCAGCAAGTGGCGGTGGAGAGTGTTGTATATCCTATGTTAGCTTGTTCTCCTGGAATAGATAGGGTGCCTGTTACTTTCTTCAAACCGCAACAAGACTGATGCCACGGAGAACGACCAGAGAAAAATGACTAAGGCATCTGGAAACAGGATCCGGGAATGCTCTCTCCAGGGGGTGTATCCGAAAAACGCAAGGAACAACTGGGCATACTATTATGTGCCCAGTTGAACATCAAATTCGCCACCTTGATCAAAGCAAAGGACTCGTTCATAGTCCTCTGCCTTGAAGAAAAGGACGTGGAAAACATGCTCTCTGCCGATTCAATAAGGAAACTAAAAGGGAAAGACTTTGAAATAGTAATACTACCACAACTCTGTGGAAAGAAATATTTACATTTAGTCATTAAACGGGTAGACAGGAACGTACTAAAGGAAACACCAAGCTACATAGCCAACTATATAGAAGAGAGGAACCCATGGGCAAGAGTCGAGGAGCTGGTGCTAATACTCGGGGCTCTTACCCTGATGAAAATCAGGTTTGGAGAGATCTCCATGGCTCAAAAATCCTCTGCATCTCCCACTACCACCAATTAAAACAACAAATTGAACAGGAAGAATTCTACCCCGTAACACCGTGTTAGAACTGCTACAAATACAACCATCTATGGATAAACTGTCCCCAAAAGGATAAGAAATTATGTTCTGAATGCGCAGCAGAAGCCCACACATTCAAAGAATGCAGTAACAAAGATAACCCCAAATGACTGAACTGAAATGGGGACCACAGAACACTGGCAGCACGTTGTCCCTCAAGGAAAGAGATAATTAAGAAACTGAGAGAAAAGCAAAAGGCAAACAAGAAGATAGAAACGGACCTTAACAAAACATATGCAGCAATTTCAAAACTGCAAGGCACCGCCAGCAAAGTCCTGGAGAAAACTAAAGAAAATCCCCCCATACAACCTACATACCTTAATTTGAGCGAAGGACTACCAATACTAACGGCTATTATTCATGCACACATCAACAACATCGCAAAGCCAGGATCCTTCGGAAAAACGACCAGGGAAATGTTTGCTGCCAATAATCTGCCAGAGGTTCTTATTCCTAGACAACGCCCCTTCAACAGAAATATTTAAATATATTACCGAGAATAGCTTGGGAATAACTAAGACTCAGGAGCAAATAACCAAACCTGTTATAGAAAAAACGTGATGGAATTAGACCCAATCAGCCAACCAATCACACCACACCACAAATTATTAGATACCACAACTCAGTAGAGGGAGAAACCACAAACCCCCAAAGCTGACCTAAACAAAGTGAAAACAAGAAGAGACACCCTCATTGGCCATCGTGCCCCCACACATTCACCAACAGGAGCGTAGGCAGCAGACGTAGGCGAAGAGATCGGCATCCATCTCTACTAAGTCAACACACCAAGTGATAGACTTCTGCAGGAGATCAAGGAAGGCACATTCAAATTCACTTACGAAAACGCCAGGGTAGAAGAAGCCTAGATAGAAACATTGATAGGAGCAGGACTAATAAAAAAATGAAAGGGTAGACGTAACTAAATTCAAGAAAATCAGAAGGGAACTAAAAGAAGAAAGACATATCCACTCGCCAGTAGAAACACGAGCCAACAAACCACCTGCAACTAGTTCTCGGTATCCACGACTTTACAAAACAAATCATTAAAGATAATCCGACACAACGTTCTTGCCTGGACCCTGGCGAGGAAAACAGAACTCATAAACATATACAGCACAATAGACCCAGATATCATTCTTATCAACGCACACGGACGAAAAAACAACGAGAAAATGAAATATTTAATTATTACGTATACCAAAGAAACAGCAACGAAGAACCACAAGACGGGACAGCAATAGCAATTAAACAAACGATTCAACACAAAATAATTGACAACTTCCAAGATAACTTCCTGGCAGTAGAAATGAACACCACCAAAGGACCAATAATAAGAGGAACATCATACCTACCATCCAGAAGACCAATATTCCCGACTGGAGACCACCAAAAACTAATCAGACGAAACAGCCCGGCATACTTCCCAGGCGATTTGAACGCTCGACACACACAACCCTTGGACATCACAACAGAAACCCTGCTGGAGTAATACTGCACAATCTAATTGAGCAAGGTAGCATTACACACCTACGCCCAGACTTTCAAACATTCATAACACCGGGAAAATCGGGGAATCCCGACAAATTCTGACAAACAGACACCACCATTTTCACACACACATAAAACCTGGACCCGCCAGCACCAGTGACCACATACCCATTAGGGTGTGTCAATTTTGTCAACATGTTAAAAATCAAATTTGGTAGTCAAAATATTGTGCCTCTTTATGTCTAAACTTGAGATTAGCAAACAAAAATGAATTGAAATAACCCTCACCTACATCAATTATACCTTAAAGTTTCAAATATCAGTATTTCAACAAATTAATGAGACTTGATTAGAATTATTCACTTGATATTAACTAATCTCATGTAAGCATATGGATTATGGAGTATTTTATGGTTCTATAGCTTGTGTACAATATGCATGTCAGAACATGAACATGAACAGGCTCTCCGTGTGGGACAGTTTAATTCTTGTTTTGACTTGTACCAAGCGTGAGGATAAGGCGCCCGGCTCACTCTCCTTCTAGATATCATAGACGGTGGTTTGCTCTCATTGCACTTGCACCTACTCTACCAGACGAATTCTACATTTTAATTATTGTAAGTAGGGCATATTGATTGTCGCAGTTACTTATATCATTGTATAAAACATTATGTTCTAAGAAATTATTATGTTATTTCTGTTACAGCATTTTTGATAAACAAATTGATATTTTTTGAAACAACAATTGAATTATGAAACATTGAAATATTTTTCTATTTGTCAGATAGTGTGAAGATGTCAAAATTGAAGACAAGAAGTCAGTTGTCAACCCACTTGAGCCTGCTAGTTGGTAAAGGGAAGGAGCTTCCTGTATCAGAACTTCCAACAGTGAGAGACATGCTAAGATTAGGGTTACTCCTTCGAGAAAAAAATGCAAAGGACAGAAGGAACTATACAGATAAAGAACTCATAAATGACATGATAGTCCCTCTTCTGCATCAATGGACAAAAGCTAATGCACTATTCAAACCACCTGTGATTAATCAGTGTCGAACTATTGAGCTAAAACTAACGAAATTATGGCACAAAGCAGTTGAAACATCACTTGGTAAAGGAAACTTGGCCAGGAAAAATGAATTTCTGCACACACTTGATACTCTGTTTGACATTTTGACCTGCAAGTGCTCCATACAATTATGTTCTGAATCCAACTGTTCTCACTCAGGTAAGAGAGAAAATAATTCCCACATTGATTGTGGTTGTCCTCGTGAAAAGAAGATCCCTGTTTTAGAGCTTGAATTTATAAAGGCACAGAGGACAAAGGCAGAAGGCCAAGGAAGTATGCAAATGGGTTCAATAGATTATTCAGAAACAAAGAAGCAGATTGCTAATGCCAAGAAGAGAGAACAAATCCGAGAGAGGGAACAAAAGAAGAAAATGAAGAATGAAGAAGCCATCCAAAGAGAGGAAGAGCTGTGTCAAGATGTTTATCACTTCTTTGATAGTTCTTCTGATGAACAGGAAGCAACATCAGATGATAGTTCCAAAGAGCCATCTGAACCTTTACCAAAGAAAATGAAATACAACACAAGAAATATTTCAAACATTGCTTTAGCTAGTATTCGCCACCATGCTGGACTTCGTGAGGCTGCAGAAATTGCAACTGCCGCTTGGATAGATGCAGGCCTCATCAGCCGAGAGGATGTATCTTTGGTGATAGATCATAATAAAATTAGAAGAGCACAAGAAAAAATAATGAAGGAAATATCTGATCAGCATGAAAAAGATTTAAGCGAGGGAGGGCTCTCCTGTCTTTTGTTTGATGGAAGAATAGATGACACAAAAGTTTTGCTAGAAGTAGAGGGAGTGAACAGAAAGTTTCCAGGTCTCATCAAAGAAGAACACTACTCTGTCTGTTCTGAGCCTGGTGGTCGGTTTTTGTTTCACTTTGCTCCCGAAACTGAAGTAGAAGGGAAGAAACATGCAGAGGTCATTGCTGATCATATTTTATGTTGGGTTCAGGAGAGAGGACTTGGCAGTTCACTGCAGGCTGTTGGTGGAGATTCAACTGCAGTGAACACCGGATGGCAGGGGGGTGTAATGACGCATTTAGAGAAAAAACTAGGAAGAAGACTTGTTTGGATTGTATGTGATTTACATACAGGCGAGCTACCTCTTCGTCATCTCATCCAGGAACTTGATGGTCCTACAAAGAGCAACAACAAGTGGTCAGGTCCCCTTGGCATCATGCTGGATGAAGCAACACAACTAGAAATAAATACAACCTTTCCAAAGGTCGAAGTTGGCCCTCCCCTTCCGGCGTTGTCTGAAGGAGTCATCAAAGATCTCAGCACAGATCAATCCTATGCTTATCGTATTGCCCAAGCAATAAGATCAGGAGAAGTGCCTCAGTCATTGGCTCTCTTGGAGATTGGACCTGTCAGTCACAGCCGTTGGTTAACTACAGCTCTTCGTTTCTGCAGGATTTGGATTTCCAAACACGAATTGAAGGGCAAAGTGCTGAAGAATTTGAGGTTAATTGTTGAATTTATTATTGGAGTTTATCTTCCCCAGTGGTTTAGTGTGAAACTTAATCCTATGTGGGTGGATGGGCCCAATCACCTTTTGTTTCAATTGCAGCTAGTAAGAACACAGAGGAAGGTAGTGAGGGACATCGTGTTACCTGTGGCAAGAAGGTCCGCTTGGTATGCTCGATCAGAAGCAGTTTTGCAAGCAATGCTTTGCAGTCAATGTACCAATCTCCGAACCGAGGCTGTAGAAGTCATTCTAAAGATTAGAGGAACGCTAATAGATGACGACCAGTTGGGAGACTGTTCGTTTCATTCAAGAAAAGTTCCCCCAATAAACGTCAATGCCACCAAATTGTCAGAATTGGTTGACTTGAGTTTGGAAGTCTTAGAGCCACCATTGACAACAAGTCTAACTAGCCAAGAATTGAGAAACCTTAAAGAGACTCCAATGCAGGTGCCGAAGTGGCCTTCCCACACTCAAAGTGTGGAGAGATGTGTGAAAATGGTCACAGAAGCAGCGGGCCATGTTTACAGCCACGAGAGGCGAGAAGGTTACATCAAAGCACAAATAGCAAGCAGACTACTGATGACAAGAAACCAAAGCAAAGAGAGTATGAAGGCATTGGTTACTTTCAAATAGACTACGGATAATAAAATATAATAATTTGAAACTTGAAACAGTAACATGTGTGCAAACGCTGGTTATGTTATAAATTCACAAATATGTACATTTAAAAATCCATTTGATGTAGGTAGGACTTATTATAAAAAAAAATTTATGCCAGAATATTGTTTTGCATGCTTAAAGACTACAATAAATTGCTACCAAATTACTCGATTTTCAATTTAGCCAGTTCACCCCCTAAATTGACACACCCTAATACCCATAATAGCAACTTTCTCCACATCTCCAACACAAATTCCCTCGACACCAAGATATTCATTTAATAGAGCTAACTGGGAAAGTTTCAAAACAGCCCTCAACACCGATGAAGCAATAATACTCCAAAACAAAAACACCAACGAGATCGAAATTGCTTTAGAAACTTGGTATACAAAATTCACAACAGCCATGAAAAACAATATCCCCCAAAACAACATAACACACGAAGAAGAAATCATCCAAACCAGATTTACTAACCTACATGAATTTATAAAAACACAGGGCTGAAGCCCACACATCGCTGTGTTGTATAGAAACCTCAAAAACGAATTACTAGAAAGATGCTAAATATAACACAATGAGAAATGGAATCAACTAATAACCAACACCCAAGCAGACTACAAACATCCAAAAGCCTTCTGGACTAAAATAAAAAATCTCATGGGAACCAACTCAGAGGAAAGCAGTTACCTTATAGACAACAAAGGCAAAAAGATAACAGAACCATAACTTAAAGAACCAATATTCAGAACATTTTGCAGCAGCATCTACCAAATCACGGATGAGGACAACCGAAACTTCTGCAGAGAAATAGAACATAAGGTGATAACGCACTTGAACCAAAACACATACAAATGGCAACAATCCAAGACAATCAACCTCAACACGCTAGACAATAACAACCCACCAATTGCTCTAATAACTACATGCGACATCACAAAAACAATTGCCAACTTTAAGAATAAATCGGCTGGAACAAGTCAAATAAACAAAACCGTACTGCAAAACTTACCACCACCAATGATAAAACAGCTTACAGAGAGGATGGCCCAATTCAGCGCTGCCAATTCAGCGCCGCCGTTTCAGCGCCAGCCCATTTAAGCGCCGAGACCTTTCAAGGCCTGTGCGTTCCGTTCAACTCGGAAACTATCTGTCTTTTATTAACGTGAGAGTGAAAGTGAGTGAGAGTGGTTTTGCTACATCTGTCTAGTTGAATCTGAAAGTCTATTATTGTTTATTATTTAACTAAATTAATTTGCATCAATGATATTGCACCTATGTTTGTGTCGTAATATCAGTTACAAGATATTATCATGCACCAACTCCTCATTAGCCATAACAGGTGTCTTTGCTGTATAACGGTTGGATGTGGGGATCAGGAGGGGTGGTAGGAAACAAGGTGCAAACAGTTTCCCAATTAACGACAACATAAGACGTTTGGCATTTATAGAGAGTAATCTGTCGCCTTAAAAGAACGGAACAGCTAAAGTTTCGTATGTTTACATATTATGGATATCATTACCATCTTTATGGATATTATTAATTACCTCAAATACTATATAGCAGAGCCGCAACTAAACAACTGACCCCTCTCACCTCTTTACCCCCCACCTCCTCTACTCCCCCTCCATGTTCATGAGGTGAGGGCGGTTGGTTCAGCTTACCAGCAACAGACCAAGAGAGCACCGCGCCAGCCGGGTGTGGAAAGCTACCTGCTGCCTGCCTCTGCCTGCCTGCTTCTCACCCACTCACCTCTGTATAGTTCGCTTTTGGAGCTGACGCCAGCTATTCTAACTTCCTTAAACTTCAAACTTCAAACTTTAACCCATGGCGCAACCGGTGCAAAGCAAGAGAGGAAGAGAGAAATTCTGTCATGAGGGATATCTATATCGATTGGACAAATTAAGTAAGACACAGAATGGTGTTAAGTTTTGGCGATGCCATGAAGATGGAAGATGCAAAGCCAGAATTCATACATTAGAGGAAACAGTAGTTAAGATGATTAACGAACATACCTGATGGTTACAAGTGTTCCCTGAAGAATGCAGTGATGGGTAGGGAAACACCCGGTAACACTGAAGTCCGTTTATTATGGATGAGAGAAATACTAGTGGTGACTAGCGTGTGCCATGCACGGCTCACACAGTCAGACTGAGACTGCTTTGCCATATGGCAGCCTTGGGGCAATGTGCCACATAACACGTGCAGTGTTGCCACGTAATTATATACATAGGTGCTACTCGGAACAGTAGCTTAGATACATAACCTACATCTCCCTCCCCCCTCACGCTCATAGTCTTTGTCTTGAGCGGACTTCTTAGTCCTAAGTCGCTCTGAGCGTCGAGGTGCACTGTGGGGCGGATCCTCGTGAGGTGTAGGGGACTCGTCCTCAGTCAGGGGGCCAGCAGCAGGGGGTGGGGCTGGCCGGAGGAAGCGGCGGTTCCTCCAACAGACACGGCCACTCGGCATCCTGACCTTGTAGTCCCGCGACTGGCCGACGCCCATCACTATGCCCACCTTGTCCCAACGTGTCGTCGTCGAGTCCTGGACGCGGACAAGGGCACCACTCTCCAGCGGCTGAAGAGGGCGGGCACGGTAGTCATACCGAGCCTTGGCGTCCTGGGCACGTGTAGCGGCGCGGCGGTCGCAGCTCTCGGCTTTGGTCTGCCAGTCCTTCGCAAAGGCCTTGGCGTGTGCAGGAACGCAAGAGCGGAGAGGGTGACCATACAGGATCTGGGCAGGGGAGCGTCCTGTGTGGGTGGGAGTGGACGCGGGTTCTGGGCAGCTCTGTGTGGCAGCGCCAGGCGCGTCGCTCGTCGGATCACGCACCCTGCTGGTGGTGTAACGAGCAGCTGGGATCTGCTCGGGAAAGTCTCTGGGTACCACGCATAACTCCTTGAGGTGCTCCCACGACAACAAGGGTGTAGCGAGAGTAGGCTGCACGTCGATCCATCCGTGACACGACCTGTCGCCATAAGTGATCTCCGCTTGAAAGGAGCCCACAGCGTCCGGCATCTGGGAACCATGCGCATTGTAGTACAGCAGCTGCGGCGGTGGTCCCAGGTCACGTTTGGTGAGGCTCAGTTTCTGGAGGTGCTTCAACCCAATCACCGTAGTATCAGCGCCGGTGTCCGGTATCACCTCGATGTGACCTGACACATCACTGTGTGTGACGGCGACGCGGATGGTAGGGGAAGGGGTAGCCCTGGGGCGTGTGGTCGATTCCACCCTCCTGATGTGACTCAGCTGCTGCTTGGGGCTGCGTGGGTCATCTGAAGGGGCCTGCGTGTGAACCACCCCGAGGGAAGTGCGCTGCTTTCCTCCTCGTCTCGGGCTTTTGGGCATGGGTTGGCGGCAGCACTTGTCGTAGTGTCCATAGCGACCGCAGGCCTGACACTTGCGGCCTCGTGTAGGGCACCTGTCTGTGTTAGACCAGTGGCCCTTACGGTCACATCCACGACACAGGGCGTCGGCGGCCGGGCATGTCTTGGGGCTGTGCTGCTTTCCACAGCTGCCACAGGAAGCACTAGGCGGAGGCGTGGAAGAACGTGTGGCAGCCTTCACGTTGTTGGCCGCCTTCTTACCCTTCTTGTATTGTGAGATAGCTCTCACAGCAGGTGCGGCCCGTAAGGCAGAGGTGGCGGACGTGGTGGCTTCGTATGACCGACATTCAGTCACTACCACCTGGAGTGTGGAGGAAGCGTCCAGGGGGATGAGTTGCTGCACCAACTCTTCTTGCCTGACACCTGTCAAGATCCCGTGCTTGATCCAGGCTTCCTCACATTCCCGGCTGTGCGCCTTGCAGACGTCGATCTCCTCTGACAAACTCTTCAAGCGTACAAAAAAGTCGTCAAAGGATTCGTTCTCCGCCTGCTTGCAGCTGGTGAAGGCGCTGCGACGCAAAGCCTCGTTATTCCGACCCTTAACATGCTCCTGTAAAAGGTCGAGCACATCCGTCACTGAAGAGGTAGAATCGGGAGGCACTTGCAACATGTGCTCCAAAACTCTCTGGGTCTCCAGCGACAAACACATCCGCAGTTGGATGAGCTGTTTGTTTGGAGGCATGCTGTCAAGGTCCACCAGCGTGGAGTAATCTGTCCAACGCCGCCTCCACTCACGAAAAAGCTGAAACGTGACGTCTGGTGAGAGGGCGGGTGGGGGTTGAACAGATGCCTTGGGAGCTGTTTGTTTGGAGGCAAGAGTACCTGGAGGACGCTGGTGTGGTGGAGGATATTGGCGCCTTGATGCGCGCTACCTGCGAGTAAGGGAGGGTGGGTTAGCGCCAGGGTCGCCAATAGTGCCTCAAAATGCAACTTTTCCTCCTCTCTTCGTGTCTCCTCCCTCTGAAGTTCCATCTCTCTGCGTCTTTCGTCCCGGTCGTCCATCCACCTCAGAATTGTGGCAATGTCCTTTACTGGATGTGGAGGATGGGAGTCTGCGCCCGGTGGAGGGGAAGGTGGTGGGGAGTCGTGTCTCCCATCTTGACGTTGTCCCTTCTTACCGCCCATCTTAGTGTGTGCGTGGACTGCCCTGTTTAGTATATAAAGTGGCGCCTCAACAGCTCGAACCACATATATATGACATAAACAGCGCAGAAATAACGCATAGATTCCACTGTTCTGTCCGTGAGTGAGTGCGTGCGTGTGTGTGTGTGTGTGTGCCTGAGACAGCAGATTAGGGGGCAGGGAAAAAAAACTTTTATTTGAGTTGCAGGCTGCACTTTTCAGGCATCGTTTGTATGGCTGTAACAAACACCTGTGCAAAATTTCATGCCATTTCATGCATACTTACCCTGCCGCATCGCGAACGACTTTTTGTCAACTTTTAGTGTATACCAAAAATTAGGTGTCATTTAATGTTTTCCAGGATAATGATAAATTTTACATGGGTGACATCGATTTAATTCACATGTTATTTTACAGGTACACCGTATAGAAAATCATTACAAGTTCATATTGAAATTCTTTTTTGTGCGGAACCTTGGCATCATTTTCCTAGACAATAATCTTTGCCTAATATATCCATCTCTCGATTCGTATCCCGTCACTTCAGTGCAAGCTTCAGTCATCACTTTTATGCCTCTCTCGACCGCCTGAGTGCTGTTTGGCCACTTGGGCACCACTAATGGTGTCTCAAGAATGTCATTAACCTGTAGATTTGACAGAGAAGCAATGTAAGGAGGCTCAGTCTTGAGTTCATTCCTCCAGTTAATCATGGAATGATAGTTTTTTGCTTGCCACTTTAGTTTCGGAGTCACCACCTTTCTCATGTTGACTACAGGAGGCACATCCTCATTCCCATCTCCATCTTTACCCTCCTCATCAGTATAGTTTAACAAATTCTCGTCAACAGCAGCATCAGAATCTTCCTCCTCCTCTTCAGATCTGCAAGTGCATTCTTCCTTTTGCTGATTCTCCTCTCTAATTTTTCTTATCATTGAGACAGCTTTTTCTCTAACAGTCATGTCCTCATCTGCACACATACCAAGAAGAAGTTGATCTGTGTGGGCGAAGTATGCATTTCTCTGGACAGCCTTCTTCACTATCGTCTCCTCCTCACTATTCAGGTGTTTCATATATAGCAGGGACTGGAATACGTTCCTTGAGCCGTGTGTTACGTAAGGGTGTATCTTGATGTAAAACCACATTGGAGCACTGAACTTTATTATTGTAATGACAATTCTTTTCAACTCATGGCTGGGTCTTGATGTTGCTACATACAGCCTGAGGATTCTACTCCATAAGGTGTTCCACCTTGACACACAGGGAGGACCTGGCTCAATAGCAGCCAAGTCATCTTCAACAACACCTGTGATAACTCCTTTACAAATCCTATACAGGTATTTCTGATCCCAGGACAGATCTTTCTCCACTTCATCATTAAACACAGGGAAATCAGGGAAACTGACTGGCTGGAAGGCGACAACTGGAAGCTCAGACAAAGACTCCTTGATCTGCTTTCCAATGGGACCACGCCAATGCTCAGGACCACTTGGTTTACCATCATAGTGATAAAAAACTGCGCGGAAAGGCAGCTCATTTCCGTGAAGCTGACATATGAAATAATGGAGCGGGTGACCAAGTAACATTTCAAGATGATGAATGACTCCATTTTCTGATCCTACATTTACATTGGTTCCATCACAACCAACACACACAATGGGCTGCTGGGTTAGATTTTTCTCCACCAGAAACTCGTGAATAGTTTTGGCAATCTGCTTTCCGTGTCCAGTCTTGGGAGTCACATGTGTGAGATATTCATTGCCAGGCTCAACCATGATGACATAATGATCTTTCACCATCATCCTCGAACTCCATTTCTCGGTCTTCTCATTCTTTATCATCACACGAGTGGCGGTCTTCTTACCATCAAAATAGAGTGACGTCAAATTATCTAAACTAGCCATCTCAATTTCTTGCCTCTTAAATCGGTATTTTTGTCTCGCATCCTGCAGCTTATGTGGTCCAATAACCTGACTCTTGTCATCCTTTGTGATAATGCCATAGTCAGTTAAGGTGGCAGTAGCAATGGCAGCTACTTACCCAGGTCTCCCCTACATTACAGTACAGTAACACAACATTGAGAAATGAAATAAGAAAAGGCTGATAATCAATATAGACATAGCACCATACTCATCTGCAACAAGACAACTTAAATGAAATAAGAGATATGAAAAAAAAGTTGATAAACACTGAACAGAACATTGCACCGCCACAGCGGCTGTTTGGCTAGTACTGTAGGTAAATTTTAAAATGTCAGTAGAAAATGCAGCAGACTAAACCTGGACATATCAGCTTCAAATTTGGCATGGAGTCTTAGATATGTATAAGGAACAATGCCTGAAGAGTGCAGCTTTGAGCAAAATTTCACTGCCCCCTACAGCAGATGCACTTCGTGGTGGCCTTAATGCCGGTGGCTAGAGACGCGGCGAGGGAGAGACCGTCAGTGTCTCCCGGGATGTCACACGAGAAGGGTGTGCGCCTGCGTGCTCTGTGGGTACCACAAAAAACAGGCCAATGCTCAACTCTCAGCTCTAGACACACACTAATACACTGACACTAACACTGCCACCGTCACTAAAAAGCACTGTGACGGCCCAACACTGCACATCTCGGCGAAACACAGTGCAACACAACACAACACACTATGAGTCGACGCGCATATCGCCGGCAGATGTAACCGTCGGCATTGTTCACACACTTGTAAGTCCACAGATCCTAGTCACTGCGCCATGATGGTTACAAGTGTTCCCCGAAGAATGCAGTGATGGGTAGGGAAACACCGGGTAACACTGAAGTCCGTTTATTATGGATGAGAGAAATACAAGTGGTGACTAGCGTGTGCCATGCACGGCTCACACAGTCAGACTGAGACTGCTTTGCCATATGGCAGCCTCGGGGCAATGTTGCCACATAACACGTACAGTGTTGCCACGTAATTATATACATAGGTGCTACTCGGCACAGTAGCTTATATACAAGGTTGCTACTCGGCACAGTAGCTTAGATACATAACCTATAATACCCATCCCCCATCTGCAGTTGAAGTCGAGGTAGAAAACGCAAAAACAGTTGCAAGACATCGGGCTGAGAAGACGTGTGAACCTCCAAGCATTATTATTAACAAGTGCATAGAAAATATGTCTCAAGCTGGCATTAGCACAATTACCAAATAGGCAAGCAATGCATAAAATCATTCGGCGAAAACGGGATGAAGTCAACCAAGTTCCTGAAAACCCAAGATCCATTCAAGAGTTAGAATTGCCTCACGAATACAAAATGTATGAGCCCACACCAGAAACAGAGGACAATTTTTGTTTGGTGGATAGAGGAACGAGCAACGCTAGAATTATTCTTTTTGGAAGAGAGAGCTGGTTGGAACATATAGTAACTTCAAGCATTTGGTACGTCGATGGAACATTTGCAATTGCACCACATTTATTTTATCAAGTGTATATCATCATGGTCAAGAAATGTGCGGGCGTGCACCCTGTACTATATGCACTCTTACAGAATAAGCAGAGTGTAACTTATATGAGAATGATTGAAATGATTAAGGAGATGGTACCAAATGCACGACCCGATGCCATAAACTGTGATTTTGAGTATGCAGCTTTTGCAACCATGAAAGACTGCTTTCCCGATGTAGAAATCAGAGGCTGTCTGTCCATTAATCGCAAAATTTACTAAAACAGATAAAACAGAAAACTACAGACCCATATCACTCCTCGAAACACCTGGCAAAATCCTGGAAAAAATGATAAGCCATAGACTAAGAAACCACCAAGAACCTGAAGATAAATACAACCAGAGGCTACACGGCTTTTAGGAAAAGCAGAGGCATCAACACTGCAATAGCCTTAATATACGAATCCATCGCAAATGCAGCCAGCAACAGAAACCAATGCAACATAGTACTCAGAGATGTCAGCAAAGCCTTCGACAAAGTATGGCATGAAGGGCTCAAATATAAGATCATCCAACTTAACATGCCACCCAACATCACGGCTCTCCTCTGCAACTTCATTGACAACAAACAATCCAAACTCACCATCGCCAACTACACAGGGCAAAACTTTACCCTTTACAGTGGAGTACCCCAAGACAGCAACATATTACCAACACTATAGACCATATATACAGCGGACATGCCCAAACCAAGAAACTCAGAGTACATAGCATACGCAGACGACGTAACCCAAATCATACAATACCCAGGGTAATAATCCAAACAAATGATGGCAATCAGAACAGGCAGAGAAATAGAAACCATAAACAATTATTAAAGGAAATGGAAAATTAAAACAAACACGCAATAACTGAAGATAATTCATATAACTAAAACCAGACCTTACCCAATCATGGTCAACAATCAAAATATACCATACGCAGAAAATGGGAAAATCCTTGGCCTCAAAATTACAAGGAACGGCATACTACCACATATCAAAGAAAGAATTGCAAAAGCCCAAACCTAACTAAGTAAACTCAGAAGACTCCGTAAATTAAACACCAATGCACAACTACACTTTTACAAAGCACTAGTCAGACCACACCTGGAATATCCCCCAATTCCACTCAACACTACAATAAAAACAAATGAACTCAAAATACAAGCAGTCCAAAACGTAGCCATCAGAAGAGTAGCAAAACTCAGACCACCATATACAAAAACTTCCAGCGAGCTACACACAGAACATAACCTAATCACAATCAACATCAGAACACATAATCAAGCATTAGCAATATGAGAAAAGCTACAAGAACTAGAAGACCACATACTCCAACAATTAATGCAAGAAGACATTACCAGAACACACGGCTGGTGGCCAAAGAGTAAAACATTACACGACACAGAACCAGAACCAATATATACAAAATGAAAACCAAGAGACACAAAGGACATGGAGGGGCCCCCCACCCCAACACCACAAACTTCCTTAGCTTAGATTAGCTTAGCTTCCCTTTCCTTGACGTAGTGGACCTGCGGAAATGATGACATGGTAGACTTAACCCCGTCCCCGCTAGGTGAATAGCCCACCTGCAATCAATCTCCCTCTTTATTTCCCACTTTTCTAGCTTCTACCTTCCTCCTACACCGTCTTCCACCTTCCTGAGATAATGGATCTTTTCTCTCCATCCCATCATCATCATCATCATCAGGAAAGGCATGTTTATATCCAGTGCAATAACACCAAGAAAGGCTGTGTAAAATGCAAAATGAACAGAGATGTAAACCACAACCACCCAACCATGGCCATGTCCTGCCCTATTAAAAAGACCCTCATAAAACACAAACAGGATGCAGACGAGCAAAATGAAAGGAACGAAGATCAAAATATATATGCATATGTAGAAATAGCAAAGTGGGTGGTAAAGGAGGCAACAAAACCAACCATTAACACGGTGGTAAACCTTTGTGAAACAGATCACTTCAAGGTAATAGCGAACATGCTACATGCTCACCTCATTAACATTATAGTTCCAGGCTCCTGTGCCAATGAACTTAATAGAATGCTGGAAATAAAGAACATGCCAAGAATGAACTTCCCATCAAACCTAAAATCAGCAAAACCTCCTACACGCCCCCAGCACTCCAGAGATTACTGAACACTTCGGGCAAAGAATAGACGTTCCCAAAGAAACAACAGCACCAGCAACCCATGATACCAAACCTGAAAAAGCCATGCAATCCTGAGAAATAAACAAGAAACCAAGAGACCCCAAGAATACCACAAGGCACGGGACAAAAGAGGAAAACAGTGAACAAGAAAAGGGAGGAAGCTCACTACGAAACAACACCTACCCCCCAAAACCTGAGATCGCAACAGATATAGGCCTTAGGTTCTATCAAACATCAAAAATACCATTCCCACCACGCATTCCCACCGCCTCAACTACAACCCTCAAAGAAAAGGAAATAATGGATGATCTTCAATTGAATACACTCAAGATCCTGCTACATAATGTCCATGACTGTAATACATACAAAACATCACTTTGCAACACATACAACGAAATTAGTCCGGGCACACAGTAAGACTAATAAATACAAATGGCGACCCAAACAACTAAACAATAAAAAATATTCAACTATGACACTCAAAAAAATAAATTTGTTTAACTAAAAAAAACACCAATCAAACAAAACTGGACAAAAACACGACGGAATGGCAGCAGCGGTGAAAAAGGGAATCAAATATATAATAATAGATAACTTTTAACATTGAATTTATTGCCGTCAAGCTACAGCCAACTCAGGGCGTAACAGTAGTTGCAACAACTTACCTACCACTACTACTACTACTTTGCTGTCACTCGGAATCCAGTTATAATACAATGATATGAGTTATTAGGGATGTCACCTTCGTTGGTGAGCCCTGAGGTGACTAGAGAGGCCGATACGGGACCAGCAGGGTCGTCCACAGATGTTGCACGTGTGGAGGGCTACATCTATTGCGGGAAAGGCGGTATCAGCAGCTATCCGGTGTTGGAGCTTGTCTGCCTCGGCAAGCAGTCGGGATAACTAGAGGGTATTAATATCTTCTCGTGTGGTGATACTTCAAGCGTTACGGTGTGTGGTAATAGTCTCCCAGGTGAGGGGGTCGATTTGGCACTAATTTCAGGTTTTTCTTAAGACTATCCTTATGTCTTTTCAGTTGCCTATCAGCGTTACATTTACTGTTCATTGGGTGACTAAAAGTAGCTGCTTTGGCAGTATACTATCGTCCAAGCGGATAACATGGCCAGCCCAATGTAGTTGTCCATGGGTAATGGTAGCCTCGATGCTCCTACAGTTGGTGTCAGCGTGAATACTGGCATTTGTTCTCTTGTCTACCCAGCGAACTCGGAGGATGGATCGTAGACTACGTTGGTAAAGGTTTTCAAATGCCTTAAGGTGCCTCCTATATGTGACCAGTGTCTAGCTGCAATATAGCAGGGTGGGGAGGACCACTGCTCGATATACGTGTAACTTTGTAGATAATTTCAGCTCCTACGGCTGGAGATCATGGGTACGGACTCTGCCTAAGTATTGAAAAGCACATCTGATCAGATGTTGAATCTCTTCATCGATGTCCGAGGTGATGCAGAAAAGGAAACCGAGAAACTGAAAGTGGGTAACATTTGAGAGCTTTGTTCCGTTAAGCTGGATGGATGGTGGAGGTGTGGCTGAACCAGCGTAGGCTGAAAAAGAATATGTGTCTTACGTACAGGTACATTCACCTCAAGACCTAACTGTGCATAAGCATCTGCGTAGGTATTCGGGATCTCCTGTAGGTCGCGTTCAGTGTAAGCGACAAGGGTGAGTTCGTCTGCATATTGGACACTGCCGACACATTTGGCCTTGCCTGGTGTCTTTTTATGTTGAAAAGACCCTTTATCCGTACTTGATGTCTACCCCGCTGGCTAAAGTGGCACTGGCGCGAGTAAGGAAGGCGGCCAAGAAAATGGAAAAGAGAGTTGGTGCCAGTACACAAGCTTGCTTTACTCCAGTTTGGATGGAGAAGAACTCAGACTAGGTGCCATTGTGCAGGACACTGCTGCTCATGCCATCGTGGAGTTGCCTCACAATGGCGATGAATATTGGTGGGCAGCCAAAATGGCTAAGGGTCCGCCAGAGGGCTTCCCTGTTGACCGAGTCGAGGAACTCAGTTAGGTCGATGAAGGCCATATACAGGTCAACACACTGTTCTCCGCACTTCTCCTGTATTTGGTGGGCAGCAAAGATCATGTCATTGGTGTCACGTGATGGTCTAAAGCAGTGGTTCCCAACCATTTTAGTACCATGCCCCACTTTTTTATCACAAATTTCTTCATGTCCCCCACCCGTTAATTGTTTAGTATGATATAACAATATCAGGTTTGAAGAAGTATAACATAAAAAATTGTATCTTTCAAATAAAACTAAAGGGTTTAACTTCAAATTTAATCAAATAAAATCCATTTTATAATGTGTATAACATATCTACCATCAGATTAAATAAATTCAATTACAATCAATTAATGAGACCCTTGAGCCTGATGTCTACTGCAAAGAGATTTTATCCGAGGCAGAAATTTTGTTAATTTCAATCTCAAGTCGCCTCGTTTAGTGATATCCAGTCGGTTTCTTTTCTTCAGTAATATGTCATTCACAGCACTAAATCCACATTCCACTAAGTATGACGATGGGAATGGTAACAGTAGTTTTCTTGCCAAACTACTTGTATTTGGATATTTAGCTTGTTCTTCTTCACAGAGCCACATCATTGTTCCTTTTATTTTGAACAGGGCTTTAATCGAGTCATCATTTTGTAATTCTGAAAGTTCTCCTTGATACTCCATGGTTACATCTGACAGATCCACTAGCAATGGCTGAGTCATCCAAGATGGATAATTAATTTCTTTGAAATCAGAAAATCTGAAGTTGAAATCGCTTACCATTATTTTTAAGTGCTCCACAATAACAAGACAAGTAGCATCTGTTACCTCGCATTTATTCAGCCAATAAAATTGTTCAAATTTTTTGACAGAAATATTTTCTTGGGATAATTCCAGAAATGATATAAAGCCAAATATCTTGGCCTTTGAATTAACAAGAGTCATATTTGTTCCTTGGAGCTCCTTATTTAAGACATTGAGTTTTTCAAATATATCTGCTAAATAACTGACAAGTGCTTTACCATCAACTGTCAGTAACAGAGTCATATAAGGTTTGTCATCCAAGAACTCACTAAGAATATCAAATAATTCCATGAATCTTTTCAGGCAATTCCCATTTGATAACCACCTTACATCAGTATGAAGTAATAATCTTACACAGTCTGCATTTTGATCCTTGCAAAATTGTTTGAAAAGACGCTCACATTTGGCATTAGCTTTTATAGTGTTGATGCATTGAATAACTGCATTCAATGTCTCGTTTAGAACAGGGGAAACTTTTTTGGAAACTAAATTCTGTCTATGAATAACACAATGCACTAACAACATTTGGGGATTGTCGTCTTTCAATAATTTTAAAACTCCATTTTTCTTGCCCATCATCACTGGAGCACCGTCTGCAGCACAAGATATAATGTTCTCCATTGGTATCTGCTTATCAAGTAAATATTGAGCTTTATATTCACAGTTTTAAATTAATGTTACTGTGACAAGATCAATGAATGATTATTTTTATACATTATTTTCAGAGAATAACAAGATCAATAATCATAATGAAAAGCACTTTAACCAGCCCTCTCAGTGAAGCTACAAAACAGAGACAGATAACTATATCAACATGAAACTTGCAGTTGTGTTTAATTCAATACTGCTTCCATGCTTTATTGTGCACATTTAATTTGATTGTAGTTAGTTTCCTCTGTTTTTTTAGCTTCAGTGGGAGCGTTGAGCGGCTGACTAAAACTCACCTTCTTCCTTGACAGCAGATGAAGAACTGCTAAGTTAAACAAGTCAGAAGCCACGCATATAGCTGGTGCCAGATGCACGATAACATTAGTGGGTGAACACTTGACTAGATTGCACAAGCTGTTGTGCTCAGCTAGGTTGTAATTACAATTTTACCCTATCAATTTATAATTTTTACCCATATAGAGTAAAATAAAAAAAATGTTGATATTACTATATTTTTCATATTGCCCCCCTATTATTATTGAATTGCCCCCCAGTGGGGCGTAGGCCCCACGTTGGGAATCACTGGTCTAAAGCCACATTTAGATTCTGGGAGGAAGTTTTCCTTCTCAGGAAGAAGTCTTTTAAGGTGGACTCGGGCGATAATCTTGCTAGCTACGGACAGCAGCGAGATGCCACAGTAGTTGCAACAGTCTGACCAGTCTCTTATAAATATTGACGATGAAGGCGTCAATAAGAGCTTGAAGATTTCCTGCTTTTCCCACATATTCTCCAGGAGAGAGTGGAGACAGCTGGTAAGCAGAGATCCTCCTTCTTTATAAACCTCGGCTAGGATTCCATCAGGCCCCGAGGCTTTGTTATTTTTCATCTGTTTGATGGCAGTAGCCACCTCATCTAGGGATGGAGGATAGCTGAGGTGGGTCAGCTCTGGATGCTTAGGAACCTGCTGGGTAGTTTGGACATCCACATCGGTGTTTTGGTTGAGCAGCGAGAGGTAGTGCTCTTTCCAGAGCTGAAGGAAACCTTCTTCGTCCTTAATTAGGGAGTTACCATCGGATGAGCGGAGGGGGGCTGCGCCATGATTGATTGAGCCATAAAATGTTATAGTGGAATTGAAAAATTCGTGCACAGCAGTAAGTGTTAATATCTTCGAATTTTAAAAATTTCAATATAGCAAATTTTTCGTTTGTGTGATCTGTTTTTTTCAAGTAGGTCATTGTCCGTACAACTCTCTTTTGTGCAGTAACCAGAGATTGTGTTTTTGAAGAGCCAGAGGCCCCCCATAGTGTGTGACAGTGTATCAGGTGTTGGTAAACAAAATCATGATAGATTTCTTTCATTGCTGTGAGAGTGAGTGACTGACGAGTGTGATACATGATACCGCACTGTTTATTGATTTTACTGAGTATGGCTTGTATGTGGTTTCTCCAGTTAAGTTTCTCATCAACAATAACTCCGAGGAATTTAGTATTTTGTTCGCGTTTGAGGACTATATTACCAAGGTAAAGGGGGTTCAAGTCTGGAGGTAAGTTTTTTCTTCTGCGAAAGATCGTGTAGTGGGTTTTCTCAAGATTTAGGGTCAGTTTATTACGTATTACCCAGGTCCCGACTTTTGTTAATTCAGTGTTCATAGTTCTCATCAGGAATGGAGGTCTGAGTTGCTGGCATAGAGATTACTATCGCCTGCAAATAAGTTGTATTTTATGAGTGAGCTGGCGTGGACTATGTCGTTTATGTACAACAAAAACAGTACTGGACCGAGAATTGAACCTTGGGGGACTCCATACAAGATAGGCGAGGAGTCAGATTGGTGGTTATTATAACAGACATACTGCATCCTGTTGGACAGATATGAGGTAAACCAATTGTGGGACAGGCTCCTAACGCCGTAATGTTAAAGCTTTGAAAGGAGGATGGTATGGTCGACAGTATCGAAAGCTTTAGAGAGGTCCAAGAATATACCGACTGTGAACTGACTGTCATCAAAGGAATTTAAGATGTCATTAGTAAAGGATAGCAGAGCACTCTCAGTCGACCTTCTAACTCTAAATCCAAACTGGGAGTCTGTAAAGATGTCATTGGCATTGCAGAAGGAATTTAGTCTATTACATGCTTGCTTTTCCAGTATCTTACTCAAGGCTGGGAGGACTGATATGGGGCGGTAGTTCTTGAAGAGACCTTTGTCCCCAGATTTTTTATATGCCGGGTGGACTTTAGCAATTTTCAGTTTATCAGGAAAGACACCACCAGTGAAGGAGGAGTTACAAATATGGAGGAGAACAGTTAGTAATAAGTGGGCCACTTTTTTAATGATGCTCATTGGTATATTGTTTTCGCCTGCTGCTGCATCTTTGGACATTTTTATGATGGCCAGTAATTCATCTGCTGTGACAGGGGATAAGAATAGTTCATTTTGCTGTCTGTTTTGCAGGTAGGTTCTAAATTCCTCATGGTGATCAGGGATGCCCTCTGCAAGATGTTTCCCAACATTAATAAAATATTCATTGAAGTGGTTGGCAAAGAGGGAGGGTTCCGTTATAACTGAATCGTTTATCATAAAAGCTGAGTGGGGGGCCGAAGGCTGAGTGTTCCTGTTCTGAATAGAATTTATGACATTCCAGGTTTTCTTACTATCGCCTGATGCTGACTGGAGCTTATTTGTATAATATTTATGTCTGGCATTTCTAACTGCTTGAGTTACTCTATTTCTGATACTTCGGTAAGCATCACTGAAAGTTATGGGTCTTTTTGCAAATTTCCTTTGGAGTTTGTGTTTTTCCTTTATCATTATCTTAATTTCGCTTGTGATATAGGGTTTGGAAATGAATACTGAAAGTTACTAGTGTCCCCCAAAGAATGCTGTGATGGGTAGGGAAACATCGAGTAACACTGAGTCCGTTTATTATGGATGAGAGAAATACAAGTGGTGACTCGCGTGTGCCATGCACGGCTCACACAGTCAGACTCAGGCTGCCTTGCAATATGGCAGCCTCGGGGCAATGTTGCCACATAACGTGCAGTGTTGCCACGTGATGATATATATAAATGCAACTCGGCACAGTAGCTTATATACAGGGTTGCTACTCGGCACAGTAGCTTATATACAGGGTTGCTACTCGGCACAGTAGCTTATATACATAACCTACATCTCCCTCCCCCCTCACGCTCATAGTCTTTGTCTTGAGCGGACTTCTTAGTCCTAAGTCGCTCCGAGCGTCGAGGTGCACTGTGGGGCGGATCCTCGTGAGGTGTAGGTGACTCGTCCTCATTCAGGGGGCGGGACTGGCCGGAGGAAGCGGCGGTTCCTCCACCAGACACGGCCGCTCGGCATCCTGACCTAAAAGTCCCGCGACCGGCCGACGCCCATCACTATGCCCACCTTGTCCCAACGTGTCGTCGTCGGGTCCTGGACACGGGCAAGGGCACCAATCTCCAGTGGCTGAAGAGGGCGGGCACGGTCGTCATACCGAGCCTTGGCGTCCTGGGAACGTGAAGCGGCGCGGCGGTCGCAGCTCTCGGTTCTGGTCTGCCACTCCTTCGCAAAGGCCTTGGCGTGTGCAGGAACGCAAGAGCGGAGAGGGTGACCATACAGGATCTGGGCAGGGGAGCGTCCTGTGTGGGTGGGAGTATTACGTAACTCCAGGAGTCCTTTGTCAAACGCCTGACAGTCTATGTTGCCTGAAGGGGCCACCTTGAGGATGAGGTGCTTGACTGTCTTGACCGCAGCCTCAGCATGGCCATTTGACTGTGGGTAGTGGGGTGTTGACACGATGTGGCGGACTCCCCAACGCTCTAGGAATCCTGTGAAGTCCCGGCTGGTGAACTGTGGCCCACCGTCCGTCCGCAGACGTACGGGGGCACCCAGGTCACGAAAGAGGTGCCGGAAGTGGCGAATGGTGGCCGCGGACGTCGTGTCCGAGCCACAGATTACCACCACAGGCCAGCCAGAGAGTCGGTCGGCGACAACTAGGAAATGTTTCCCAGCTGTGCTGAAGAAATCAGCCGACACGGACTCAAAGGGCCTGGTGGGTTCGTCGTCGCACAAGAGGGGCTCTTGCTGTTGACTGGGCTGCATGATCTGGCACGGCTCACAGGCACGGACCGTATTGACGATATCCGCGTCAATGCCGGGCCAGTACACAGCCTGTCTTGCGTGGCGCTTGGTAGCCTTTGCTCCACGATGGCTGTCGTGTAAGAGGGCCAGAACGCGACGACGGAAAGCTGCAGGGACGACCACACAGGCACCGTACAGGACGAGGTCCCCATCTACGTAGAGGTCCTCACGTATCTTCCAATACGGGCGAAGGGCGTTGTGGAAGTCAAAACGGTCGCGAGGGAACCCAGTCCTCACACTCTCCAAGAGCTGAGTGTAGGAGGGGTCGTCGCGTGCCGCGGTCCGTAGTTCCTCAAGGGCCAGATCGCTGTCGGGTGGCGACACTGAGGCCTGGATGCTGGCGAGGGACTGTACGGCCTGCAAGGTGACGATGTTGCTGACGGAGAAACCGGCCTCGGTGCTGAGCATTTCGTCTTCAGGTGTAGGGCGGCTGACTGGGGAGCGGGAGAGGGCATCCGGGATGCACAACTCCTTACTTGCGCGCCAAGCCGCGGTGAAGACGAAGGCCAAAATCTTCTCCTTCAGGCGCTAGAGGCGGGGATTCTCGATGGCGTCCAGCGAATAGTGGTTAAGAATGGGGACCAAGGGCCTGTGGTCTGTGATGAGGTCGAAGTGCTGTAGGCCAATCAAGTAGAACTTGCACTTCGATAAGGCCCATACCACTGCCAGCAGCTCCAGTTCGATGGTAGCGTAGCGAGACTCAGCATCGGTGAGGAAGCGAGAGCCACACTGTACGAGCCGGTACTTTCCTCCACCGTGATCCTGGAGAAGGGCGTAACCAACCCCGTACAGGCGCGAGGCGTCTGTCTGGAGGACGGTGGGGAGCGCTGGGTCGAAAGTAGAGAGGATAGGTGGACTTGACAGGGCCTCCTTCACCTTATGAAAGGCGAGGTCGTGGTCAGGGGTCCACGTGAACGTCCTCTTGGGGCTCATCAGGGGGCGGAGAGGCCCGGCAGCGGCGGAGACGTCAGGAGAAAATTCTGCCAGCTGGTTCACCAGGCCCATGAAAGACCTGAGATCCGTAAGGTTGGCAGGTTTCGCAAAGTCCGCTATGGCGCGAACTTTCTCCGGGTCCGCAGCAATGCCATCCCTTGAGAGTCGGTAGCCGCAGAAAGACACTGCAGGTGCGGCCAAGACGAACTTCTCGGCATTCAGAGTGATGCCGTGCGTCCTACACCTGGTCAGTACCTCGTCGATGCGGCGAAGATGCGTCAGGTAGTCCTCATCGTAAAGGAGGACGTCGTCCACTACCTTCACGCAGTTGGTCACGCCTTGAAGTGCCATGTCACCACGGAGACAGAAGGCGTCCCCCGTAGCAGCGAATCCCATAGGGCCACGGCAGTAGCGGAAGCGTCCGTAAGGCGTGATGAAAGTGGTCAGTGGCTGATCCTCCTTCTTCAGTGGGATCTGCCAGTAACCACAGAGGGCGTCCATCGTCGAGAAGTGCCGTACCTTCGGATCCACACTCCGTATAGCTGCAAAAGGTGTGGGTGAAGGGTGGGCGGGACGGGACACCTGGCTGTTAAGCTTAGACAAGTCGGTAGTAATCCGCACTCCACCGTTAGTCTTAGCCACAGCGACTAGAGGGTGGCACCAAGGGGATGGGTCGTCACCAACGGGTACGATGACACCCTGGGCCACCATGGAATCCAGTTCCTTCTTGACTGAATTCCTGAAGGCGAGAGGAATCAACCGGGGAGTGTGTATGGCAAACGGCTGTGCATCTTCCCGCAGGTGTATCCTCATAGGCGGACCCGCCATAATAGCCTTCAGTGGCGCGTTCCGTAGGGCCTCCTTCGTCACCAGCACATCCAAGTACTCCTTCAGGAAGTAGGCCCTTGCGGCTGAAGGAGACGTCTCGCTGTGAAGAGGAAGCAGCCGTGACTTGGGTGGAGGCGGGGAGGGAGTGGACGCGGGTTCTGGGCAGCTCTGTGTGGCAGCACCAGGCGCGTCGCTCATCGACTCACGCACCCTGCTGGCGGTGTAACGAGCAGCTGGGATCTGCTCAGGAAAGTCTCTGGGCACCACGCCTAACTCCTTGCAGTGCTCCCACGACAACAAGGGTGTAGCGAGAGTAGGCTGCACGTCGATCCATCCATGACACGACCTGTCGCCGTAGGTGATCTCGGCTTGAAAGGAGCCCACAGCGTCAGGCATCTGGGAACCGTCCGCATTGTAGTACTGCAGCTGCGGCGGTGGTCCCAGGCCGCGTTTGGTGAGGCCCAGTTTCTGGAGGTGCTTCAACCCAATCACCGTAGTATCGGCGCCGGTGTCCGGTATCACCTTGATGTTACCCGACACATCACCGTGTGTGACGGCGACGCGGATAGTAGGGGAAGGGGTAGCCCTGGGGCGTGTGGTCGATTCCACCCTCCTCATGTGACTCCGCTGCTGCTTGGGGCTGCGTGGGCCATCTGGAGGGGGCTGCGTGCGAACCACCCCGAGGGAAGTGCGCTGCTGTCCTCCTCGTCTCGGGCTTTTGGGCTTGGGTTGGCGGCAGCACTTGTCGTAGTGTCCATAGCGACCACAGGCCTGACACTTGCGGCCTCGTGCAGGGCACCTGTCTGTGTTAGACCAGTGGCCCTTACGGTCACATCCACGACACAGTGCGTCGGCGGCCGGGCAAGTCTTGGGGCTGTGCTGCTTTCCACAGCTGCCACAGGAAGCACTAGGCGGAGGCGTGGAAGAACGTGTGGCAGCCTTCGTGTTGTTGGCCGCCCTCTTACTCTTCTTGTATTGTGAGATAGCTCTCACAGCAGGTGGGGCCCGTAAGGCAGAGGTGGCGGACTTGGTGGCCTCGTATGACCGACATTCAGTCACTACCACCTGGAGTGTGGAGGAAGCGTCCAGGGGGATGAGTCGCTGCATCAACTCTTCGTGCCTGACGCCTGTCAAGATCCGGTGCTTGATCCAGGCTTCCTCACATTCCCGGATGTGCGCCTTGCAGACGTCGATCTCCTCTGACAAACTCTTCAAACGCACAAAAAAGTCGTCAAGGGATTCGTTCTCCGCCTGCTTGCAGCTGGTGAAGGCACGGCGACGCAAAGCCTCGGTGTTCCGACCCTTAACATGCTCCTGTAAAATGTCGAGCACATCCGTCACTGAAGAGGTAGAATCGGGAGGCACTTGCAATGTGTGCTCCAAAACTCTCTGGGTCTCCAGCGACAAACACATCCGCAGTTGGATGAGCTGTTTGTTTGGAGGCATGCTGTCAAGGTCCACCATCGTGGAGTAATCTGTCCAACGCCGCCTCCACTCACGAAAAAGCTGATACGTGACGTCTGGTGAGAGGGCGGGTGGGGGTTGAACAGATGCCTTGGGAGCTGTTGGGGTAGCAAGAGTGCCTGGAGGATGCTGGTGTGGTGGAGGAGGGAGGATATTGGCGCCTTGAAGCGCGCTACCCGCGAGTGAGGGAGGGTGGGTTAGCGCCAGGGTCGCCAATAGTGCCTCAAAACGCAACTTTTCCTCCTCTCTTCGTGTCTCCTCCCTCTGAAGTTCCATCTTTCTGCGTCTCTCGTCTCGGTCGTCCATCCACCTCAGAATTGTGGCAATGTCCCTCACTGGAGGTGGAGGATGAGAGTCTGCGCCCGGTGGAGGAGAAGGTGGTGGGGAGTCGTGTCTCCCATCTTGACGTTGTCCCTTCTTACCTCCCATCTTTGTGTGTGCGTGGACTGCACTGTTTAATATATAAAGTGGCGCCTCAACAGCTCGAACCACATATATATAACATAAACAGCGCAGAAATCACGCATATGGTCCACTGTTCTGTCCGTGAGTGAGTGCGTGCGTGTGTGTGTGTGTCTGAGAGAGCGGAGCGTGGTCCGGCAAGACCGTCAGTGTTCCCCGGATGTCGCACGAGAAGGGTGTACGCCTGCGTGCTCCGTGGGTACCACAAAAAACAGGCCAATGCTCAACTCTCAGCTCTAGACACACACTAATACACTGACACTAACACTGCCACCGTCACTAAAACGCACTGTGACGGAGCAACACTACACATCGCGGCGAAACACAGCGCAACACAACACAACACACTATGAATCGACGCACATGACGCGCATGACGCGCATCACCGGCAGACGTAACGGTCTCGGCATAGTTCACACACTTTGTAAGTCCACAGATCCTACCCACTGCGCCATGAAGGTTACTAGTGTCCCCCAAAGAATGCAGTGATGGGTAGGGAAACACCGTGTAACACTGAGTCCGTTTATTATGGATGAGAGAAATACAAGTGGTGACTCGCGTGTGCCATGCACGGCTCACACAGTCAGACTCAGGCTGCCTTGCCATATGGCAGCCTCGGGGTAATGATGCCACATAACGTGCAGTGTTGCCACGTGATGATATATATAAATGCTACTCGGCACAGTAGCTTATATACAGGGTTGCTACTCGGCACAGTAGCTTATATACAAGGTTGCTACTCGGCACAGTAGCTTATATACATGGTTGCTACTCGGCACAGTAGCTTTTATACATAACCTACAGATACAGTTTTCACTGACTTAATCTTGAGCGGGAAGCATTTATCAAAGCAAGCATTGAAGATGCTAGAGAAGTTACAGCTGTTCACGTTAGGGTTGTTGGAGGTATAGACAAGATCCCAGTTAGCATTCATGAGGTTGTTTTCAAAAAGGAGCATGTTGTCGGCGCAGTAGTCTCTGTATTGGATTGAAATTCTACTAGACCTTTCTGGTCTTGTGGCTGTTTTATACATGGCAAAAACTGGGAAGTGATCTGAGGTATTGTTATAAATAATTCTAATTGCTAGGTTGTTAGGAGTGTTGCTAGTCCAGATATGATCTATCACAGTGGCAGAGGTGGCAGTTACTCTAGTGGGTTTGGTTATAGTGTTGAAGAAGTTTAGAATGACAGGTAGCAAGAGGGTCTAATACTGAGGTGTCGGTTTCTGATTTTAAAAGATCAAGGTTGAAATCTCCTGTAATGTAGCAGTCTTTCCTCTCTGAACTTATGATAGAGATAAGCTCCGAAAATTTATCAAGAAAATTCCTTACATTAGTGTGGGGTCTTCTGTAGATTATCCCTACTAGGATATTTCGTGTGTCGTTACGTAATTCAATGAAAACACTCTCCATGTACTCCTCCTGAACCTTTAAATCATCTCTTACAGAAGTGTTATACTTGATATCAACATATAGGGCGACACCACCACTGTGTCGTGACGTGTTGACGCAGTGTCTGTTATAATTAGGAATGTTATACAAATGGTCAATATCGTTAGTGAGTTTGCTCTCACAGAATCCAAGTACATCAAATTTGTGGGCAATAGAAGATAAACACTGATCTAAAAAGGTATCTAGATGAAGGGGAATACTGCTGACGTTATGGCTAATCAAGGAGAAGGAATGAGGTAGTAGGAGACGAGAACTAAACTCGGGGGAGTCAGGAAAGTAATAGTTACAGTCCACTACTCTATTTCCAAACCAATGTTTACCTATTTCGCGCCTAAATCTAAATTTGTCTAATTTAAAACCATTGTTACGAGTTTGCTCCTGGTTGGATAGTTTGAGTATCTTTGTAGTGTCCCCTTTGTTTAGCCCTGACTTCCATTTATGCACCTCGATCATGTCGCCCCGCATTCTACGTCACTCGAGGGAATGCAAATTAAGATGTTTTAACCTGTCTCTGTACTCAAGTTTCCTAATGCTCGGGATTAGTCTTGTCATTCTCCTCTGAATTCGTTCCAAGGATTCTATATCCATTCTGTAATATGGTAACCAGATTTGAACTGCGTAATCCAAGTGAGGTCTAACAAGCGCAAGATATAGTTTTAAGATGACCTCGCTAGTCTTGTAAGTAACACTACTTTGTATGAACCCAGTACTTTATTAGCTTTGTTTCGAGCAAATACACATTGTTTACTTGGCTTAAGATTCCTACTTATCATTACTCCTAAATCTCTCTCGCAGTCGGATTTCTCAATAACATCGTTGTTCATCAGGTATCTGGTTTCCCTGTTTACATCTCCTATACTGAGTTCTTTTCATTTGTCCACAATAAATTTCATCAGCCATTTTTCAGACCATTCGAAAAATTTGCTTAGATCTTCCTGTGGTCTTGTGAAGTCCTCGTTAGATTTAATTACACGTCCTATTTTTGTGTCATCAGCAAATTTACTTATGTTGCTGTCTATGCCGATATCTATATCGTTTATATATATAATTAATAATAATGGTCAAAGTACTGAGCTTTGCGGAATTCCACTAGTGACACTGCTCCAATGGGATTAAGGCCCAAATGCTAGATCAGCCGTGGTGTACACCATGCCATGGTATCCCGGCGGTGGTAATACAATGGAGTGAAAATTTTGTGATTATTCAAGATGGGCCATGGTGGTACCCGACTGTCGTTTGTTGTTACTACGTCATCGTAGTGTAGTCAGGTGTACCAACTGGCGGAAGACTTGGGGGTTGGTATGCTTGCACCCTGAATACGTTGTCAGTGGCACGATACGTTTGCTCTTGCCACACGATTTACGAGCATATAAAACTTGAATCCCAAGCTAAGGTGCACCTCATTTTCCCATTTTCTTGGATTATAAGCCAATTCTGGGAATAAAATATGATCATTTACAGCAGGGGTCACCAAACTACGGCCCGCGGGCCGGATCCCAAGTCCTTCCCCGGCTCGTGGTAGCTCAAAACTACGCTCTGACGTTACCAGAGCTTTCGTTCTGGCTTGCAAGTATTGAACAGAATGATTATGCGGCCCGCGCTCGTCATTCTTTCAGTTATCCGGCCCACTGTGAAAAAAGTTTGGTGACCCCTGATTTACAGTGACAACCATAAAAACATAGGAAGTGAGTGTAATATCTGTTCCTTTCTTCTTTATCCTTATTAAATCTAACAATAAAGTTATAAGTTTTTCATGAACTTGGGGTTGGGTGAGTGTAATAAAGAGAACTATGGCCTGTTCTGTGGATCAAGTCAGTAGAATATACCAAAGCACAGTATTAGGTATTATAATTTTATGACAGTGATGAACTCACCGTACAGATGAATTGGGATAAAATCTTGAAAAAATATCACCATAACTGTTAGTTTTCTGTCAAACAGGAAATTATCTTTATACAGGTACCAAAATTTTTACTTTCATATTATACAAGGCCAGTTATCTACAAGATATGAAAACTTGAGATAATATTTCTTCCTTTTCTCCACCTCATTATAGTAATGCAATAAATACCCTTTTAAAAAAACAAGACATGAACACTTTCCCAATGTCAGGAGTAAAAATGTATACAATATGTTAAGACATGGACTAAACCAGAGGTCGGAGAAAAGTCTTTGCTGTTTAAAAAGTCATTTATTTGGAAAAAATATTACATGTAAATACTGTATATGGATCCTCACCAGAGAGCCTTCATATAGTTAGTGTGAAGACATTTGTTTACAAGGCATATACTCAACTATTATGGAAATGAAGACATGTTAGGTTAGATTAGGTTCATCTTGCGAGCAAATGTCATGGAACCCATATACAGTAGGTACAGTCATAAAATTTTACCAACTAATCAGAGACTAATAATGTTAAACATAGAACAAGATGATAATTAAATGGTTTAAAAATATCCACAATACAGTCTGCTATGTTAATTGCAATTCATTCCTGCATTTTTTAATGTTTAATATAAACTGTAATAATAATAAGGATAAAAATACAAAGATAATGCTTATTTCAGAATATAGCCTTTATTAAAAGCAGGATATGTTATAATATATGGATGATCAAGAGGAAGTATTTTAAAAGAAAAATCATCCACAAATTTCACAAATAAATTAATACGTAATATCCACGTATGTATGCAGAGTGTAAAATAAAAAAATATAACAATAATTAAAGCATACAGTACGTTATCATTTCTCCAAGGTATATGTTCAAAAAATTCCAGAAACTGCATTTTTTCTGCTCTATTTGTAATTTGGAGATTTTACGGAAAGTCTCCAAATTTTTCTGTTCCGAGGTTAGGTTAGAAAGCAAATTCCAAAATCTTCCCTGGAACTGGAAAAATTCCCCATCAATCAAATGATACTAAGATTTATTTCTTCAGTATTGGTGAAAGGTGAATAGTCAGCTGTATCTCTACCTGTAAGTGAAAATAAAGTCATTAGTATTGTGTTAGTTAACTTTGCGAATTCTGAAACATCTATATTTATGAGGGTTAATATTTATAAGTTTCCAACATCTAAATATTGAGGGTAATTTTGTCTGTTAAAACAAAATAAAAATAAAAAATTCCAAAGGAAACTCAGATTTGTTTGGTTTGATATGCAACACACACTAAAAAAATTATTGTTTTTTTTAATGTATTGTACTGTAGTGTATATTGTTATGGTGATTCCAAAATTTTGATCCCTTTTTTAGGAGAAATTCATAGAACAAAAAATAATAACCCCTTTAAAATTTTTAATGATCTATATAAAAATGTTAACCTAACCTACCTAACTTAACCTAACTGGAAACTGACTTAACTATCATAAAATAAAGTATACTGTCTTTCATATTTTAAAGGTTGGATTAAGGACAAATTCACTAAGGTTAATTTCTGGTTACAGTTAATTAGTCAAGTCTGACAAATTTCTGTTGTCATCATTAGAATGTACGTATATCACATTTATTGAAGATTCATAATTTCATTATCTTTGAATATCCAAGAATTGTAATATAAAAACTATTAACGGTAAAGGGAGTCATACCAGTGATTACTTTCTACAATTATTAAATCTAGCTATAATTGAGTGGAACATCAAGGTGAGTTAGGTAAGATACAAGGAGTTTAAAGATGAAAATATATTACAGTCTCTCCTCGACTTACGACGGTGTTCCGTCCCGACGACCAGGTCGTAATACCTGAAATATTGTTATTAAATATTATCATCAATGACTTCTTTTGGTATTAAACAATACAATTTGGTGCTAATTTTTTCCTCTTATATAAAATAGCTTTAGTGAATAGGGTGAAACATCTATCATGAAGTGATTGTCATTTGAACTTTACGGAGTCTGAATTTGTAAAAAAAACAAGACTAATGTTTTTTTATCTACTCATAATCAATTTGGTAAAATGAATGTTTAGGTCATCCATCTACTTGGCATTTGAAAAAACATAATTTCAATGTCACCAAACCTAACCTAACCCAACTTAACTAATCTAACGTAACCTAACTTAACTGGTAAAAATCGGTCAACTTAAAATCATTAAATTCGCTGGATAATAATATCATCAATTCTATTTACTTTAGAAGGACTTATTCATTTTTGTTGAATTCATGGACATACTGTCAATGGCAAAGTTAATTAATATCACCACTCCAACTGTTGGCCCAAACAAGTCGTAAAATATTTCTTTCTTGTAATACATTGAGTCACTAAGGGAATAAGAAAATAAAACATGAATTTAGATCACTGAATTTATCTTTTTAATAGCAAATTGTGGTTAAACTGATGCACAAATGAAACATGCCTGGGAAGTACCTAGCACTAGTTACCTGGCATATTTGGACTTATTAAAATATGAAATCTAGGCTAATAAGTAATTATACTAAGGAAATAATTGTTTTGGTAGTGCTGGACTGTTATTAATTGCCCCCATTACGAAAATTGGGTCGATATTAATTCTGATAAAGGACGTCATTGACCATCCCTGAGGAAGCTGTTCTCACCACTCTTCAAATAGACCATTTACGACTTTTTTTTTGTTTAAATTGATTTCAATATATTTCTACACATAAATTAGTTGTATTAGTTATCTTAAGGGCTTACCTTTTATGATGGTTAGGCGAATTTGGAGGATATAAACGGCGATGAGACAAGTAGAGGCTGGCGGCATGTTTCGTACACAAACACGGACTGCTTTTAAAAAGAACAATACAATTCTGCATGTGCTGTTCTATGTAGAGTATATCGTATAACAAATATTATTCCTTTGCAGATTTATACATTTTATGTCCATCCAAATCAATTTTCTTTCTTTTGGTTTCAAAAATAGTTCCCTCGTAGTGATCATCGGACGGGGGATACTGTATCACGAAATTTCCCCATGTTCCAATAACGAATCGTACATATTTTTCTTTTGTTTAGCCAAAAACGCTTCTTGCATAACAACCATGGGAGTACTACAGCATGGTATACACCACGGCTGATCTTGCATATGGGCCTTAGTGCCATGAATGCTCACTCGCTGTTTTATGTCCTGTAACCACGCCCTAAACCATTTTAGAATATCACCTTTAATGCCATGAGCCTCCACTTTTCTTATTAGTCTTTCGTGGGGACTCTGTCAAAGGCTTTGCTAAAGTCGAGATATACCACATCATAATTGTGCCCTTGTCCACTGATTCGAAAACTGGTGAAAAGAATGTTAATAGATTAGTTAGACATGAATGCCTGCTTGTGAAGCCACTTTGGGAATCATTGATCAAGTTGTGCTTCTCCAGGTGATTTCGGAAGGAGTTTCAAATGATTTCTTCCAGTAATTTGCCGACAATTGATGTTAGACTGATTGGACGGTAGTTAGAGGATAGTGATCTATCCCCCTTCTTGAAAATCGGTAATACACCAGGATTCTGGTGCTACACCTGCTTTTAAGGACATGTTAAACAACTTTGCTGAGGGCATACTAAGCTCTTCCTTACATTCCTTTAATACTCTGGTAAATGTCTCATCCGGACCTGGTGACTTATTAGGCTTTAGTTTGTCTATTTTCTTACTTACATCGTTACTAGTCACAACTATCTCGCTTAATTTATTTTCTTCGCTATCTCTGTATAGAGTCGGAGTTTCGGGTATCATGTTTAAATTTTCGGTGGTGAAAACTGTTGAAAAATATTTATTCAGATTATTGCTCATTTATATGTTGTTAATAGTTAGCTCGCCGGTATCTGACTGTATTGATCCAATCTTTTCTCGTGTTTTAGTTTGATACACTTCATAGAATCCCTTGGGGTTTGACTTCGCCTCCCTTGCTATCTTCAGCTCATTATTCCTCTTGGCTTTTCTTATCTCGGTCTTAACCCTACCGGCCAATACCTTATAGCAATCTCGGAGGTAAAGTTCACCACGATTTATTCTCCTACCTATATCCTTCCTTTGTCCAATAATGTTTTTAAATAATTACTTATCCATTTAGGGTCATTGTTGTTTAATCTGAGTTTTTTGTATGGTATGCTTTGCCTTTGTGCACTAAGGAACTCTTTATTTAAATTGTCGTGGAACTCGGCAACCTCAGATCTCGTTATCAGGTCAGTCTCAATCGTCAGGTCTCTGGATAGGGTGAGGTCCCCCTCTGTGGGTTCATTGAGTGAGGTCACCTCATGTGAGGTCATGTTTCACCCCCAAGCGTGATACCCCCTCTCTCAACTGCCTCTTCAAACTATCAAAGTTTGCCCTTCTGAAATCTGGGACTTTAGTGGAATTTTCCTTGAGGCTGTCCTGAAATTCTAATTGGAATCTAATTTCTTTGTGATCGCTGTTTGAACGTTTGTTCCCTACCTCGACATTACTAATGAGGTTTTCTCTGTTTGACAGAACTAAATCGAGTATACTATTACCCCGGGTGGGTTCAGTTATATGTTGACTTAGGAACCAGTCCTGGATCGTTTCAAGAATATCCTCTGATTCTGAGTTACCCGTAAGGTCGTTTCAATCTATTTGGCTAAAGTTAAAGTTGCCTGCTATACAGACTTTGCTATGTATGGAAGCCCTGCGCATTTCGTCCCAAATAAGTTGCTCACTAACTCTATCAAGATTAGGAGGTCTATATATTACCCCTGTGATTAATTTTTTCCTACCATCGATTAATTCTATCCAAATTGTTTCTGTATTCTGCTCAGTTTTGATTTCCTTATTTATTTCACACTTCAGATTATCCCTGACATAGATTGCTACTCTGCCTCCCTCCCTAATTTGCCTATCGGTATGGAATAATTCGTAACCTGCAATTTGGTATTCGACACGTAACTCATGTGAGTCTAGGTTTATCCATGTTTCGGTAAATGCTATTATATTGATTTTATCGGTATATACCAAGGCCCTAATATCATTCATTTTGTTTCTCATACTTTTACTGTTTGCATAGTAGACATTTAAGTTAGTTGTGTTTTGAGCCCTCTTTTTGTCGCGTTTAGGTTCTAACTTCCTGCCTAATTTAGTTTTGTCATAATTCCTAGCACTATTACCCTGTAACCTTTCACTTTGTTTTCCCACTCCCACTGTAGTCTCCTCCACCCATGTGCTCATATGCTCCTCCAGCAGTTTAAAAACTTCGACATCTTTTGAACTGCCCTCTCGAAAGACCCAGCCAGGGTTGCCACCCTATCCCTAGACAGATGCATCTCATCCCTAGCATAAAGGTCCCTTCTGCCATAGAAGTTGTCTCAGTTGTCAATTAATGGGACTGATATTGACTTGCAATATTTGTCAAGACTGCCGTTGACACCAACTGTCCTTGACAACCATTCATTGCCAACTCTCCTTCTAGGCAGGACACCACATATGATAGGGATCCCTCTCTTAGACCTAATACGTCTCTTGCTGTCTTGAACTTATCAAGAAGTTCCTCACTCCTACACCGGCCAATATCATTGCCTCCTGCACTAAGGTTGGTTAATGGATTTGTTCCCATTACCAGACAAGATACTCTCCATCCTGTCAAGTATATCCCCCACCCCAGCTCCTGGAAAACACACCCTCATCCTATTTTTATCTCTACCACAAAAAGCTCTGTCCATGTACCGTACGAGGGATTCGCCAACAATCAAGATTTTCTTACCTTCCTTGTCAGCCTGACTATACAGTACTAACGTCCAATTCATCTATCAAGGGACTGGAAGAGTAGGTACACTTAGCTATTGTTGTCATTGTTGTCGTCTCCTTGGTGTGTTTTTTCACCACCAGTTTGGTTGTCCCTATCCTCACAACCTTCCATTCGCCTGAGTTTTCGTCAGATACCGGCTTTCCTTGCCTCGTTTCTTCCTTCATACTCGATATCTCTTCCTTTAATTTCAAGATATCTTCCTTGGCCCTCTCTAACTCGGCCCTCAGAAGGGCACAGCCCTGTTCACAAGTACCGCTAGCCATTACTGACAATTGATCCCCGGGAGCTATGCCGCTATGACCTTTCCTCTAGTGAGGTCAGAAGACAAAAGATAAAATTATTTTGGCAAAATATTAACAAATTACTTGGCACCAAAAATAAACAGTAAACTACATAAAAGACCAAAAATGGAGTACAACTTTATTCAGACCAAGAAAAAGAAGAGGCCTTTCGTAGAGAACGGAAAAATATATTCAATTTTATTCATAGGAGACGAAGGATTACTACAAGCTTACGCAAATTTAAAGAAAAATCCCCAGGAATAAGTGGCACAACCTAAAATATGCTAATATCCTACCTAGGAGACCAATGAAGAAACACGTTTAAATATATACAATTCAGCCCTATGAACCGTTTTTTTTTTTTACGGAAAAAGCCCACCCAGGCACAGGTCATCAACCCTCAACGGGGCCTGGGGGCGAAAAAATAAGAGCAAAAATAAATTAAAAAAAGGAGAGAAATGACAATATTAATCTACACCACAAAGATGCCAGAAAACCAGCTTTTAGAAGTGAGACAGATTGTAAGAGAATAGAAACACAGAAGAAGGCAGAGCATTCCACAGTTTGACTGTGTGAGGAAAGAAGGATGTACTTATTACGGGTTATTCTAGTGTGACCAACATCCACACAGAAACGTTAAGGGCACCACGGGCAAGACGAGTGTTACAAGCCCACGGCCTTGCCGGCGGTACACAGGATGCCAAATCCACCGAATATTGCCAGTTAAAGTACCTGTAAAAGAGAGAGAGAAAGTGAAGCAACACTGCTGGGAAGAGAAAGGGAAGAGAGAATATCTACTAAAAGAGGAGAGTCAATAAGACGAAATGCCTTTGATTCCACCCTATCTAACAGTTGGGCAGAAGAAGAGTCACCGCAGATATTAGAGCAGCACTCCAAGTTAGGACGAATGAATCCCTTATAAACATGAAATAACTGCTCAGGAGTGAAATAGCAACGGCATCTGTACAGCATTCTCAGCTTTCGGGAGGCAGCTTTAGCAATGTTGTGGATGTGTAGCTTTCATGATATATTACAGGAAATGGTGAGGCCTAGTATATCTATTCTAAAATTTGGCAGAATGACTGTGTCCTGAAATGTGATTCTTGGGAGATCTTCTATTTTGGAAAGTGTAATTGGTAAGTACTGCGTTTTATTACTATTGAATTTAACCAAGTTTCTCCCTCCCCATTTGGAGATGCTGCACAGATCCATGCCTGGAGGCGTGCACCAATCACTCTTATCCATGGCAAGCGGAGGTGTCACCATCCTCTACACCTGCGAAGGAGGAGCAGGCGTGGAGAGTGATTGTCTCCAAGGGGACTAGGGTCAGGCTCAGGAAAGCTGACCAGGGTGTGGAGTATCCTATCCAGACTTAAACGAGATCCACGCCGTACTAGAGACAAACACATATAGTTGTGTTCAGCAGGTATATTCCTGTCTTTTCGTAGAGACACAAAACTACAGGTGTGTCTGCCGATATAATATCACTTTCATCTCTGACTGGACGAGAGAATAATTCATCTCAGCAAAATGGGAGAGTCGGCGTTCTGACTTAGCAGTATTTTTTGACGTAAGTCCTCACCTGGAAGCATTGGTATTAATTTAATTTACTTGTCTCTTCTATCAACGTAACAGAACATCTGTTTTGTTTACAATTAGAAAGAAAGAAAGAAAGAAAGAAAGAAAGAAAGAAAGAAAGAAAGAAAGATATTTGGTCTTTTAGTGTGATGATAACAAGAGTGTTGACATTTCCTTAAAGTTCTTTGTGTGGTAAACATCGCAAGACCCACAAACACAAAACGAATATAGTTTCCCAAGTTGCCAACTCCATGCTCAGTACAGACACTCTACACTAAGACGCTCACCCAGTGATTCATGCCCCTGACTGACCACTGAGGCAGGGTAACGTTATAATGTATTAGTGCGCTTCAACATAAAAACATAAGAACATAAGAAAATAAGGAGTCTGCAATAGGCCGGTTGGTCTGTTCATGGCAGCTCCCGCCAAGAGTTACTACCGCTCTCTATCATCCATGAATCTATCGAGCCTTCATTAAAACTTTCCAGCATTCCAGCACTTACTACAAAGTTGCTAAGCTTGTTCCACTCGTCTACCACCCTATTTGTGGACCAGTTCCTTCCTATTTCCCTCCTAAACCTAAACTTATCCAACTTAAATCCGTTGCTACGAGTCCTATCCAGCTCGAATGTGATATGAACTTTATCTATATCTCCTTTATTGATTTCTTTCACTCACTTAAATACTTCTATCATATCTCACCGCACTCTTCGCTGCACCGACTCCAGTGAATTGATTTCCATTCTATAATAAGGACACCAGAACTGAACAGCATAATCGCAAGATATAGTTGCAATATGACCTCGGCACTCTTATTAATTACACTTCTAAATATAAAACCTAATACTCTGTTTGCCTTATTTCGAACATTAACGCACTGTTTTCTAGGCCGTAGGACTGGGCTTGCAAGTACCCCTAAGTCTTTTTCACAAGTCGACTTCTCTAGGTTGATGTTGTTAAGGCTGTATACATTGACAATATTTATTCTTCCAATATTAAGTACGCTGCACTTGATGGTGTTGAATTTCATTTGTCATTTTCTGACCACTCCTGCAGTTTGTTTAAATCCTGCTGTAATGCATTTGCATCCTGCAGTGATTTAATCTGCCGCCCATTTTGATGTCATCCGCAAATTTGCTTATATCACTGCTGATCCCAGTATCTAGATCGTTTATGTAGATAAACACCATCTAAGCTTACCCTATCGGTGAGCCATGATTTTATCCAATTTAAAACTTTCCCCTCGATACCATAAGCCTTAACTTTTCTCAGAAGCCTCTGATGCAGTACGCTGTCAAACTCTTTGTTAAAGTCTAAGTAAATACCATCGTAATTATCGTCATTATCTACTACCTCGAAGACTTTCCTAAAAGAATCAGCAGATTGGTTAGACAAGATTTTCCCTTTGTAAACCTATGTTGAAAATCGTAGATTATTTTTTTTTGTAAAAGTGATCGGATGCTATTTGCTATAATTAACTCAAGAAATTTCCCAACTACTGAAGTCAAACTAATCGGCCTGTATTTTGACGCTGATGCTTTGTCTCCCTTTTTTAATATGGGGATTACATTGCCTGCTTCCACAAGTCTGGCGCAACTCCCGTGTCTATTGATTTTGTAAATAAATTTATGAGGGGTCCACTAATCTGTTCCTTACACTCCTTTCAAAACTCGCGGGAAAATTTCATCTTGCAGTGGGGACTTTGTCTTATTTATTTTATTTATCTTCTTAAGAACATCCTCTTTTCTGATAGTGATAATCTTCAGTTTGTCTTCTTCATTCCCCTAAATATCAGTTCCACCTCTGGCATTTCCTCGTGAATTTCTTCTGTGAAAACTGATAAGAAGTAGCTGTTTAATGCTTTGTTTATTTCCTCACTATTATCGATCACTTCCCCTCACTCTGACTTTAAGGGCCCCACTTTGTCTTGACCTTTGTCCTATATACCTGGAAAAATCCCTTGGGATTCGCCTTGGATTCTTTTGTTATCCTGATTTTGTAGTCCATCTTTGCCTTCCTTACATTTTGCTTATCACTCCTAGTTCATTATACATATTTCTGAGATGTTCCGCCCATCCCTTTAATCTATATATATAAAACAAAGAAGTATGGACCTCTATCAAGGAATAAACAATTGAAATTGAAAAATTTGAAAGAAGTACTGTATGTGTGTTTGTGTGTCCGCACGAGAATCTTGGAACCTACTCTACCGATCTGTAGTGATGATGGATGGTGTTATATGTAGTGATGATGATGGATGGTGATATACAGTATGTAGTGATGATGGATGATGTTATATGTAGTGATGATTGATGTTGTTATATGTAGTGATGATGGGTGGTGTTATAGGTAGTGATGATGGATGGTGTTATATGTAGTGACGATGGATGGTGTTATATGTAGTGACGATGGATGATGTTATATGTAATGATGATAATGGTGTTGATTAGACAATCTATTATATCTTTCTATATAAAACAAAGATGTCTGTCTGTTTATTTGTTTGTTTGTGTGTGCGGACGAGAATCTCGGAAACTACTTTACCGATCTTTAGTGATGATGGGTGGTGTTATATGTAGTGATGATTAGACAAATAAATAATAACAGTTTAATGCTAAAAAAATATACTATGCTGTACCGTTGTAGTGAAAAACATGGTGGAACTTACATACACCGTTAATGAACTATTGATGGAAGAAGTTTTGGGGACTGAACAGTGAGACAATGTGGAGCCTCCTGGAGGGTGGCGTCCTACCGTTGCCTAGCGGATGAGCCACCCGGAGGGCGGCGATTCTTCTATCTACATAAAACAAAGATGTATGTCTGTTTGCTTGTGTGTGGTGTGTCCGCACGAGAATCTCGGAAACTACTTTACCGATTTGTAGTGATGATGGATGGTGTTATATTTAGTGACGATGGATGGTGTTATATGTAGTGATGAGGGATATTGTTATATGTATTGATGATGGATGGTGTTATATGTAGTGATGATTGGTGGTGTTATATGTAGTGATGATGGATGGTGTTATATGTAGTGATGATGGAGGGTGTTATATGTAGTGATGATGGGTGGTGTTATATGTAGTGATGATGGGTGGTGTTATATGTAGTGATGATGGGTGGTGTTATATGTAGTGATGATGGATGGTGTTATATGTAGTGATGATGGATGGTGTTATATGTAATGATGATGAATGATGTTATATGTAGTGATGATGTGTGGTGTTATATGTAGTGATGATTAAATAATAAAATAATAACAGTTTAATGCTAAAAAAAATATTTTTTGCTTTTCCGTTGTAGTGGAACTTACATACACCGTTAATGAACTATTGATGGGAGAAGTTTTGGGGACTGAACAGTGCGACAATGTGGAGCCTCCCGGAGGGTGGCGTCCTACCGTGGCCTAGCGAATGAGCCGGCTGTACCAAGCTTGGCATGGATACCAAGTGTCATGTGGGGATCTCAAAAAAGCTCCAACCAACCCTATCCGACACACCCAACCCAACCCGATCCGTTAAACCACACAGAGGTTGAAAAATCGTATTACATCCCACGTATTATAGGTAATTCTATCCTTATATATACTACTACACGTTCACTACAACACCCGTACTACTCGTTCATTACAACACCAGTACTACACGGTCACCCGTACTACACAATCACTACAAAACCATTGGACCCCTCTTACCACTGGAAGATGAGCAGGCAAAGTTCCTCCAAATCTACTTTAAGGGAGATCATGAAAAGCAGACTACTATTAGGTGTGGCAACATTCAAGGTGTCTGACATGACATTGTCCTATCTATCCAAGAAATGCTGCATGAGCGCAACAAGTATGTACAGTCATTTAAAAATGCCCTGGAAAACATGCATTCTGACTAGTACAAAGTCAGGATCAAAGCAGACATGACCCCTGAGGGAGAACATGAAAGAAGATTCAGTGCTCCTGTAGTTGATGAAGTACCCATCCTGATTGTCGGAAAAGAGTTTAAGAAACGAGACATCATTCTCAAAATGAGAGATGAGTCGCTAACAAGAATATCAGAGACACATCGATCCTATGATGCACTGCAGTATCCTCTCATCTTCTGGAAAGGTGAAGAAGGATATCACTTGAACATTCCTCACACAGATCCAGCAACTGGTGCGGCAAAAGTCGGTAAGAAAGTCTCATCCAATGACTTTTATTCATACAGATTGTTAAACTGTCTCTTAATTTACTTTAATATCCAGGTTCTAGGCGTAACCAAACAAAAAGAAAAGTGAAGTAAATTAAAAGGTAATAAAAATAAATAAAGTAAACCTTTAAGAATTTAATTAAATAAAATACTAACACAATAAAGAGCCTCGTAGGCTGTCACAACAAATTGATTCACTATCGAAACCTTTAAGACAAATGATACTAAAACATCGAAACATCAAAAAAATAAAATTAAAGCATTGGATTACGTTAACACTGCATAAACATATAAAAACTAACACTGAAATTAACTATTGTGAAACAACACTGAATTACCAAAATGTAACCAAGCAAACACTGATGGACACATAAGAGCCATGAATAGGTCCTCACATAGATATACCACATTGGTGGCGACAGGAACAACACAAAAATAAAGTATAAGTAACGGGTGACGGGTGTCACTCAAAAGAACGTGAACTGAATGACAAGAGGAATGGACTGAACTCCGTCTACTGGTGGAGTGCTATATATAGGGTAGGCTCCCGCCAATGTGACCCGCCGGTGAAACATGGGTCATTTAACGATGCAGATGGTCGTTAGAGAAACAAAGAATGCTTGTTACAATACTAAATAAAGAAAAAAGATGGGCTTGAACAAATAATACCAGTTAAAACCATAACAGCACAGGGTAAGGTGACTAGATTACATAATAGTAAATATAACACAGCATTACAGGAATAATATGGAACAACATGGAAGCATGATATTAAAAAAAATAATAGAAAAATACAACACCGTCGTAACAAGATTCATGATCAGAGAAGACAGTTCCAACCAGATACTAAGATCAAGGAACCTCTTCCACCAGTTTGTAGTGGACATGTATGCCAAAATTGAAACAGAAAGACTCACCTTCATAAGACTCAAGCAAAAGAAGCTCAGGGTTGAAGACTACATTCATCTGAGAGATGCAGAAGCAAGGGATGGACATGTGGGCAATGTTGGACAGCAGGTGATTCTCCACTCTTTCTTCACTGGAGGTCCGCGATACATGCATGAAAAGAATCAGGATGCCATGACCTACGTCAGAAACTATGGACGACCAGATCTCATCGTTACTTTTACATGCAACCCTGTATGGACTGACATAACAGAAGCCCTAATGGAAGGCCAGAAAGGACAAGATCGGCATGACATTATAGCGAGAGTATTTCGTCAGAAAGTTATCAAACTCATGGACTTGCTTACAAAAGCATCAATCTTTGGCCTTACACGGTGCTACATGTATTCCATTGAGTGGCAGAAAAGAGGTCTACCACATGCCCATGTCTTGATCTGGCTGAAAGAAACTTCGACCGAACATGGAACGGACGGTGAAATAACAGTAGACAACAAATGGGTGGTCCCCTACAATTCTCTTTTGAGTAAAGCATTCAATGCGTACATCAATGTGGAGTACTGCAATTCAGTCAAGTCCATCAAGTATGTCTGCAAACACGTCAACAAAGGCTCTGACCAAGCGATCTTTGCATTGGAAAAGGATGAAAATCATGATGAGGTGACGCAGTTTCAGCAAGGCCGTTATATATGCAGCAAAGAAGCCCTATGGAGAATTTTTAATTTTCCCATACACGAACAATGTCCAACAGTAGTTCATCTGGCTGTTCACCTGGAAAGTGGACAAAGAGTATACTTCACAGAAGAGTCCCTCCAAAATCAAATGGCAAATCCTGCTGATACGACCCTCACTGCATTCTTCAAGCTTTCACAGGAAGATGAGTTTGCTCAAATACTCCTGTATGTTGACGTACCCAAGTTCTACATATGGTAGGCTTCAATGAAAAAGTTCCAGATAAGAGCTCAAGGATCCGATGTTGAAGGATATCCAATGATAAAGTCAGGCAATGTTTTGGGACGTGTCTACACGGTTCACCCCAACAACTTTGAATGCTATTGTTTGAGACTACTTTTGCACCACATCCGTGGCCCAACATCATATGCAGCACTCTGCAGAACCTATTAGGAAGCGTGCAATCTCCTTGGCCTACTGGAAGATGATGGTCACTGGAATGACACATTAGAAGAGGCAGCAGCTACTTAATCGTCAATGAGAAAGAGGAACCTGTTTGCCATCATGTGGACTTTCCAACCCAAGCCAGCTCTGGATAAACCACCAAGAAAGTCTTTCAGAGGATCTGCTTCATCAAGCAAGAAGAGAACATCCTGGTCAAGAGATTGAGTTCATGGATGACATGTTCAAAAGAGCTCTCATCATGCTGGAAGACAAAGTGATGGAGCTATGCGGAAAAAGCCTGACTGATTTGGGATTGCCTTCCCCAAACCAAGAAGAACCATTAGCTGCAAACAGGGAGTTGCTCAGAGAGACAGACTACTCACTTGAAGTTCTGGTGAATTTTCTTGAAGAAAATGAGCCTCACCTGGTGCCTGATCAAACAAATGCTTATGAACAGATCTGCAAGCGATACAAGCGGAGCAGGGAGGTATGACCTTTCTCGATGCACCTGGCGGGACAGGAAAAACATTCCTGATCAACCTTCTGTTGGCCAAAGTTCGTCATCGGGGAAAAATTGCTCTTGCTGTGGCATCCTCAGGCATTGCTAGAACACTACTAGAAGGAGAACGTACTGCAAATTCAACTTTTGAACTGCCTCTCAACCTCGCTCACAATGAGAATCCAGTGTGCAACATCAAAAAAGGATGGGCAAAGGCAAAACTCTTAGAAAAATGCAGCCTCATAGTCTGGGATGAATGCACTATGTCTCACAAGTTAGCGTTTGAAGCATTGGACTGGACCTTGCAAGACATACGAGATAATGACCATCTTATGGGTGGCATTACAATGGTCATTGCTGGAGACTTTCGCCAGGCCTTACCTGTCATTCCTCGAAGCACTCCAGCTGATGAACTGAGTGCGTGCCTCAAGGCATCATACTTTTGGATAAGTCTTCAGACACTCACCGTATCCAAAAACATGAGAGTACATCTACAAGGAGATCAGGATGCTGGACGGTTTGCAAACCTTTTACTACAGATTGGGAATGGAACTTCCCCTGTTGAATCAGAAGGACAAATAATCATTCCTCAAGGATGTGGAAATGTTGTAAAGTCCTCAACTGAGCTCACTAACATGGTCTACCCAAACATTATCCACACTACAAGGATCACAAGTAGCTGCGTCAACGCGCAATTCTGGCACCAAAGAATGAAACAGTGGCTGAAATCAACATGACTCTACTCAGACAGCTTCCAAGCAGTAAGACCTCATTCAAATCTGTTGATACAGTAATCGACCAGGACGAAGCCGTCCAGTACCCTACAGAATTCCTTAATTCTGTGGAGCCCGCTGGAATGCCTCCTCACCACCTCACTCTCAAGATTGGAACTCCTATAATGCTCTTAAGAAATCTTGAACCACCAATCCTCTGCAATGGCACAAGACTGGTTGTGAAGAACATGAGGCCACTGACAGGAAAAGCTAAAGGAGAGGACTTTTTATACCAAGGATACCTCTCATCACCACTGACCTGCCATTTGAGTTCAAGCGACTTCAGTTCCCGGTTAAAGTGGGCTTTGCCATGACCATCTACAAAAGCCAGGGACAGTCTCTAAAGATGGTTGGCCTAAACCTGGTGTTTCCATGATTCTCTCATGGGCAGTTCTATGTTGGATGCTCCAGAGTGGGAACTGGCAAAAATCTCTACATACTTGCTGCTAATGGCAAAACCAAAAATGTGGTCTACCTTAATGCACTACAGTGAGACAATGTGGAGCCTCCCGGAGGTGGCGTCCTACCGTGGCCTAGGAAACAGCCGCCCGGAGGGTCGCGATTCCGCTAGTGTATATATATATATATATATATATATATATATATATATATATATATATATATATATATATATATATATATATACAATCAACACCTCAACCCGCCAGGATTCGAACCTACGGCCCACGAGCCCATGACCTTGGCCGGGGAACGCTACCTCTGGACCACCAGGATACTAAAAGCAGTCCTAGACTCTGTTATATTTCACACAAAGCCTGGATGGCATTTGGAACCATTTCCACTAAAAGTGAATGAGGGAATATTAATTCTGAACAAACAAACTGAACTAATAGTTGTATCAGAGGATTTTTCATAAGTTGCTTTGGCTAAGCATGAAGTCCTAAATCATTGTATGTCAACATATTTGCATTTGCATGTTTGTGTAGCGTATGCTTTCGCAGTCACACGGGCCGCTGAGGCTGCATGTGAATTAGCTCTGTTACAAACTAATGCCTCTACAGCTCTACAACAATGTGTATGTACTCCAATACCACATACAGTAGGTTAGTGTTTCACGCACATGTCAATTATGTGCAATATTTCTTTTTCCCGAATCAAACCAGTGTGATACTTATATTTCATGGTGTAGGCAAACATTTAGAGGAAGAAGGTTATCATATAGCACCAGACTATTGTGAAATTAGCAGTAACGCAATCACAACCTTGCCTACTCGCCATAATCTTTCATTTGTCATAAATATTACTTCTGAGCTGATTCCCATACCATTTCCCTTAAATATAAGTTTCAGTAATCTTCATATTGTTTCTGATAAACTTAACCTCCTATCTTATATTAATGGGACACAGTTTCCTGACTTACAGGATTCTCTTCCTTTATCTTTATCTTCCGGTATAATCCTAACTGGTTTTATTATACCTACCATCATATTTATCAGTTCCTTGATTGTTATGATTATTTGTTACAGGAAGATTTCTTCTAGGTACACAATAGTTTCCAAGAAGACTTTTCGGAAGGAATTACAAAAAAATATAAAGAAGGAAAAATTTTAGCTAAAGCACACCTTTTTGTAACAAGATTAGGTACACCTAGGTTTTTAACAATGACGTCTCGATTGCAGGTAGCCGAGCGGTGTAACAGTACCATTTGTATTATATAAATATTTACCCAAATGTATAATACCAAATTATTAACCAAGTTATTCAACTATGTGAATGTATGACTTACTGAGGTGACAATCCCTTCCAGGAGCAAGAGAGGTCAGGCTGGGGTTCAGCGCATGTCAGCAACAACACATCTGAAGCGTTTCCTCTCGAGGCCTGCCTGTCTGGCTATCTCTCCCTGGGTGAGTGAGAGACATATAGATCACTTGTTACCCAGTGAACACCTCACTTCAGTGTTTTCCTATAAGTGCACTAAGACTCTTCAATTTGTAGAGAAGGTACAATATATTCTCAACTGAACTCACTACCTGTGAAACTATATATATATATATAAATATATATATATATATATATATATATATATATATATATATATATATATATATATGGGTTGTCAGACCACAGCTTACATCTCAGAAACAGTCCAGACCTGACCCGACATTAGGGGGGTCAAGTGTAAGGGTAACCCTCGCGGCTGCCCAAGGGTTACAAATCAACTAGCTCCCCTTCTCATGTCACACGGCCCCAACAAACATGTTAGAAGCACCTGCCGACTCTCTCCCAATATACACAACTACAGTACATCTCAGACAAGGCCCAGACCTAACCTCAGATTAGCCAGGTAAAATGTAACCCTCGAGCCCAAGTCAAGGGGCCACAAATCAACCAGAGCCTCTCATGTCACACGGCCCCACCAACGATGTTAACAGGCAAGCATTCATCTGAAGATTTCTCCAGAAATATACAACAACTTATAGTCTCAGAAAAAGTCCAGACCTGACCCTACATTAGAGAGGGCAAAAGGTAAGGAGACCCTTCGCCGCCCCACCCCCTCCCCCCCCGATCAGCTCAACCTGACGTCTCCCAATATATAGGACGTCATAACCCTCCCTCGAGGAGAGAGCGAGAGAGTGTGTCTTGTGACCAGGAAGGGCCAGCAACTACGTCCCCAGGCCCGCTCGTAGCCTCCCTCAGGGGAGCAGCGAGAGGAGTCAGACAGAGACACACAGGGATCGGAGGAGGAGGTCCACCACAGCCCAGTCCGCTCACGGGGAGAGAGTCCAAGACTTCCTCCCCGACTTCCTCGGGCCCAGCTAAGGAGTCTCCCATAGAGACAACCTAGGACCACCTGCTGGATCCTCCGCAGGTCACGTGAGTTTTTGTCAGAGCTTTCCATGGGATAAGTTACTTACGTGGGAAGTGTATTCATTTCATGTTCGTGTCCGAGAATCAGTGTCTAGTAACGTAATATGATGTCCTAGTAACGTAAATATAATGTCCTAGTAACTTCGATAGAAGGTGTTATTAATGTGTCCATGTCAATGTCGTAATTAATAAACAGTTGTAACAAAGCGGTGTTTGAGGAGTCGTCCTTAAGAACGTAATAGATGTGTATTGACATATAACATAAGATAAGTGTAAGTCCAGTTGAAATATCTAACATGGCCACGCTACCAAAGTCTTCCTCTTTACATTTCTCTTACTATCAATATTCTACCTAAATATATGTAATCTTTTTCATGCAAGATCTGTTCTGTTACAGGTGACAGCGAAGTATTCGTTAACCCAAGCCCTCCTCGCTTAGTTATTATAATGGTAGCAGTGAAC
>NW_024736148.1:6681654-6984412 GCF_018991925.1 Homarus americanus
GCAAGATCCGGTTATGTTACATATATATATATATATATATATATATATATATATATATATATATATATATATATATATATATATATATATATATATATATATATATATATATTGTGTGACCAAAACAATGGCAGTCGAATTATGTACAATGAAAGACAAAAGTCGTGTCGTGAAATTTGGTAAAAACATATGCCAAAGGGCTAAAGCTTTTGGTGCAATTTGCCTTGTGGTAGGGTTCTCATAATGTTTCACGAGTTATATTTAATCGTCGGACAAAACTGCGACACGACATCTGGCTTTGATTGTACACTTGTGTGAAATGAGCTGGTGCCATATTCAAAAGGGTATTCGGAAAAAATGGCACAGGAAAAATGGCACTGGAAAAATTGGCAAAATTTTTATACTAGGAAAAAATGCCACAACAAATTTCACTTCGAGCTCACGAACCACAACGAGCTAATTTGCTAAGGCGAGCATAGTGCGTTGTCAGTGTTCTTCTTGAGCTCCTGGCCGGTACATTTTATGGATGTGATCAATTGTGATCAGTATCTTGGCTGGTTGGAGTCGAGTACAGTACTTATTTGATTTGTAATTACTTTTGTAAAGAGCCTGTAAACTACAGAGAGCAGGCTTATTGGTGGATAGTTCCTTAGATCTTTGTTGCATTCTTCCAGGCTGTTGTTACAGTATGGGTACTTCCTCTACTACCAGGGTGGTTGGGCACAGCCACACAACTATCTGGCGTTCCATCCAATGGATCCAAGCTGACCATGCTGTTGTATCATCTGACATCATCAAAGAAGCTCGTAGTGAGCCACCCAGGAAGCGCCAAAAACGAGTTTACAAGAACTTCCAGACAAGGCTGAAGACTCTCTGCCAGTACCGCCAAGCTGGTCTCAAGTCCGTCTAAGAGTTTTTGCAAGGTGCTGGCTATGACATTCGTTGAAAATCTTAAACAATAATATGCAATGTGACATTTTTAGTTTTGTAATTCATTTATGTACTAGGTTTCCCAAACACACGGTAAAATGTTTTAGTCAAAGGTAATAAATGTTTTATGTTATGACGTTGATATAACTCAGAGTAAGTTTCAGGAACAAACGTTATAGAATTTTTGCGACTTGTCAATAAAAATAAATGTGCCATTTTTTCCTAATCTGATGACTATGAGTTTTTCCGGTGCCATATTGCCATTTTTCCTGTGCCATTTTTTCCTATATTCATTAAAAGTGCTATCCATGAAGATTGTCTCTGCAGCTGCCAACCGATGTACTGTAGGTTTCCCTCTGTACCAAAGGTGAAGATGCGACTGTTAGCTTCTGGTCCATCGTCGTAAATGAGGAACTGCTCTGGGTTGGATTCTTCCTCTCATCCGGTAATGCGAAGTGCCGCACAAAGAGGTAATTAGGTAGTTTGGACGACACTATCTGTTTACTGATACTTTACTTCCTGTTTCTTTATTTCCAGTACTTTTTAACAGGTACTTTTTCCGTTACATTTTTCCCTGCTACTTTCGTTCCTTAACTCGTATTGATGGGTGGGTAGTGTGAAATGAGTGGGTGGGTGAGCGAGATGGGTAGGTGGATGGTTGTGAGGTGGTGTGGGTGGGGTAGAGAGGGGTGAAGCTGGAGTGAATAGTAACGAAAATGTAAGTTCTGGTGACACCAAATTTGCACATGAGGTATTTAATTCTGTTTATATTAGGCAATACCATATTAAAATTTTATGCCCCACATCATCATGTTAGTACTGCTCACAATTAGACTCCTCTACAGTTTGACAAGTCCCATCAGACCTCTCTCACATGCAGTTCTTTTAATGACTAGTGTGGTGATGTTAAGTTCTGTAGGAGTGAAGAGTAACACCACCCTGGCACTTCTCCTTATTGTGATTAGGTTTGGTTAGGTTTAATTAGTGTTAGTTTAGCTTAGCTTTTTCTCAGTCGCACAAGTCATTTATCTTTAAAGATATACGTAATAATAAATAAATTCTAAATAACAATGCATACACAGTATAGTTTTATGTATATGTTACGACCTTGGCCTCTTAGGTTGTAACAAGGCAATTAAAATTCAACTTCTCTTTGTATTCTTCTTTTAGTTGAGTTAACTCTATCATTATGATTACACTGCCCTGCATAGTTTTTGAGGTTTGTGTATTATTAAGCTTTTCTGGGTGTATTTTGCATGCTGATCTCAAAAATGTTATCCATTTTGCTCAATCAGGTCAGAATTGTGTGCTATAGCATTTTAAGCGGAGATTCAGGTAAAATATTAGCATTTTTCGCTCAAAATGGGGTCCTCATATTCGTTCATTAAAAAATCATCCGAGACATTGGCAAGCCTCACAGAAAAGATTTCTGTCAGTTTTAATGCCCTTACGATGCATTTAAATACACCCACGTGCTCGCCGGCCATTTAAATGTCCGCCGTGACGCAAAGGAAAAGAGTATATGTCCGTGTTTTTTTACATATATTTTTTCACAATTAAATTTCTTTTTCATCTGGTGGTACATGGCATGTACTAGCAACCACCCGATGTGCCTCTAAAGTCTAGACCCTCAGTCAGTGTCTCTCGAGACTTCAAGAAAGTGGGAGTGTGTGCGTCTCTCTCTCTCTCTCTCTCTCTCTCTACACACACACACACGCATATTTCTAATCATATACACACCTGTTTTTTCTTCTTACAGAGTTGTACATTTAATCATGAATCGGAAGTGCAAGAACGACCCGAACAGGTTTTGCTATGTGTGCGGTTGTGTAACAATGACAGACCGACAGTGCACCATTACTCCCCTAGTGAAAAACTTATATCATGCATACTTTGGAATGAAACTTGGAGACCAAGATAAAGCTTTTGCCCCTCACATGTGCTGCAAAACATGTGTTGAAAATCTGCGGCGCTGGAGCAACAAGAAGATTCAACGTCTACCATTTGGCATTCCTATGGTATGGAGGGAAGGCAGAGATCATACCACGGACTGTTACTTCTGCATGACAAACCTTCAGGGTGAGTTATACTAATACATCAATACTAATATATCAAATGCAGTATGTTCATGCATTCTTAAATATATCTGTAAGTTAATATGTTATGCTATCTTGATACTAAATCTTTCGTTCACATTTCAGGTATAAACAGGAAGAACAAACATCATGTTAAGTATCCAGATGTACCCTCAGCCATCAAACCAGTTCCTCACGGACCAGGAATACCAATTCCAACTCCACCAGAAAACTATAGGGACATGATACTCGATGACGATCATGATATCGATGAAGACATAGAAGAGACTGACGCTTCTAGTACATACTTGCCCACAGCTTCTGCAAAAGAGCCCATACCCTTCAGTCAAGCTGAGTTGAATGATTTAACAAGAGACTTGTGCTTGTCTAAGGAGTCAGCTCAACTACTAGGATCACAGCTTTGCGAACACAATGTCTTAGCACCAGGAACAACATTTGCCTGGTACCGTAACCGTGACAAGGAATTTCGCAAGTTCTTCAGTTTTGACAAGGAAACTGCATTGGTGTATTGCAACAATATCAGTAGATTCATTGCAGCTATGGGAATATCATACAATATATCAGAGTGGCGGCTCTTCATTGACTCATCAAAAAGAAGCTTGAAAGCTGTGTTGTTGTTCAATGGAAACCAGGTCGCGTCTGTTCCGGTGGGGCATTCAGTGCAGATGGATGAGAACTACAACAACATGGAGTATCTGTTAACTGCTCTGAAGTATAAAGACCACAATTGGAAGATCTGTGGAGACTTGAAGGTAATTTAATACACCAAAAACAGTTGCTTTCAAAAATTGATATTTTGTTGACAGTTTTTCTAATAGGTAATTATGTCTGCCGACATACTGTCATATTATGAAGTGTTAATATTTTTTAATAATAAAACTATTCAGCTAAACATATTTTTAATCTGTTTTTTCCACAGGTTGTGTCCATGGTGCTGGGCCTACAAGGTGGTTACACCAAGTTTCCATGTTTCCTCTGTCTGTGGGATAGTCGAGCAGACAAGCAGCACTACATGCAACGTGACTGGCCTGCAAGAAGTGGACTTACTCCAGGTTCTCACAATGTTGTTGCCCATGCTCTGGTGAATCCGCAGAACATTCTTCTTCCGCCACTGCACATCAAGCTCGGTCTGTTCAAAAACTTTGTAAAGGCACTGGACAAAAAAAGCCAAGCTTTCAATTTTCTGAAAGAAAAATTTCCAAAAGTCAGTGAGGCAAAGCTGAATGCAGGAATTTTTGATGGCCCTCAGATCAGAGAGCTTTTCAAAGATCCCAAGTTTGATTGCAGCATGGATGTAAATGAGAAGAAAGCTTGGCATGCCTTTAAGTCTATTGTCTCCAATTTTCTTGGCAACTACAGAAGTCCTACTTCTGAGCTACAAAGTTCTTGGTGCACGCATGTCCATCAAGATGCACTTCCTCAGCTCCCACTTGGACTACTTTCCAGAGAGTTGTGGTGATGTGAGTGAGGAACAAGGAGAACGCTTCCATCAAGATATCCGTGTAATGGAGGAGCGGTACCAGGGTCGCTAGGATATCAACATGCTCGCCGACTACTGTTGGTGTCTGAAACGGGACGCCCCAGACACCAACCACCAAAGAAATTCTCTGCAACAGCCATTTATGCATGTCTAACTGTAAAGGCATCTATGTAGTTGACATATTTTGGTCCTATGTGTTGTGGTTACATTTCTTATGATATATTTTGCATAAAAATTTTGACATCATATTTAAGAATTTCGATTTTTTCCTAATTCCCATAGCATAAAAATCTGACCTGATTGGGCAAAATGAATGGCATTTTTGGAATCAGCACGCAAAATACATAAAGAATCAGCTAAGAAACCCCGCACCTCATGAATTTTTTTTTCAAATGCAGCCCAGTGTTATCTTTGTATCGAAGGTCCAAGCAATAGATCCCACCAAAATCACTACCTCATTACAATGGGTTATATTGAAAATCATGAAGTAAATTTATTTACATATATTAACAAACAAAAAATAAATATATCAGTTATGTACAAAAATAAAACAAAGACAAACTGAATCTGATCAAACAAGTGACTCAACCGAATGACAAAATAATAATCATAAAAGTAATGACTAAACACTTATTTAAATTAACAAACTACCGTGGGCAACGTGGTTATCCAACACAAGTAACTCATAAACAAGTAAGTTATTTTACAGTGGAATTCTGAAATATGACTACCCACAATCTCACATAATTCTAAATTACTATATAATACTTGGTGTTCTTAAAAGTCAAGCAAGGTTTACACATTATACCATTAGAGATATACAATAGGAGAGTAGATACTTGTCTTATGACTGCTGTAAGGGCTGTAACGAGCAAGGTGGTTGTCCGCCGCTTGCTTGCTTGTTCGCTGCCCCACTAGGAGGGGTAGACGGAGGTGAGAAGGTCTCTGCTGCCTCGTCGCACACCTGACACTACCCAGCTGTCACCACAGCTGTACTCTCACCCGGCTGATCGATACCAACTCTGGATGTGTACTCATCTCAGGTTCCTGCGGTTCGTGGGCTGATTCCCCAGTCCTTCAATATTCGGCTGTCAACTCCAGACACCTACTCCAGATACTACCGCGGCTGCCATGTCATCGCCATTTCCTCCACGCTCTATCCATCGTCCGTACCCTGGCGTCTCTCCTGTGTGGCAAGACATCGCCCACCAATGCCGGCACCAAGTGAGGAAGCTGCCCTGGACCTTCCCCCTGAGAGCCGATCATGGGGTTACCAGAATATTCTACCGGTTTGATTACGAGTATCCATCTGCAGCCGTAGTAAATACCTGTAATTTGTGTTATTGTGATTATTTTCGTAGTACAGAGATGTCAATCTCTATTGGTTGTTTGTTACCCCTTGGAAACCCATGGTTCTTAACTTTCCTTTTATAAGATCCTGATTAGGCTGGCAAGGGATTTATATCCCAAAGTCCAGGCCTTTACAAGTGGCGACCTTGTCAGGAGATTCTCTAACCTTGGTTTCTGAGGGTTAAACATTCGTTAATGGTGTTTGTTGTAAGTCGCCTTGTGCGCGCCGCTTGCTGTCTGAGGAACGGAAGTGAGTATTGTTTGGTGCTTATCCTTTCCTTCTGTTGTGCTAATTTTGTTGCTCTCCCTCGTGCTAGGGAAGTTAATTAGTGTTGGAGTGGGTGCACTCTGGATCCTGCCATAGCATTTTGTTGTTGATTTTCCTGGTGTGCTTCTTTTCCCTGAGGTGATTTAACTGGACTGGGTGCGAAACAAGGTTTCCTCCAGCCGGATCGAATTATTTAATGGTTTGATTGAGCCACTAAGTAGTTACTTTTGGCTAGTTGCGGGGTAAGTTGTTTAATTTGTCTCGTTGACTTTTGGCCTTTTGTATCATTATGTCTAGTTTTAAGGAGTTGAAAGATCAAGCGGTGGCCCTGGGTCTGACAGGTTCCGAGGTTGGTCGGTATGTGGTCACCCAACAGACTGCCGAGAGAGAGGAGCGCAACAAAGAGAGAGAGAGAGAGGAACGCAAGAGCGAGAGGAACGCAGGAGCGAGAGAGAGAGAGAGAGAGTTCGAATTAGCTAAGTTGCAGGCAGAAAAAGACATAGAATTAGCATGGATTAATGCTCAAAGTAGAACAGAATCCTCTGGCCCTCTACAAAATAATGTTGTAAAACCTATTATGCCTGTTTATCGTGAAGGAGAAGACATCGCCTCCGACCTTGTTAGGTTTGAACGGGTAGCTGAGCAACTTGGTGCGGACAAAGATAGCTATGCTGAAAGATTGGGTACCCTACTGAGTGGGATACCGGCACAGATTTATACGTCCCTGTCTGCCGACATCAGTAGAGACTACTCTTTGTTGAAGCAAGCTCTCTTGCGGGGGTTTAACAAGACTTCTGATGGTTATCGTGTTGATTTTCCGCAGAGAAAAGATTAGGGCATGGGAAACATACCAGCAATTTTCAATCCACCTGGGTCGTTTGTTTCAACAATGGCTAGAGGCGTCAGAGGTTTAGGAAACCTTTGTGTATCTCTACAGCCAGACCTGAGAATATTCATCAAGGAACGCAGGCCAGCAACGCTAGGAGAAGCTGTACAACTTGCTGACAACTGGGCGTCCGCTCGCAATGCCTACCCCAGTCTCCCACTCCCCCAGTGAAGAACACGAAGCCTCCATCCTCCAAGGAACCATTCCCAGGATTAGAGAGGAGAAGCTCACCGGCCGAGCTGTGCCAAAACTGTGGAGAAGGGCACATTCGTTCTCGCTGTTCCAGGATTCCCCGCGCCTTCAAATCTACCGACATGCATCAGCCCAGCTACAAGGTCCGATTCTGTTTCGAAGCCCGGAGCTGTCCCAGTTATTGTGTCAGCGGAATGATAAATGGGTCTGGGGCATCTACTATCGTCAGGGACACCGGTTGCTCGTGTTTTATTGTCTCTGAGGAAGCCGTGCCTGACGCTGACGTCTTCAGCTGCTCGATGGTTAGTGTCGCCGATTACTTAGGCCGTGTTGACCAGTTCCCTGTTGTTAGGAGCTACCTGCGTTGCCCCTATTTCTTTGGTTGGTCTGATGTGGTAAGAGCGCCCATTAAATTCGCTAGTGTTCTCATTGGTAATGTTCCCGGAGTTCGTGTCCCTAACGACCCGGAACCCTTAAAACTCTCCTCGCCACCAACGCAAGTCTCCTCGCCACCCTCACACGCCACCTCACCTCCAACATACAGTAGGTCCAAGCTGTGGAAACACGGTAGGCGAAGGTGAAATGACTACATCCCCTGGTTCTGCCGAAATTGCAGCCACTGACCGTGACGCCCAAGGAGTTCGCCAAGCTTCAAACCTCATGTACCACTCTGACGCCGGTTAGGGAGAAGGTGACTTCCGGGAAGGAGGACCAGGCTAGAGATGGGTCTGTTTACAAGTTTGTTTGTACTGATGGTCTGTTACATAGGTGTTGTGTGTCATCCAAGCAGCCAGCTAAAGTAGGCCAGTTTTTACTTGTTGTCCCTGATGTTTGTCGTAGTAACATTCTCTCTGTAGCTCACAAGAGCTCTCTTGTAAGTCACTGTTCTCGTAGGAAGACTTATATGAAGGTTGCTGATCAATTTTACTGGCCAGGTATGGGAACGGATATTAGAGGCTTTTGTAAGAGTTGTGATCGGTGCCAGTGTATGTCCGCCAAGGTAGAGTCTGTCCTGTTCCTCTTAAGCCTTTACCCATCATTACAGAGCCATTTTCCGGGTAGCCATAGATTTTGTTGGACCGCTCTCACCCCATTCCTCTAAGAAGCCTAAATTACATCAAGCTAATTTGCTAAAGAAATATCATTGCAGAGCCCACATTAACTTTGCTCATGTCCTTGACGATGTTCCCAAGCTGGAGTCAGGCGAGGCACTACCCTGCAAAAGTTCGTGTGAAGTTCAGGCGCCAGACTCGGATGATCTCGGTTGCCAGTTACCGATAACACGGGATGGTATAGAAAAATCCTCTACGACTGGCAATGGGCCCAAACTTAAACCTGGACTGAAGTGGATCTCACATGCAGTTTCTGCAGTTTCTTGATACGGCTTTACGATTTGGTTATCATGTTACCACTTTTTTTAATGTGACCATTCTCTATTATGTTTTGCTCTGTATATTTTATCATTTGTTGTAGGATTATGTTTTGTTGAAGTAATCTTAAGCTTTATTCTACCTTACAGTAGATTTTTGTTAGGGGAGCTGTTTAAGGGCTGTAACGAGCAGGATGGTTGTCTGCCGCTCGTTTGCTTGTTCGCGGCCCCACTAGGGGGGTAAACGGAGGTGAGAAGGTCGGTGCTACCTCTTCGCACACCATACACTACCCAGCCGTCACCACAGCTGTACTTGCACCCCGGTGTTAGATTCCAACTTTGGTTGTGTACTCATCTAAGGTTCCTGAGGCTTGTGGGCTGATTCCCCATACCTTCACTAATCGGCTGTCGACTCCGGACACCTACTCCAGTTACTACCGCTGCTGCCACGTCATCGCCACTTCCTCCACGCCCTATCCACCGTCTGTACCTTGGCGTCTCTCCTGTGTGGCAAGACATCGCCCACCAACGCTGGCGCCAAGTGAGGAAGCTGCCTTGGACCTTCCCCCTGAGAGCGGATCACCACGTTACCAGAATATTCTACCGGGCTGGTTAGGAGTATTCATCTGCAGCCATAGGAAATGCCTGTAATTTGTGTTATTGTGATTATTTTCGTAGTGAAGAGATGTCAATCTCTATTGGTTGTTTGTTACCCCTTGGAAACCCATGGTTCTTGATTTCCTTTTATAAGATCCGGATTAGGCTGGCAAGGGATTTATATCCCAAAGTCCAGGCCATTACAACTGCCAGCCCAATATTAAAGTCATCCTGCTCTGATAGGTAAAACTAAGCGACCAGAGGTGAGCGGGAATGATGTCATAAACAAAAGACGTTCAAGCTGCGAATCCGCAAATAACTACCAAACAATGACTCATTCATAAGTATTCGAGACTAAAACAATAAACATTACTTTGTTTCATTAAACACATCGAAACTAATGTTATTATATTCAAGTAAATCATATAATATCTAAGTTTTAACTGCTATTAAACTACCTCAAATAAATCAATGCATTACTTTTTTATGCTTCAGTGTCCACACAACGAATCATTTCAAGTTCATATGCCGACCAGTAATCTACTCATTGGTTTTTATTCCGACACTCGTAACAGCATCCAACTAGTGCTGCATATGCTAGACGGCAATACAATAGTTAAAAAATACAGACCTTGAGCTTTTCCATAAAAAACAAGAACAATTAGAATCTGTTCTAATGTAGTGAAAATAAAAATAAACATTAAAAAGTGATTTTTGAATTCGTAGTCTTCGCCCCCAGGTAACACTATTTTTGGTCTATTTTTTCAACCTTTTCGATTTTTTCTTATAATCTACCAAAATCTGATCATATCTAGCAGGTGTAGAAGTGATTGTGCTGGCCTTCACAACGATACGTTTACTACTCCATGAAAAAGATGTATTCAAGGTAATACAGTTGTCATTTTCCTGATTTTTTTTATTCAATGCTTTAGGTATCACCTGAAAACTAACGCTAATCTAACTAGAGCTAACCTAACACTAATCAAATTTAAAACTAACCTAGCCTAATGCTAACTTAATGCTAGCCTAACCTAACCTCCAGGTGAGGTTATGGTGTTTAAATTATCAGGTGAAATAAGTTAGGGGTCCAATTTCCACGAGATCCTGTTTATCATTTCATTTTTCGAAAGCTCCAACTGATATTAATCAGTGAGAGGAAGTGTTGGTGCAGTATATCACAAGAGTACATCTACTCGTTTGTGAGAGATACTGCCTCACAGGAGGAGGTCATTACGGTACCTCTTTCTTTACATCTCTCAAGACGAAGACCCCCAACTGGGAATGTTGATGTTGACGTTATAAAGTATTACTACGCCTCAACGACTAAAATCCTTACGTACGTATTCTACGTTAGTTCATACAAGAGATACAACAATTATAAATAGACACATTTCTGATTAAGCTGGGAGTATAAAGCTACAGAATGATATTGATGGAAGGCGTTAAAAAATGAAGCAACATGAGGTTGAACATGATGGAGGAACATCTGAGTAACAATAGGTCATGGGGTCCGGGACTGGATCCCAGGAGACAAGAAAACACTCATCAATTGATAGAATTAAAATCGTTATCTCGTTTAATGACTCCACTTAGTTCACTGTCTATTATCAGCAGAGCATTATATAGCAAATTTTATTAAAACAATATTACATACCTATTAATGTTTTATTTCACTCCTCGTCATCATTACATCAACAACAAGACAGATAACTCTGCCACCCAACATCGTCCTAGAGTCACTTGGCTTCCTGCTGGTTGTGTGAGTATGTCTGGGTCTTTCAGTTAATGCAAGAGCGTGTCGTGCTGAGAGAATCCCTCGGGCCATCACGATTCCGGGCTTAAGGGGTCGTCCCAGCAGTAACAAAAAGATTGAGGGACAATTTATTTTGTAATTTGTAGGTTAGATTTGGTTTAATCTCTGCACTTTAACTTTCATAAAAATTCTGGTATATTGGGGACATACACCTTCCAACACACATAAATGTTTGTTTATATTTAAGATTAGGTGTTCAGAGTTAACATTATACTGAATTTTAGGACTATTAACACACTATATAAGTTTACACACAACCACACATACACACTATAAGTGTCTTCTTTACACATAATTATAATGGTTACCCCTCGTGTTCGAGGATGGCAGGCTCTAGGGCCACCTAGGCGTGATTTTGTTTAAGGTGTTGAAGCTGTCACCAACACAACAACCACATCCTAAGTTAAAGAGCTGCATGATCCAGTGACAAGAAAAAGACTGAGAAGACTGGATAACTCGCCAACTGCACTGGCTAACCATTACCCCAGAACATCCGCAAATTGAATAACATCCTGAATCCCAATTACACCTGGGTGGACAGAGGTAAATGGCGTAAATAAACTTGCCCATAGTTTCACCCTGTCCGGGGATCGAACCCGGGTCCACTCAATTGCGAAGTAAACATCCTGACCATTACACAACAGACACACACACTACTACTACTACTACTACTAATTACTATTACTTTGCTGCTACTACTACTACTACTACTACAACTACTACTGCGACTTACTATTACTGTCACTCGGAATCCAGTATGACGATCATTAAGCTATGATACAATGATATGAGTTATTAAGTTTATCACCTAGGTTGGTGAGTCTTGAAGTGACTAAAGTGGCTGATACGGGACCCGCAGGGTCGTCCACATTCGTTACACATGTAGAGGGCTGAATCTAGTGCGGGAGCGGCGGCGGCAGAGTCTTTCCCGCATGGGCGCTTCTCTACCTCGTCAGGCAACCGGGCTAACTCGAAAGTATTGACACTTTTTTGTGTGGTGATCCTCCAAGCCTTACGGTGTGTAGTAATTTTCTCCCAGGTGAGGGGGTCGATTTGGCACTTTTTCAGGTTTATTTTAAGACTATCCTTATGTGATAATCATTTAATATATATATATATATATATATATATATATATATATATATATATATATATATATATATATATATATATATATATATATATATATATATATATATATATATATATATATATATATATATATGATAAAATCACACGGGAAGATGGAGGGAGTACCTTAGCTTTCGTCTTTATTCAAGACATCTTCAGAGGCAACTGGACTACGATACGATACGAAGTCTTTAGTTAAGAGGTGAAAGAAGATTATTAGGAGTTGAAGGAAAAGTGGTGAAACTGAAATACAGTAGGAGTAGAAAGAATCTGGGCTCAACCAGATCGCTTCATCTTTCTTATTGGTGTTTTGTCTTTGTTCTGCTCCCTTGGGTCGTCAGACCTTTGAATTAATATTGGTTTATTTATATAATGCTGCTTATTATTATTATTTTTGTTATTGTTGGAGTTAGTGAGCCCGCCCAGGTCTTTGTGTAACTGGGAGGGTAGTCACTTTTTTTTTTTTTTTTTTGAGGTGTTAGTTAAGTGTTAGTTGTGTTAGTCTAAGGGTACACTGTATGGAGAGGCCTGCCAGGTTCTTAAAAACATGAGGTCAGGTCATAATGATGTCATCCACTAATCCCCACACCAACACACACGTAGAGGAGCTTAAGAGAAGGGGGGTGACGTGACTAGTCAGGTCAGGTCAAAAATAAGGGACCCACAAAATAACTATCATACATCTAGATCAAAGGTTTTCAAAGCATTTTTAACCTTGGGCCACTGACAAATAAATTTATGTAACATATTATCAGTTTTGAACTGACCATCACTAAGGTTTATTGATTTTAATTCCTTAATCAAACTAGCTTCAACCAGAAGTCTTTCTGTGACACAAGATGATTTAAATACTTCCAAGCTTTTTTCCCAAGCAATGGGGTGATTATTATTCCTAACATGAACGAACAAGGCACTGCTTTCAGATGCTGTTCTGATATTATACTTATGTTGTTTGATTCTGAGCTGCAGTGTTTTTCCTGTTTGTCCTACATAATTACAATTACATTTGCTACATGGAATACAATAAACACTTCCATTTACATTCAAACTTGGGCTATTCCTTATTAACATATTGGTAATGGTAGAGTCATACTTGAAAACAACATTAATATTTAGAAGCTTGAGGGACCGAACTAAGGGGACAAATTCATTACGATAGGGACCAGCATCAGCAGTGGGTGATCAGTTCTTACCACTTGGGTGCTCAACACCACGTGTCCTCGGTCAGCTAGAAGTGTTACCTACTGGCCATAGACACCTGCTGGCGTTGTCTCTTCCTGCCCATGGACGCACTGGGAGTACACTGAGGCTATCTGAGTAAATTAATGGTCACACACTGAGACCATGAGTCTAGGACTCTAGGAGATACCTAGAGGAACATTTTATCTCCCTTATTACGGGTGTATGTTGAGTTGGGTGGAACATGGTTCACGAGTATTGGTGGACCCAGTAACATATCAATAATTGTGACTATATTTGTGTGTAGTTAATACCATTTCTCAGTTACTGATGTTATCTTGATGTGTGTGGTTTAATATTTCTTAAATAATTTTGATAGTATTGTTTTTTGAATGTTGTGTCACTAAGCGGAACCAGAGTGATACTGTGATTTAATTCTTTTAATGCATTTAATTTTTCATTATAATTCTGATCTCAGGTGTAACCTTTGTTCCCCAGAGTAGTGTTTAAGTTAGGTTAGGAATTGTGCATCTGTTGGTGTAACATAATTATATTGAGTGCCCTTAAGGCCTATTCATTGTAGAGTATTTAATTTCTTATTTTTTAATACCATTTCCTCAGTGACTGATATTATTTTGTTGAAAACCCTTAAGGACTGCATCCGTTGGTGTAACATAATTATAGTGAGTGCCCTTTAGGCCTATTCATGGTGGAATTAATAATTTCTTATTTTTATACCACTTCCCCAGTGGTGGATATTATTCTGTGAAAGCCCTTAAGGCCTGTTTCATGTGTGCAAGCAACATTTCTTAATACTTCAAATTTATTGTTGCCTGAGTTTCTAATAATTTCTATATCATGTATAACTTTTATTCCCCAGAGTAGTGTTTTAAGTTCAAGTTAAGAGGTGGGCATATTGGTGTACCATTATTTGATTGTGTTTGTAGTTGAAGGGAATATAAGTGTCTAAAATTTACAGTGTGTCTCATTCATCCCAGTCACAGACGCTATCCTTCCACGGGTCACGGACAATTCATTTTGTTAGTAAATTTAAGTGCTCTTGTGCTGGTTCGGGATTTCTCACTAAGGGGCGCTTCCACTGCCATTACCATCTAATAATCTTTAATAAACCCCAAGTCAAGTGAGGAAAATAAAGTCCAGTAAATTCCGACCGGTTACAAATGGTAGCAGAGCATAGTTTTTAATGTCGTGACTGATAGTACTGTGGTTGGGATAATGAACGCCATCATGTGTTGGATAGTAATGGTAGGGATTGAACTCGCACTGATGCTCATCCTTGTGCCCGGATTGAGTTGGTTAGGCTTGACAGTAGAGATAAAAGTGACGAGGAAGAGAGACAGCCACGAGACCTTGGTACAGCTGAGACAGGAGTTCGGAGACCTAAAGAGGGATTATCAAGCACAGGTAAACAGGTTCAAGTGGGAGTTTCAGGCACACATTCAACGGTTCAGGGAGGAAACAAGGGGTGAATGTCAGGCACACGTCCAGCAGTCAAGGAAGTGTGAGGTCCAAGCGTGAAATACAGGGGTACGTAAGTAGTTCAGAGAGGTTGATCGAGCCTTCCAGCTGAGAGACAAGACGAAGCCGACCGATTACAGTTTAAGGTGCATGGTAATGAGAAAAGGCAGGTTGTCGAGGGTGAGTTGGAGGAGTCGTGAGTAGGGCAGAGGGGATTGGAGAGATGGTTAGGTCAGAGATGTGCGTTGAGTAGTGGTTGCTGTCATGAGCGGGATTGAGAGTACGGTTGTAATGTCCAGGGCCTCACTAATATGGACTGCTACCTGTGAGTATTCCATATTTATTTTCGTTGTGGTTTATGGTTTCTATGGTGTCATTTGAGTCTTAAGTGCCTTGTGTAATATGTTTGTTAATTATTATGTATGTACAACTTAGTGTGTCTAAATGTTGCAAATGTAATGGCATGTTGACCATTACTACTAAATTAACAGGAGAATATTCTAAAAGTACTTTATTGTTACAGCTCTTTTATTCATGGTCACGTTGGTGTGAGCGGCTGTACTCCTAGCCCTGTGTGTCAGCACGCCAGCTAGGACGCTGTCAGCCCTAGCCTCTGTGCTGTTCCTACCTGGTCCATTCTCAAGGGTGGACGGAAATAAAGTCCATAGGAAAAAAAGTCACATGACTTGTACACATTGACAACACAATATATATATGATGGCATTGCACGTAGGTTAGGCTATGTCAGGTTAGCTTATGATAGGTTAGCTTAGGTTAGGTTAGGTTAGGTTAGGTTAGGTTAGGATAGGTTTTTCCGTGCCTTTTTATCTATGACTTTTTTTCCTGGATTCTTCTCAATACCCGTGCCGGTGAGGAGGATACTTGCTCTCCAGCGCCATTTTGTAGAGGAGACCCCTATTTACCACCTGTTTCTTGTTGATATATATGACCTCACGCTTCACATCTAATGTCTACACTTCTGACTGACAGTCCGGCACTGCCATACCTACATATGTTCATGTGTAAATACTTGTAAATATAAATATCTTGTTACAGATATCCTTCAGCGTGTTCAATATCCTTGGTGAAAGTGAAAGTGTTCCACCTGACAGTAATCTTGAAAAGAACCAGAGGGCTTTAATATCTAAGCCCTGGACAAATGGCGCAATGAATAGGATACTGTTGGAACTCTATCGCATCACCAAGTGACACCATCTAACTACTGTATTATTAATGTTAAAATATGCCCTCAGATTGAGTTTATTTGACACGGGATACAAGGAGAGTGACCAGTGACCAGCCATACTTCATGAACGTGAGTTATTGCTTGTTATTATCGAGGTAGTGAGGAGAGTGTATTTGGTCCAAGTCTTTGGGGAAATTGAAGTGTGACTGATCCTTCACATTTGGTGAACAACCCATTTGTGTCTCACGGAACAGTTGTTAGCGCGTCTGTCGAAGCTGCCCGGCCTTCGTCCTCGTGTAGTGATGTATTTCGTCACGTTGCTGTGTTCATATGATTGTGGTAGGCTCAGTGCGAGTGTTTTTACCCTTAATTAGCCCAGTTAGGAGATAAGTTGTCGGTTGTTGTATGGAGACTGTGGGTTCCTGGGTGAATGTAGTCAGTGCTTCGTTCGCCGGTTCTTGAGTGTTAGTTTACACGCTCAACGATATTACATTTTCGTTCGAAAGTTTAATGTTTCATATTGTCTGAGTTACAATATTAATAATTATTATCATGGCTACCTTCAATATAGCTGAGATTATTAAACTTGGAAAGGAAGCTGATCTATCTGCTGAAAGTATTCACTCACATATTGAACGAGAGGAACATAAATGTGTACAGGCAGTTGAAAGAGAGGAACATAAATATGCACAGGCAGTTAAAAGGGAGGAACATAAATATGTACAGGCAGTTGAAAGAGAGGAACATAAATGTGCACAGGCAGTTGAAAGAGAGAAACATAAATATGTACAGGCAGTTGAAAGAGAGGAACATAAATATGCACAGGCAGTTGAAAGAGAGGAACATAAATATGCACAGGCAGTTGAAAGAGAGGAACATAAATATGCACAGGCAGTTGAAAGAGAGGAACATAAATATGCACAGGCAGTTGAAAGAGAGGAACATAAATGTGTACAGGCAGTTGAAAGAGAGGAACATAAATATGCACAGGCAGTTAAAAGGGAGGAACATAAATATGTACAGGCAGTTGAAAGAGAGGAACATAAATGTGCACAGGCAGTTGAAAGAGAGAAACATAAATATGTACAGGCAGTTGAAAGAGAGGAACATGAATGTGCACAGGCAGTTGAAAGAGAGAAACATAAATATGTACAGACAGTTGAAAGAGAGGAACATAAATATGCACAGGCAGTTGAAGGAGAGGAACATAAATATGCACAGGCAGTTGAAAGAGAGGAACATAAATACGTACAGGCAGTTGAAAGAGAGGAACATAAATGTGTACAGGTAGTTGAAAGAGAGGAACATAAATGTGTACAGGCAGTTGAAAGAGATGAACGATAAAGAGAGAGGGTTAGACTAAAATTTGAGTTTGAAGAGACAGAAAAGCAAAGGAATCACGAATTAGCTATTGCTCAGATTCGCTTAGATTCTAGTAAAGGTAATGCGAATACCGGTATGAAATGTTGTTTTAAAGATCTTCGTTTACCTACATTTGTAGAAGGTCTAGATGAAATAGACTCTTAATTCCTAAGATTGGAAAGACTCGCAGAGCTTCATGGTTGGCAGAAGAAAGATTATCATTTATATCTTGGTTCATCATTGAGAGGTAAGGCGTTGAAGATTTATGTTAGCCTTCCTGATGAAGTTGTTGAAGACTACAATCATACAATTCATGGTCACTTTGGTATGAGCGGCTGCACTCCTAGCCCTATATGTCAGCACACCAGGCAGGACGCTATCAGCCCTAGCCTCTGTGCTGTTCCTCCTGGGTCCATTCTCAAGTACCTGCGCCGGTTAGGAGGATACTTGTTCTCCAGTGTCATTTTGTCGAGGAGAAGACCCCTATTTACCACCTGTTCCGTGTTGATATATATGGCCCCACGCTTCACATCTAATGTCTACACTCCCGACATCTCTTCTGACTGACAGTCCGGCACTCCCATTCTTACATATGGTCATGTGTAAATACTTGTAAATAGAAATATCTTGTTACAAATATCCTTCAGCGTGTTCAATATCCTTGGTGAAAGTAAAAGTGTTCCACCTGACAGTAATCTTGAAAAGAACCAGAGGGCGTTAACATCTAAACCCTTGGCAATTTGGTAATAAACATGTAAGTATTATACATTTGGGTGAATTTTTATATAATGTAAGGGAGCTATTACACCGCTCGGCCACCTCCAACCGAGACCTCACGGTTTAAATCCTAGGAGTACCTAACCTTGTTACAATAAAGTGTGCTGAAGCTAAATTTTTGCTTCTTGCACATACTTTTGCAATTTCAACCTAAAATTCCTCTTAGAGATTATTGTGTACCTAGAAGAAATCTTTCTGTAACAAATTATCATAACCATCAAGGAACTGATAAATATGATGGTAGGTATAATTAAACCAGGTAGGATTATACGGGAAGATAGATATAAAGGAAGTGAATCCTCTAATTCAGGAAACTGTGTTTTATTAATATAAGATAGAAGTTTAAGCTTATCAGAGACGATATGAAGACTGTTGAAATTTATATTCAGGAAAAATGGTATGGGTACCAGTTCAGAAGTATTGTTTTTGAAAATGCAAGATGATGGCAGGTAGGCAAGGTTATGATTGCATTACTACTAATTTCACAATAGTCTGGTGCAATATGATAACCTTTCACAACTAAATGTTTACCTACATCCTGCCATATAAGTCTCATACTGGTTTGATTGGGGAAATAAAAATATTGCACATTATTGACATGTGCGTAAAACACTAATATATTTAGTATTGGAGTGTATTCACATTGTTGTAGGGTTGTAGATGCATTAGTTTTTACTATAGCTAATTCACATGTACCTTCTGCAGCCTGTGTGAAAGCGAAAGCATATGCAGGTCATACATGCAAAGTGTAAATATGTTTACTTCCAATGATTTAGGACTTCATGCTTAGTCACAGCAACTAATGAAAAATCTTCTAATACTACTATTAGTTCAGCTTCTTTGTTCAGAATTAAAAGATCGTCATTCGCTTTCTATGGAAATTGTTCCAGATGCCAGGCATAATTTTTATTTGGTGATTTTAGTAGAATGTGTATCAGTATTTCCTCATTTTTTAAGGTTGCCTCTAATAAGGGGTAATAATATTCCACTTCTTGCTCCTGAAAGATAGAAGTTAGATGATATTTAGTTTCAGCTTTATGTAAAGCGACAAAAGTTGACCAACTGGCAACAACTGTGCATAAACACGACCCAACCCTGTAATCACTAGATCAGCTATGAGCCTGCTGTTGGTTTCTATGAAAGCTTGTACAGAAGCTTCAGCGGCATGATATATTCTGTAAAGTAGAGTACCCTTTCAAGTGTTGATTCTGACCGTGTGAATCCCTGGACAACACGTGTTAGTTGATTAGTTTCGTCAACAATAGCATTCCTGTGAGAGGTCAGAGTTAGTACTGCCTTGTAGGACTATTCAATGGCCCTATTTTGTTTCTTAACGTCTTTTGAAACTGCATTCATTCTGTTCCCTAGTTTAGCTACATCTTCGTCGGTTGCCGTACCAAACAGGGTGTTGCTTATCAAACCAACAAAATTATATAGACCACGTTTTTGACGCCGCTGAGAATCTACATTCCCATCTCTTCAGGAGATATAGGGAGCTATTCCTCGAAGTTATTCACTCGTTTGAGTAGACTATTCATACGGTCGTTCTGAATTGAGATGGTCTGTCAGAGTGTTGTAGAGATTGTAGATTGTTGTTGGAAGTCTTACACAGTTTGCATAGCTGTTTCAATGTGGACAGCTATTGACCTCAGGTGCACTGGCATGCGCACTAAATCATGAAGCTCGTACTTGATAGTGACAACGTCTTGTACTACAAGTACTTTGCCTAGCTGGGTAACTTATGCTCCTGGTTTGATGACGTCTGCTGGGGATGCGGCTGTTCCTATCGTGCTCCAGACCAACAGGATAATTAAAGATTTTCGTTTGCTGATCGTAGATTTGGACGATATGTATTGTCTATCGTTATATTTGTTGGGCAACTGTTGTAGTAGAAGTAGGATGTTCTTTGTAGTTGATGTATCTAAACTACTGTGGCGAGTAGCAACCTTGAATTTAAGCTACTGTGCCGAGTAGCATTTATATATGTAATTACATGGCAACACTGCACGTGTTATGTGGCAACATTGCCCCGAGTCTGCCATATGGCATGGCAGCCTGATTCTGTGGGTCATGCAAGTCACACGCTAGTCACTACTTGTATTTCTCCTATCCGTTAATAAATGGACTTCAGTGTTACCCGGTGTTTCCCTACCCATCACTGCCTTCTTCAGTGAGAAGGATTTGTGGACTTAAAATTGTCGTGAACAATGCCGAGACAGTTACGTTAGCCGGCTATGTGCTGTCGACTCTGATGTGTTGTGTTGCGTTGTGTTTCTCCGCCACGTGCAGTGTTGCGCCGTCACAGTGCATTTTAGTGACGGTGGCAGAGTTAGTGTTAGTGTATTAGTGTGTCTAGAGCTGAGAGTCGAGCATTGGGCTGTTTTCGTGGTACCCACGGAGCGCGCAGGCGTGTACCCTTCTCATGTGACATCCGGGGAGACACTGACGTTCTTGCCTCCCCAGCGGCTCCAGCCACCCGCATTAAGGCCACCACGATCTGCTCACACACACACACACACACACACACACACACACACACACACACACACACACACCCACACCCCCACACCCACACGCGCACTCAAGGACAGAACAGTGGACTCTATGCGTTATTTCTGCGCTGTTTATGTCATATATATGTGGTTCGAGCTGATGAGGCGCCACTTTATATACCAAACAGCGCAGTTCAAGCATACTAAGAAGGGCGGTAAGAAGGGACAACGTCAAGATGGGAGACACGACTCCCCACCTCCCTCTCTACCGGGCACAGATGGAGCTTCTGCACCCACCTCTTCTCATCCTTCACCTCCAGCGACGAACATTGCCACAATTCTGAGGTGGATGGACGACAGGGACGAGAGACGCAGAGAGATGGAACTTCAGAGGGAGGAGATACGAAGAAAAGAGGAAAAGACGCGATTTGATGCGATATTGGCGACCCTGGCGCTAACCCACCCTCCCTCACTCGCAGGTAGCGCGCATCAAGGCGCCAATACCCTCCCTCCTCCACCACACCAGCGTCCTCCAGGCACTCTTGCTACTCCAACAGCTCCCAAGGCATCTGTTCAACCCCCACCCGCCCTCTCACCAAATGTCACGTTTCAGCTTTTTCGTGAGTGGAGGCGGCGGTGGACAGATTACTCCACGATGGTGGACCTTGATAGCATGCCTCCAAACAAACAGCTCATCCAACTGCGGATGTGTTTGTCGCTGGAGACCCAGAGAGGTTTGGAGCACACGTTACAAGTGCCTCCCGATTCTACGTCTTCACTGACGGATATGCTCGACCTTTTACAGGAGCATGTTAAAGGTCGGAATAACGAGGCTTTGCGTCACCGCGCCTTCACCAGCTGCAAGCAGGCGGAGAATGAATCCTTTGACGACTTTTTTGTACGTTTGAAGAGTTTGTCGGAGGAGATCGACCTCTGCAAGGCGCACAGCTGGGAATGTCAGGAAGCCTGGATCAAACACAGGATATTGAAAGGTGTCAGGCAAGAAGAGTTGGTACAGCGACTCATCCCCCTGGACACTTCCTCCACACTCCAGGTGGTAGTAACTGAATGTCGATCATACGAGGCCACCAAGTCCGCCACCTCTGCCTTATGGGCCCCACCTGCAGTGAGAGCTATCTCACAGTACAAGAAGGGTAAGAAGGCGGCCAACAATGTGAAGGCTGCCGCACGTTCTTCCACGCCTCCACCAAGTGCTTCCTGTGGCCGCCGCCGACGCATTTTGTCGTGGATGTGACTGTAAGGGCCACTGGTCTAACACAGACAGGTGCCCTGCACGAGGCCACAAGTGTCAGGCCTGCGGTCGCTATGGACACTACGACAACTGCTGCCACCAACCCAAGCCCAAAAGCCCGAGACGAGGAGGAAAGCAACGCACTTCCCTCGGGGTGGTTCGCACGCAGCCCCAAGCAGCAGCTGAGTCACATCAGGAGGGTGGAATCGACCACACGCCCCAGGGCTACCCCTTCCCCTACCATCCGCGTCGCCGTCACACACGGTGATGTGTCGGGTCACATCGAGGTGATATCGGACACCGGCGATGATACTACGGTGATAGGCCTGAAGCACCTCCAGAAACTGGGCCTCACCAAACGCGACCTGGGACCACCGCTGCAGCTGCTGTACTACAATGCCGACGGTTCCCAGATGCCGGACGCTGTGCGTTCCTTTCAATCTGAGATCACCTACGGCGACAGGTCGTGTCACGGATGGATCGACGTGCAGCCTACTCTCGCTACACCCTTGTTGTCGTGGGAGCACTGCAAGGAGTTAGGCGTGGTGCTCAGAGACTTTCCCGAGAAGATCCAAGCTGCTCGGTACACCGCCAGCAGGGTGCGTGAGTCAACGAGCGACGCAGCTGCTGCCCAGAGCTGCCCAGAACCCTCGTCCGCTCCCGCCCCCGCCTCCACCCAAGTGACGGCCGCTTCCTCTTCACAGCAAGACGTCTCCTTCAGCCGCAAGGGCCGACTTCCTGAAGGAGTACTAGGAAGTGCTGGTGACGAAGGAGGCCCTACGAACCGCGCCACTGAAGGCTATGTCGGATCTGCCTATGAGGATACACCTGCGGGAAGATGAGCAGCAGTTTGACATGCACACTCCCCGGTTGATCCCTCTCGCCTTCAGGGATTCAGTCAAGAAGGAACTGGATTCCATGGTGGCCCAGGGTGTCATCGTACCCGTTGGTGACGACCAGTCCTCTTGGTGCCACTCTCTAGTCGCTGTGGCTAAGACTAACGGTGGAGTGCGGATTGCTACCGACTTGTCTAAGCTTAAAAGCCAGGTGTCCCGTCCCGCCCACCCTTCACCCACACCTTTTGCAGCTATACGGAGTGTGGACCCGAAGGTACGGTACTTTTCGACAATGGACGCCCTCTGTGGTTACTGGCAGATCCCACTGAAGAAGGAGGATCAGCCACTGACCACTTTCATCACGCCTTACGGACGCTTCCGCTACTGCCGTGGCCCTATAGGATTCGCTGCTACGGGGGACGCCTTCTGTCTCCGTGGTGACATGGCACTTCAAGGCGTGACCAACTGCGTGAAGGTAGTGGATGACGTCCTCCTCTACGATGAGGACTACCTGATGCATCTTCGCCGCATCGACGAGGTATTGACCAGGTGTAGGACGCACGGCATCACTCTGAATGCTGAGGAGTTCGTCTTGGCCGCACCTGCAGTGTCTTTCTGAGGCTACCGACTCTCAAGGGATGGCATTGCTGCGGACCCGGAGAAAGTTCGCGCCATAGCGGACTTTGCCAAACCTGCCAACCTTAAGGATCTCAGGTCTTTCATGGGCCTGGTGAACCAGCTGGCAGAATTTTCTCGTGACGTCTCCGCCGCTGCTGGGCCTCTCCGCCCCCTGATGAGCCCCAAGAGGACTTTCAAGTGGACCCCTGACCACGACCTCGCCTTTCATAAGGAGAAGGAGGCCCTGTCAAGTCCACCTATCCTCGCTACTTTCGACCCAGCGCTCCCCACCGTCCTCCAGACAGACGCCTCGCGCCTGTATGGGGTTGGTTACTTCCTTCTCCAGGATCACGGTGGAGGAAAGTACCGGCTCGTACAGTATGGCTCTCGCTTCCTCACCGATGCTGAGTCTCGCTACGCTACCATCGAGCTGGAGCTGCTGGCAGTGGTATGGGCCTTATCGAAGTGCGAGTTTTACTTTATTGGCCTACAGCACTTCGACTTCATCACAGACCACAGGCCCTTGGTCCCCATTCTTAACCACTATTCGCTGGATGCCATTGAGAATCCCCGCCTCCAGCACCTGAAGGAGAAGATTTTGGCCTTCGTCTTCACCACGGCTTGGCGCGCAAGTAAGGATTTGTGCATCCCGGATGCCCTCTCCCCAGTCAGCTGCCCGACACCTGAGGACGATATGCTCAGCACCGAGGCCGGTTTCTCCGTCAGCAACATCGTCACTTTGCAGGCCGTACAGTCCCTCGCCAGCATCCAGGCCTCAGTGTCGACACCCGACAGCGATCTGGCCCTTGAGGAACTACAGACCGCGGCACGCGACGACCCCTCCTACACTCAGCTCTTGGAGAGTGTGAGGACTGGGTTCCCTCGCGACCGTTTTGACCTCCACAACGCCCTACGCCCGTATTGGAAGATACGTGAGGACCTCTACACAGATGGGGACCTCGTCCTGTACGGTGCCCGTGTGGTCGTCCCTGCAGCTCTCCGTCGTCGCGTTCTGACCCGCTTACACGGCAGCCATAGTGGAGCAGAGGCCACCAAGCGCCGCGCAAGGCAGGCTGTGTACTGGCCCGGCATTGACGCGGATATCGTCAATACGGTCCGTGCCTGTGAGCCGTGCCAGATCATGCAGCCCAGTCAACAGCAGGAGCCCCTCTTGTGCGACAACGAACCCACCAGGCCCTTCGAGTCCGTGTCGGCTGATTTCTTCAGCACAGCTGGGAAACATTTCCTAGTTGTCGCCGACCGACTCTCTGGCTGGCCTGTGGTGGTAATCTGTGGCTCGGACACGACGTCCGCGGCCACCATTCGCCACTTCCGGCACCTTTTTTGTGACCTGGGCGTCCCCGTACGTCTGCGGATGGACGGTGGGCCACAGTTCACCAGCTGGGACTTCACAGCGTTGGGGAGTCCGCCACATCGTGTCAACACCCCACTACCCACAGTCAAACGGCCACGCTGAGGCTGCGGTCAAGACAGTCAAGCACCTCATCCTCAAGGTGGCCCCTTCAGGCAACATAGACTGTGAGGCGTTTGACAAAGGACTCCTAGAGTTACGTAACACTCCCACCCACACAGGACGCTCCCCTACCCAGATCCTGTATGAGTGTATGGTCACCCTCTCCGCTCTTGCGTTCCTGCACACACCAAGGCCTTTGCGAAGGAGTGGCAGACCAGAGCCGAGAGCTGCGACCGCCGTGCCGCTACACGTGCCCAGGACTCCAAGGCTCGGTATGACGACCGAGCCCGCCCTCTTCAGCCGCTGGAGATTGGTGTCCTTGTCCGTGTCCAGGACCCGACGACGACACGTTGGGACAAGGTGGGCATAGTAATGGGCATCGGCAAGCCGCGGACTTCTACATACAATCAACCCGGTCACAGTCATGGGCTCGTGGGCCGTGGGTTCGAATCCTGGCGGGTTGAGGTGTTGATTGTATATAGAAGTCCGCGTGGATTATTGGGCTAATGAAATATATGTGGATCCTCGTGTTTCGAAGCCGGATTTGGTAAAACGTTACTCTGACCACCTACGTGATACGGGTAGTCCCCACTAGAGGTTCACGGCGCCATAAGCTCGTTGAACAGGCTTTGTGTGAAATATAACAGAGTCTAGGACTGCTTTTGTATCCTGGTGGTAAAGTAGGTAGCGTTCCCCGGTCACAGTCATGGGCTCGTGGGCTGTGGGTTTGAATCCTGGCGGGTTGAGGTGTTGATTATATATATATATATATATATATATATATATATATATATATATATATATATATATATATATATATATATATATATATATATATATATATTACTTCTTGATATGATAAGTGGCAGGGCTGAAGTAAACACTTTGTTGGTTTTGCTTTACTGTAGAAAAATATAGTTTCACAGGTACTTAGTTCAGTTGAGAGTATATTGTACCTTCTCTGTTCAGGGAAAGGTCTTAGTGCACTTGTATGGGAGAGCACTTAAGTGAGATGTTCACTGGGTTACAGTTGATATGATAGTCTCTCCCTCACCAGGGAGAGGGAGCTGTCAGGCGGGCCTTGAAGGATACGTGTCAGATTGGTGTTGTTGAACTGTGCTGACCAAGCTTGACCTCGCCTGCTCCCCAGAGGAAATGTCAACTCACCAATTGATCCATACTCATGGATGAATGACTTGGTGAATATATGGGTAATATACTATAGTGCACCAAAGTCGTGTCCACTACCCATCCACAGTGAGGATTCTAATAGCCTTGAGTCTGAAGTTTTGAACCGGCTGGGAGAAATGCTGTGGTCGGCCAACTGATGTCACCCACTGTAGTGTGTGGGGGGGGGGGCGGATTAGAGGAGGTGGGGGTTAGTCTAGTAACAGCCTGTGTGTAGGTGGAGCAAAACATCGTGAATTCCGCAATCACTGATAACAATATGAATGTCATGAAGATAGTTAATATTATTAAGCTTGGTGAGAGATGTGTAATGGGTAAATAAAAGCATTACAACGACCATACCTCTGCTGTTCATGGCTACGACGGTGCGAATGAATGGCACACCAGTAATTAATTCTCCGTGACTACCATTACTTGTAGTCACGGAGAATACACAAGTTGTTACCAAGGTTGGCGCCACCCACACCAGGGGAAGGAGGTGATATCAAACACTGAAACATGCCGAGGTCTCATTCCTACCATCGTCGTCACCAACAGGTAAGTCACATTAATTTGTCACCATAGCCCGTGTCGTCCTTATACTATTGCAGGGTGTCCCATGAGTGACAGCAGATATTTGTTGAGGTGAAAGAATATGTGTTATTGAGTTGAAAATCTTCTATACACATAAGCATTTTTCGGTTTACTTTAGGCGTGAGATGGGTTGTAAAAATTACACAGGGCAAAAATTTTGCCATTTTATATTTTATTTTTCTTACCAATTGCAGCCATACTGTGTGCTGTTGTAATCCTTATTGATGGATTACATAAGGCCTGTTAATAGCGTGAAAACCTGTTTGAAGATACTGTACTGTAATGTTCCATAACTTCCATTAAACAACATTATACGTTCACGAGTTCCAACTCCGCGCCTAGCCTCCCCTCCCCACCCCGCCTCTACCCACCCAACTATTAAACCTCATAATTTGAGCATCGTGGGTTACCACACCTAAACACTAATCGACTACTTATTCTCTCCCCACACTCCCCCTCCACCATCCCCCTACTCCACTCCTCCCTCCCCCACCTCTTCCCTTCATCCCTCCCCCAAGACTACGTCAATCGAACATTCCATCCCATCACATTACCTTCCCCCTGCATTCCCCAACCCCCTCCCCCTATTCTACCCATGGCGACGATTTGGACTACTGTAATGAACACTCACAGAACCGACGACATGGCTACTGCCCCTTGTATTTAGAGTTACCATTAATTTGTGATAACACCGAGTATGAACTTATTTAAGACCAGACTTGACCATCACCGGCGTAAGTTTAGATACATTCTGGAACCAGTGAATATTCTTTGTAAAAAATAATTTTTAAATGGATTATTTATAGGAGATAAGTATGTCACAGCTGAAAATTGTCAAAGAAATATGTAAAGCAGTGGAAAACCATATCTTTTGATAATTATCGGCGAGGCTAACTACCTATAAACAATTAATATTTGACGATTGGCAAAAGTCCTGGGAAAATGAACCAACAAGTCATAAGCTAAAAATGATCAAATCATCAGTTTATCCTTGGTCATCATCAAAACAATCCTCTCAACATCACAAAACTATTCTGAATCGTCTAAGAATTGGGCATACGCGATTGACGCATGGCCAACTCATGTCTTCCCCTAATGGAGCCCCACCTATATGCTCCAACTGCCGAACACAAATAACAGTCCAACATATTCTCATTGAATGCCCTATATATAATCGGTATCGAACGATGTGCTTCACTAACCCTACAGTACAAAGTAAGATATTTTAGCAGAGACCCCAAATTTTTCCTTAAGTTCAGTTTTGACCTTTTTGAAATACTGTAATCTCCTCCAAACAATATAACACTAAATTATAGAAACACAAATATATGTTAACTAATCCCTCTGGCCAGCCCTAGGAGAGGCTCAAATGGGTGTCCGTGATCTGGTTAAACTAAATCCTGATGATAATTATCGGCGAATGTTCACTCTACAGTCGCAGGGGTGGTGGTGGAGGTTTGGGGGTGGGGAAGAGGGTCCACTTGCAGTTCACTATGAATACATGAAATAGGAAGGGTTTCTTGGGCAGTTGATCCAAAAAGATATACCAAAACGTTATGTCAGAGTAATAATACTTAACCTAGGTGTTACTAATACCATTAATTTACTCTAGTACTGTATATAAAAGCCTGCATAAGTTACCACAACATAATATTACTCTGCCATTTCAGATATGCCTGCAGGACGAGCAAATTCGTCGGCAGTGATTGTCTGAGCGAGGCCAAATCATCGAGATGTGGAGAGCCGGGGCAACTGTGCCGAACAATGCTGTCGAAGTGGGGAGGAGCACCAAGACGATTAGCAGGTGGATCCGCCGGTGGGAGGAAGAGGGCTCAGTGGAGACGAAACCCCGAAGAGGGAGGCCACGAGTAACGTTGGCAAGGATGGACGCCATGATCGTGGTAGCTGCAACGGCATATCCAATGCGAACATCAGTGGAGCATACAAGAAATCTGGGCCTCAACTGCCATCACATGACGACGAGACGCCGACTTCATTAAGCCGGGATCGACTGCCATATTCCAGCTCACAAAGGGTGGCTAACACCTACTCACAAGGAATGTCGACTCGGCTTTGCATTGGAACACCTTCCACATAGGGAAGAATACTGGAGAACCATTATATTTACCGATGAAACGGTGTTCAGGTCAGTGGGAACCGAAGCAAGGCAGTGCTGGCGGCCCCCCAACACACGCTACCATGAGAAACACATTCAACATCGTGCAGTGAGTGGTAGGGTGTCAGTGTCATTATGGGGGTGGATGTGGGCACATGGGCCAGGTGAACTGGTCAAGATCAATGGCCGTTTCACTGGTGAGCAGTATGTAGACATCCTGGAGCAAGTGCTAATTCCTACAGTCCGGGCTATGGCAGTTCCAGCCCCCCACACTATCAGGCTGGTTCATGACAACAGTCCCATTTATACCAGCAACATAATGAAGGACCACCTCCAGGATTACCCTGAAATTGAGGTCATCGACTGGCAAAACACTAAGATGTGATATTAATCCGATTGAACACATTTGGGCCATGATGAAACGTGATTGGGATATTGGGGAGCAGCGAACCTGTGCAGCAATAGAGACCAAGGCTTACGACATGTGGGAGAGTATGCGTCGACGACCAGGGGTATGCCTAAAGCTGGTCGACTCCATCCTTAATCGCCTTGATGAAGTCCTGAATGCAATGGGTGGCTGGACCAAATACTAAAATGTGTGTATTGGTGTATTGTTTGGATTTTAGTATTGTTTGTAAATACACTTAATATATATTAACTCACCTACAGTGTTATCTTAAATCTATGTCCCACAGCTGAAACTTCCACCCTACATATGACCATAGTGACCCAAATACACCCCACACACGGCATTGAGAACCCTGACGCCCCTCTTACCCGTACCCTAGAGGGTTGCAACAACACGCTTGCAGGCTCCAGCTCCCTATGGTAGAAGTTTTTATCAATTAACGACACTTCTGCCCCAGTATCTGCTAAACCCCACATTTCACAACCCGCTACCAGCACTGAGACCTTGGAACACTGCTTTCAGCCTCAAGGTACCTTCTGTCATGATTATATTGGCCATACCGACCACGTTTGACAAAAGGTCCTTCTCCTGGTTCGTAACATCGCTAGCGTAGTCTATTTTTTGGGCCAGCGGTTGGCGGGGACTGCCTGGCCCTGGCCGTTTCCCGACCGCCAGTTCTGACTGTCACCTCCAGTCCAGTACTGGCCATTGGCCACATATCCCCTTGGGGTGTTTTCTCCTGGTCCATACCTGCTCCTGCAGTGGAAGCTGAGGTGTCCGTCCTGTCCACACGTGTAGCACCTCTGGGTCATCCGGCAGGCGCCTCCCTGTGTTCACCGTTCGGTGCTCCACTACTCAAGGACTCTAGTCTGCTTTCTTCCTCTTTCATCCCCGTGATCCACTCATCTAGACTGCGTTGGGGACTCTTCCTAATCTCCCCCACTAACTACTCACGACTACTTGACCCCTTCAGTCTCCGAGTGATAGCATCTCCCAACATGACATCATCATATTTCTGTCCGTTGCTGCCCAATTCGTCATTTAAATCGAGCATTGCATCCTAATATTCCAGGAGCGTTTCGTCGTTCCTCTGTTCCCGATATACGATGCTTTGAATGGCGGTAATCCAGTCCACGTGCTCGCCGTAGAGCCGCTTCAAGTAGCAAGTTAAATCATCTACCATTTCCCAATCTCTGCGTGCATTGTATACACGATCTGCCGCAGGCCCCACAAGGTGCTTTACTATGAATTGTATTCGGCCGGCTTCGTCTCCGTGTATCAGCTTGAGGGTTCGGTCAACCTCTCTTAGCCACTTCCCTATCACTGACCCTGTCCTACCGTCTAACTTAGACATAGTCAACCCGGGCCCGAAACTAACTCCCGCTCTAGTATTGTGCTTCTTAATCTCACACATTTTCTCCTCATGCTGTGTTTGATACAGTGTCTCTACCCTGTCTAGTGCATCCCCCAACTGAGCTAGGTGTTGTCGATGTTCCCCCTCTAACCCTTCCACTTGGGACTGATACTCCCCCCTTAACTGCTGCAATTTTGTCTGATACTTCCTCCCCTTAACTGTTGAGCATATGCCTCATACTCCCCCCTGATTTCCCACTTTAACCGTTCCCTGTGTTCCTGATACTCCCTCTTGATTTTGTTCAAACCTGCCAGATACTCCCCCCTTACTTTCACGAACTTCTCTCCCAGCTGTACTAACCCCCGGCTGTCTCTCCTTCTCTCCAGGTACATCCGTACCGTCAACCACAAAAAGCACATCCCCGTTGCAAGTATGAGTCGAACTGGGGTCACACACTCTCCCGTTTCTAGCCAATCCATGATTGCGTTCATTATCCTAACCACAGAACTACCAGTCACGAATAAAATATGCTGTGCTACCAGTTGTAAAGGGTCGGAATTCTCCCACTAGTTATTGAGTTTTTTTTTAGTTATAGTGGATGGTAATGCTGTGGAAGCGCCCCTCAGAGAATACCGAACCAGCACAAACACAATTTATAAACGTATTCTCCGTGACCGTGGAATGGCTAGTACCTGTGATTGGGGTTAATAAGACACACTGGTAAAAGATAACACTTTTATTCCTTCCAACACTACAGACGGAATCAACAAGTGTACACAAGCACTAGAGTACTTTTATCGCGGCTTACAACACTACAATGGGAAACAAAAGTTGTACATAATATCAAAAAATTATTAAAAATATATCAATTGCATTTGAAAAGCACTACTAATGCAGTAGTACTACATACACCAGAACGAGGAACTCATCTGAAACAATTCCATCGTACTTCCTACATCACTTAGTGGCACATAAAACATAAAAAAAAATATTACTTGCACCTATGAAAATGCCTTAAGTGCATCCGACAAAATTAAGGCAATCACTGAGGAACAGAAATCCCGATTTAGTCATACTACACAAGAACATGGATCACTCATAGCCTGTCTGGGATGACCCACAAAATACTATTATCCTAACTGTCCTAACTACACAGAACCCGGAGGTTGTAACTACTAACCTCCCATGTGACAGGCGTTAACAAGAAACCGAGAAAATCACTCATGACCCGTCAGGCAGGCGGGTGCCCTGCTGTTTTTTCATTACTCTTTCTAGGTTTCAGGAGTCATGAGTATTTCTCCACCAACACCCGTAGCATGCTTCACACATAAGCTCAGAATGCACTCATACTTTAAGGTACTACAGCCTATCACAAACTTTTGAAGAGGAACTCCTACGTCCCACGTGTGCAATCAACCATGAGGAACGTTGATCTCACACCTGGACTTGGTTATTCTTATCACATTTCACCACCATCACCCGTAGCATGCTTCACACATATGCTCAGAATACACCCATACTTTAAGGTGCTACAGCCTTTCACCAATTTTTGAAGAGGAACCCCTACGTCCCATGTGAGCAATCAACCATGAGTAACGTTGATTACACACCCGGACTTGGTTATTTTAATCACATACACCCAATACTGGGGATATGACTGTCTCTATGCAACCACTAGAACTACCTGAACCCGGCGTGTGACCTTTCATTCACTCAGTATGTACTCAATTTACTCCCAGTACTTCATGGACAGGAAGAGAGCGACCGTCAGCCCGCCTAGTTGGGCCAGCTCAGAGTACAACCAGGTGAACCCTGCCCAGCTGAGGGAGGGGTTCTACTTTCCCGTTAGTAAGATTTTACACTGACTGACTTACGAGATGTGATGTATGAACCAAGAAGGGGAGATTCGATGAACCAGACCGACCACCGACCAAAGGGCGGCTGCTGGTCCCAGTAGTTAGTCGTCAGAGACACCCATTCGCCCGCTGCTCGCCTTGTGCGTTACCAGCTAACTCCCCCGTATATCTTCCAAACTACCATCACCACTAACCACCAATCACAGACCAAGTGGGTTCTCGTGGCCCTGCAAAAGGAGTACTTTGTTAACGACTGTAACAAAATTTTCCTCCCGATCTAAACACTGTCTGAGATCGAATACTGACTTACTTGCAGAGCAGGAAGGGACGAGGCCACGTAGTCTTTTTCCTTGGCGGGACGCGTAGTTAGACGTCCATCTCGGTCAATGAACGGGAGCTACTGAGGCCAGTTCAACGCCGGCATCCCTCAGGGCGCTCATCTGCCCCTCCATGACGTCATCTTTTGCATATTTCTAATAGTTTCATTGGGACACACGTAACTTATTTAGACTGGGAAACTATCCACAATAACTTAAAATTCTATAATTGTCCCTTAACTTCATGAATCGTGTCTACATTAATTCAATAAAGTACAATTAAATTTCTATAGGCCTAGTTCAAAGCGCACCCAACCTTCATAGCGAGCGGACGTGCTGCGTGTCGCTCCCTGCTCAGTTCAAATTGCTGACCATTACGACTGTCGGCCTTGTTTTCCCCGTTGGGTTTGCTCTGGCTGCCTTATCTTGTAGCTGTACATTGATATTATTATTCTTGTACACTGTACTACTTTCCTATCCTATCCTTTCGCCTAAAGTCCCTGCTGTTTGGTAACGACGCGAACCCTGCGGGCAGAGCCATAAGGGGGGACCTCAGAGGGCTGCTGAGTCGAAACAGTAAGGGTGGCAACATTTTCTGTTAGGGATTCAGCAGTGCTTCATAACCTGTCACTGTTAGGTGTTAGGGCTTGACTAGGCCCCCGTCAAGGGATTATCTGTTCACCCTACCCCTACACCCGTCTTTACTCGCCCAACAAGAGGACAGAAGGAGCGTCATCCATGGAGCTTAGCTGAGGTGGACAGATTAGGTAGGAATTTCATGTATGTTACTGACCATGGCCAAAGTGAGAGTGAAGATCTCCGGAACCCCGACCCAAGGGTCTCGGATAGAGCTAAAAATGTTATTGAGCGACCTAAGGGTGAGGATAAATAGACTTGTGGATCTGAGAGATAGTTACATCATCCTCACAGAAACAGATGAAGATGCTGATAAACTACTTAAGTCTAGTGCCATGGACAAAATGAAAACTAACGGTTACGAGGTCATTGTCCCACAGCAATACGGCGCCAAGTTCACCCTTGTTTGTACGAAGTTAGACAGAGATGTAGTGGAAAATAACGCAGAAGAAATAAGAGACGAAATAAAAAAAACAAACCATGTCAAGGTTGTGGAGGTGTATCCTATGTATGCCCATAATATAATCAAGGTTCGCTTTGCAGACACAATGGATGCAAAAAGAATGAAGGAGAAGGGGTTCTATGCATATGGCACTTCCATCTCATCCCACCAAATAGAATATGAAAAGTATACGCCCATCCAACAATGTATGAAGTGCTATAAATACAATGACCACATGACCAATAACTGCCCCCTGCAAGGGGTCATATGCTCTGAGTGTTCATCTGATCAACACTTCTACAAAGACTGCTGTAGCACCATAAAAAAGTGTGTGTCTTCTGTGAGGGTGGCCACAGGACCTTCTCTGCCACCTGCCTGGTCAGGAAACAGATAACTCAAGAAACAGAGAAGAAACTGACCGAAATAACCAAACAAAAAGAAACCAGGGAAATTTCTAACACCATAGAAAGGACCACTCAGTGGACGATTATGGCTTACAGCCAAACCCTAAAAGACGCTCTGAAAGAAACTTAAGCAGACTCCCAAAAACTCAACAATGTTAGCGAGACCATGGAAGTCCTACAATTAGAGATAAGAACCATCAAGGATTCAATAAAACAGGCAGTTACTGAGTCACTGGGCGCCATGAGGGACGCAGTGTCGGAGAGCATCAGGAGCGTCTCCTCTCCACAGCTGGACGAGTCCAAAATCAAACCCACCGCTGTATACTTGTCTTACCTGCATGCCCATCACATGAACATGGTTCATCCAGGTTCTTTCTCGAAACACCTCAACGAGACACTAACCAGGAACAACATTGCACCTGTTGAAATAAGCGACAAGGTCCCTTCAAAAGAAATCCTGAAGGCAATAACCCACTCAACGACTTATCGACGAACTCAACCCACGCCAGAAATAGACCATGACCTCCCTGACTTAGGCAAAAGTCAGTATTACCGTAGCCCCGACGTGGCCAGTCAGTCCCCCTGGGATCACAGCTCCAACGACACCGTAAATCTCCGGGACACCATAACATGTACTCCCAACGACGACAGTGACCATCGGACTGCAACCACAGTCAATGGTTGCGACCAGATGATAGCGACTTACTCCACAGAGGAACAAGACCCTCGAGCAGCAGCGTTAGTAGATTACTTCGACACGCAGGCCCAGGACCTGAACACCTTCCTGTATACAGGTGACGAGAAGTTCGAGGGCCCGCCATTAACTGACAAGCAGATGTCCGAAGGTTCTGCTAAGAAGTTTCGTCCCCCGAGAAATGGCAGAAGCCGAGCAAACACTTCAAGCGACGCCCCAAGCTACAGTCTCCGAAATGGCAGTCGTTAGCAGGATGAAAATTGTCAAACATAATGTCCTACACTGGTCCCTTAATAAACGTAACGAACTGTCTAACTTATACTATCAATTAGACCCAGACATCATTCTGTTAAACAGTACTGGCATAAAGGACGAAAGTAAACTGAAAATTTTTGGCTACACTGTATACCAGAGGAACATGACGGGTGAGCTGAACGATGGTGTCGCTGTGGCCATCAGGTCACGTCTGAGTCACAGAGTGTTGCCAGACTTCGAGGATTCAGTTATGGGAGTGAGGGTGGAGACAACTAGGGGACCTGTTATCATATGCACAATGTACTTACATCCCAGACGTCCTTACTTGCCCGAACAAGACCTCAACCAGTTGCTACGCTATAGAAAACCAACATACATCATAGGGGACTTAAATGTCCGCCACGCCATACTCGGACACAGTAATGAGAACAACGTCGGTGTGGCGCTGTATGACAACATGAGAAGGGGAAAACTGCAACACCTCGGGCCAGATTTCCCGACATTGATCAGACGTGCCAGTGCCACAACACCCGACATAATCCTCTATAACAACGAAGCCCTCCTGAACAGGCACGTTACCGCCGGACCCATCAGTACCAGCGATCACCTGCCAGTCGTCGTGACGCTTTCATCCAGTCCCATTATGATCCCCGCCAACATCAGGTCAAACTTCAAACGGGCAGACTGGGACTCCTTCAAGGAATCTCTCAGTCTCAAGCAGGGAAGAAACCTGGAAGAAGCCAGCCCCAATGACATCGACGACGCGGTCGAACAATGGTACACGGATGTGAAGACGGAGATGGACAACAACATCCCGACCACCACTCACAGGACCATTCCACATCCTCACACTAGTCACCAGCTGAGGCATCTCAGTGTCCAGTACGATCACGTGAGACAGCTAGCCAGTATCCGCAGGTGGACGCATGAGCTGAGAGACTGGTACCAAGAGCTACAGAAGGACATCCAGCACGAGAGCAAACGTCTACAACTCTACATGAACAAAAGTGGGCCGCCTTGGAGTGGGAGGCAGCCAACAACTACCGCGATTCTGCTGCATTCTGGAAAGGGATCAAGCGACTGATGGGTTCCACCTCTAGCACGGTCCCTTACCTGCTTGACCAAAACAACATGAAAATATTCGAGGAGGAAAATCAAGAACTACATCGGCGATATTTACGGAAGATCGTTACCATTAGTGAACAGGAGAATGAGGGCTTCCGTAGGGAGAGGAATACATTTTAGGTCAGTTGGAAGATCATCAGCACCTGCTCCAGCCGCTCCCACGGACTGACTTCACTAAACTGGTGGACGGAAGCTACCTGACGGAAGGCATAGTTCCTGCAGATGTGTCAGCCGTCATAAAAGGGTTTAAAAACAAATCACCTGGGTAAAGCCCCATTAACAAGACGATCCTGGCTCAAATCCCAGACAACATGATAGAAAGGCTTGCTCATATATGCAACGCCTGCCTCGCCTCTGGATACTTCCCTAAGATGTTCAAAATCGCCGTTATTTGCCTCATACCAAAAGCAGGGAGGCCTCCAAACAAAGTCGAAAACTTTCGACCAATATCGCTGCTAGAGGTACCTGCCAAAATCTTCGAAAAAATGGTAAACACGCGGTTGCGGATGTATCTGGAGGACGAAGACGTGCATAATCCCTGCCATTTCGGCTTCCGCCAGTATTGAGGCACACCCACCGCCATAGCCCAGGCCTACGAGCAGATCGCCAATGCCATGACTGGCCGCCTGCAATGCAACATAGTACTGAGGGACGTTAGCAAGGCGTTTGACAAAGTTTGGCACGCGGGGCTGCAGTATAAGATCATACAACGGGGGCTACCTGAAAACCTGAGGCGCCTGCTGTGCAACTTCATTACGGACCACAGAGCCAAAATCAAGATGCAAGAACATTTTGTAGAAGAATTCTCACTCTCGAGCGGCGTGCCTCAGGGCTCTTGTCTCTCACCAACCCTTTACATGCTCCAAACGGCTGACCTGCTCTATGTTTGTCTTTGATACCCCCAAAATGTTCTACACTACTGAGGGTATACACAAACACTTGTTATCTTAAAAATAGGTTCTTATTCTCGTACGGGAGATATATACAGATGGACCAATAAGACAGAGCACTTCCACACTTGAAGGACTGGTGGTCTCCACTCCATGTATCACTGCGCGCTGGCATATACAGATGCCAGCATTCACAAGCTGAATACATAAAATGTATATATGATAATTCATATACATAACACGGTGCATAATAAATGGAAATATTACATAGAATTAATACATGTTCTGTAATACTTTACTATACATAATTAATAGGGTAATATAAGTATACACAGCTTAAGGTACTACTCCGTGTCCATATTATACACCTCCCTCCCCTCTATACGCTCATAGTTTCATCTTGAGCGGACCTTTTGTTTCTGAGTCGCTCGGACCTGCGGAGTACTGGGCCAGAAACACAAGGTGGGGATGGATTTACTGTAAAGGCATCAACATTGGGGGGCTCAACTGGGGAAGGGTCAACACTAGGCAGCTCCACAGGTCGGAGGAAACGACGGTTCCTCCACCATACTCTACCACTAGGAAGACGCACTTGGTAGTCCCTGGACCGGCCAATACCCATGACAACCCCAACCTTGTCCCAGCGGTGAGATACGGGATCTTGAATCCTGACCTGCTGGCCGATACTCAACCTGGGAAGGGAGCGGGCATGACAGTCGTACCGAGCAGCGACATCTGCGGCTCGTTCTGCTGCACGGCGGTCACATTCTTCGGTCTTGGCCTGCCATTCTTGAGAAAAAGACTTCGGGTGGGTAGGAACACAATACCTGAGATAATGTCAGTATAGAACCTGGGCTGGGGAGCGTCCGGTGAAGTTCAGGGTGTTGCGTAACTCTAACAAACCTCGATCGAAGTCCTCGCAGTCGATATTTCCTGAGGGTGACACCTTAAGGATCAGGTGTTTAACAGTCTTGACTGTGGCTTCAGCGTGTCCATTCGCCTGGGGGTAGTAGGGTGAGGTCACGACATGACGGACTCCCCAACGGTCCATGAAGACCCAGAACTCGTGGCTGGTGAACTGGGGTCCTCCATCAGTCCTGAACCGGAGGGGAACACCAACTTCTCTGAAGTAATGCCTGAAATTCCGGATGGTAGCAGTAGCCGTTGTATCACTACCACAGGGGACGACAACAGGCCATCCAGACAATCGGTCGGCAATGACGAGGAAGGACTTCCCTGCCACTGCAAAGAAATCGGCCGACACAGACTCGAAGGGTCTTGAAGGGTTATCGTCGCACATTAAAGGTTCCTGTTGCTGGCTGGGTTGCAGAATCTGGCACAGCTCACAGGCACGGACGGTACTTGCAATGTCCGCGTCGATTCCGGGCCAAAAGACAGTCTGCTTCGCCCGTTGCTTGGTGGCCTCCACTCCTCGATGGCTGTCGTGAAGGCGGGTCAAGGTTCGGCGGCATAGGGCAGCAGGAATGACTACTCGTGGACCATACAAGACGAGGTCTCCATCACAATAGAGGTCCTCGCGTATCTTCCAGTACGGGAGTAGCGATTCACGAAGGTCGTATCGGTTAGATGGAAATCCCTGGTACACACAGTCGACGAGCCGGATGTAGGAAGGGTCGGCCCGGGCTGCGTTGCGGAGATCTTCAAGGGTCTTGTCTGCATCCGGTGCTGTAGACTCTTCTGATGTGAAGACGGCCTTCAATGAAACTACTGACTTGAGGGATACGGCACCTGTAGAACACAACATCTCGTCCTCTGGGGTGAGTCGACTGACAGGGGCGCGGGACAGGGCATCTGGGATGCACAGCAGCTTACCGGCACGCCACACAGCCATGAAGAGATAAGGCGAGAGCTTCTGTTTCAAACGTTGAAGGCGAGGATTCTCTACTGCATCCAAAGAATAGTGATTGATAATAGGTACAAGAGGGCGATGATCCGTGAAGAGGGTGAAGTACTGAAGTCCTATCAGGTAGAAGCGGCACTTCGCCATCACCCAGACAACAGCCAACATCTCCAGCTCAATCGTGGCATATCGGGTCTCGGCGTCCGTCAGGAACCGGGATCCACACTGAATTAAGCGGAGTTGTCCACCGCCATGGTCCTGCAGAAGGGCGTAACCAACGCCGTACAGTCTGGAGGCATCAGTCTGGAGGACGGTGGGTAGGGCTGGGTCGTAACAGGCGAGGACAGCTGGACTTAAGAGGGCCTGCTTGACTCGCTGGAAGGCCTCTTGATGATCTGGGGTCCACAGGAATGTCCTCCTGGGGCTCAGCAGGGGGCGTAAAGGCTGGGCTGCGGCGGAGATGTCAGGTGAAAATTCAACCAGCTGATTGACCAGACCCAAAAAGAACGGAGGTCTGTCAGGTTGGCAGGGGTTGGAAAATCCCTGATTCCACTTAATTTCTCCGGGTCAGCTGCGATACCTGATGCTGAGAGAGTGTACCCACATAAGTTCACTGATGGTGCGGCGACTACAAACTTGTCAGCGTTGAGGATAATCCCGTACTTTCGACATCTGGTGAGAACTTCATATATTCGGGAGAGGTGGGCACAGTAGTCTTCGTCATGGAGTAAAATGTCATCAACCACCTTGACACAATTCGTGACTCCTTGAAGGGCCGCTTCACCACGTTGACAGAATGCATCGCCCGTAGCGGCAAATCCCATGGGACCTCTGCAATACTGATATCTTCTATATGGTGTGATGAATGTAGTCAAATGCTGGTCTTCTTCGGCCAACTCGATCTGCCAATAACCACATAAGGCGTCCATCGTTGTAAAAAACTTCGCCTTCGGGTCCACATTTCGAACAGCTGCGAAGGGTGTGGGTGAAGGGTGGGCTGGACGGGAAACTTGCTGGTTAAGTTTTGACAGATCGGTGGTGATCCGTACTCCACCACGAGGTTTGGCGACGGGGACGAGAGGGTGGCACCAAGGTGAAGGTTGGTCTCCGACCGGCTTGATGATTCCTTGAGCAACCATGGAGTCAAGTTCTTGTCTAACTAGCTCCTTGTAGGCATGAGTAATCAAACGAGGGGTGTGGGTGGCAAAAGGTGTGGCACCATCCTTAAGATGAATCTTCATAGGTAGACCCACCATCGGCTTGAGTGGTGTGGATCCCAAAGATTTCTTCGTAACCAACACTTCAGCAAACTCCTTGAGAAGGTAAGCTCTTGCATCAGAAGGGGACGTGTTAGTAGAGATAGTGAGTTCCTTCAACCTGTTGACATGGGTGGTCATTAAAATAGGTTTGGGGAATTCCTTGGAAATAATGGTTAACTCTTGACAATGGCCATATGATAAAAGCGGAGTCGGGATCCCATCATGAACATCAATCCGGGCTGAGCAAGACTGCTTACCAAAAGTAAGAGTAGCCCAGAAAGATCCCAAAGCTGGAGCCATCTTGGAACCATCAGCTGTCAGTTACGTTGTCTGAGGAGGGGGCTGTAGGTTGCTCCGGGGTATTTCCAAACTTGCTAAGTGTTATGGACCAATTACTGAGACGTCAGCACCGGTGTCAGATAACATCTGAAGATTGGATGACAAGTTACCGTGAGAAATGACGACGCTGATGTGCTGGGGCGTCGTGTCTGTGGAACAATGTACATGACGGCAGGAACGACTGGACACAGAGTCTTGATGCTTGTCAGAAGGAGGGGGCGCGCCAGCACTACCTGAGGATGACTTCTTTGATCCTAGGTGGTGTCCTCTCTGTGTCTTCTTACGACAACATTTGTCATAATGGCCCACACGACCACAAAGTCTGCACTGAACTTTGCTAGCAGGGCACTTGACTGTGTAAGCCCAGTGACCCTGGCAGTCGCAACTTCTGCACACGCTTTGAGCAGCTGGGCACTGGGAGGCAATATGCCGTCTCGCACAGCTGTTACACAAAGCTGCTGCTGAAGGTTTAGCTGGAGGGTGAGGGGTGGGGTTACCTTGCTGCTTCTTACCCTTTCCGTAGGAAGACACCGCCCTCACCTGGTCAGGTTGTGAACGTAAAGCTGAAGTCGCACACCTGGCGGCCTCATATGCTCGACATTTTGTAACTACATCTTGAAGGGAGGAAGTGGGGTCAAGTGAAATGAGACGCTGAACTAGCTCTTCATCTCGAACACCCGTTAAAATAATTGTCTTGAGTTGTGTCTCTTCACAAACTTGAGAATTTCCAGGACAAACATCAACTTCCTCTGAACATCTTTTCAGTCTTACAAAAAATGCATCAAAAGATTCTCCATCAAGCTGCTTACATTGGAAGAGTTCTCTACTTCTGAGTGCTTTGTTGCGCTGTCCCTTAACATGTTCCTGTAACTTGTCGAGCACGGCCTCTAACGTCAGAGTTGTCGTAGGAGGCACTTGAAGTGTATGCTCGAGAGTACGTTGTGTCTCTAAGGACAAGCACATACGAAGCTGTATCATTTGTTTAGGCTGTGGTAAACTTGACAGGTCAACCATTGTTGCATAGTCTTGCCAACGTCGACGCCATTCCCGAAATATCTGATAAGAAGAGTCAGACTTCAGAGAGGGAGGCGTTTGTGCTGCAGCCTTTTGAGGAATTGTTGAATCGACTCTGGGAAATGAAGTACCAGTACCTCTAGTCGTATCAGCGTTAGTAGTAGCAGAGGAATCTTGTACGGTAGATCGTTGTGGGGAGGCTAACAGGGAAATCAAGACTTCAAATCTGGCTTGATCCTCTCTTCTTCTCAGGTCATCCTCACTTCTACGTATATCTTCTAGTTCACTACGTCGTTGTTCCTCTTCGTGGCGCCGTCTTTCAGACTTTCTGTACCGAATTTCTTCCCCTTCTCTCCTTGCAACATAGTCCTGGCGTCGAGAAGTTTCCATCCACTTAATCAGTTGAAGGAGATCTGTGGACGCAGGCGCCGCAGGAGAGCTTGCTCGCGACGAACGAGGAGATTCTGTGGGTGATTGGGCGTTGTCACTGTGGGGAGCGTGGGGCCTGAGTGTGGGTGGGGAGAGATCTCCCAGCCTTAAACTCATAATCCCATCGTCCAGGGTATCATTTTGATCCCTGTGAGACATGCCGACAGCTTCTGTACTCTATCTGTGCAAAAGACCGGGTCAACCCCTCGTAATCTATGCACAGAATTACAGAAGTCTGAAGTAATCCGCAAGAATTTAATATAAAGTGGGTCTGTGAGTGCGTGTGTGTGTGTGTGAGAGGCTTGGCGCGCTGCCAGACGTAGGAGCAGCTGGGCAGCGCTCGCTTGCTGGTCAGTTACCATATGACCAGGGACGGGAGCGGCCGCACTGCTGGACAAGCTCTCTTAGTCATCTGACCGCAGTTTGCACAGACAATTCTGATTAAAATACACAACACAGCACTTCACAAAACACTTCACTTCACAGCACAGCACTCTACACAGCATAGCACTTCACAACACTGTAAATCTAGAGGCTTGTAGTCTGACTGTAAATCCTTGAAGCTGAAGACGAGACGCCATTAACACAGTCCGGGCGGGAAGGCTTGGTCCACACTGTATCTCACTGAGAAATGTCACTGCGCCATCTATGTTTGTCTTTGATACCCCCAAAATGTTCTACACTACTGAGGGTATACACAAACACTTGTTATCTTAAAAATAGGTTCTTATTCTCGTACGAGAGATATATACAGATGGACCAATAAGACAGAGCACTTCCACACTTGAAGGACTGGTGGTCTCCACTCCATGTATCACTGCTCGCTGGCATATACAGATGTCAGCATTCACAAGCTGAATACATAAAATGTAAATATGATAATTCATATACATAACATGGTGCATAATAAATAGAAATATTACATAGAATTAATACATGTTCTGTAATACTTTACAATACATAATTAATAGGGTAATATAAGTATACACAGCTTAAGGTGCTACTTCATGTCCATATTTTAAACCTGCCACCCCCTATCATCGGCAGCGAGTGCGTCATGTATGCCGACGTTGCTACACAGATCGTCACCTGCCCAGGAAGGTCCACGGCAAGGATGGCGCGACTCACTGCTCGGGCAATAGAGGATATCTCGGATTATGAAAATAAATGGAAAATAAAAACAAACAAAACGAAATTCGAGGTCATACCTATAGCCAAATTCAAGCCGGCGCCATTGATGATCGACGACGAAGAGATTGAGTACTCTAAACAAGGCAGGCTGCTCAGACTCATCATCTCTCGGACGGGCATCATTTCCCACGTGAAGGACAGACTAAATAAAGCCAAAGTCGCCGCAGCCAAATTAAAACGTTTTAAACTGATGCCTGAGAAGATACAAGTTCACCTGTATACAAGGCGCTAGTGAGGCCTGTGTTGGAGTACCCATCTATACCACTCGTCACACTCGGGAAGACTAGACTACAACAACTAGAGAACTTCCAAAACAAGTGTTTGAGGTCACCTAGTGGCCAAGCGCCACCCTACCAGGAGACAGTGGAAACCATCCACCGAAGAAATAATACAGATGCCCTCAACGTCAGGTTCCATCAACTAGGGAAGAAGGTTTCGGACAAGCTCCTGGACGACCCTCACAGCCCAGACCACCTACGGGGGAAAGACATCAACGGAGGGCGACCCCAAACCTGGTGGCCCCGGAGTCTGCCCGCACTACAACAACAACCCAACCCGCGACCCGTCTATGTCCGCCACAGTGATCCACCTTAGATTAAACCTTGGATGATATATGTTCACATTTAATAAGTCACAATCTAGTGAGTCCATACCGTAATACAGTATAAGATTTTAATAAACTTGTAATTGTGCAACCTCATCCTAAATCCTAGGCTAGCTTAGTTAGCCAACATACTCTGTAACAAGGGGTGTCATCCCCCTCTGTTTAACTCATTAAACTTCTTTTCCAACCTTTACCCCCACGACTATATATTGTGACTTCTCTATCCCTCGTGTCTGGCTGTGCCTTGAGCCCCAGAATGCCTTCTATCCATTCCCCACCTTCACCTCAAAAAACAAAAACAAAAACGCCTAGTTCAAAATGCTTCCACCCCTGACTAAGGGCGTTGCTTGGAGGCTTTCTTTTACCTCGCCATGAGGCAGGAGTGTTTCAGCCTGGCCTACTTATGTTAACCCTGTCCGGTATATCTGTCATTTATGTTCTAACGTCTCTAAATATCACATAAAAATGTCTGAATATTACATAATTATATATATATATATATATATATATATATATATATATATATATATATATATATATATATATATATATATATATATATATATATATATATATATATTTCATTAGCCCAATAAAGCACGCGGACTTCTACATACAATCAACCCTCAACCCGCCAGGATTCGAACCCACGGCCCACGAGCCCATGATTGTGACGAGACGCTCAGTTCAAGCCTCAGTCATAACAAGTCAGAAGAAGATTAGTGAGAGACTGCTAGCCAGTTGGGAAAAGGCAAGAGATATCTCTCTTGGGAGAGGAAAACTTGCAGTTAAGGACAGCTTTGCCAAGCAACTGGACCAGTTATTTGACATAATTACTTGCAAGTGCCCAATTGTTCTCTGTCCTGAGTTTGGATGCGATCGTGACTGTAAATCCGAGGCCCACATCTCCTGTATTTGCAAGCGTGAACTGAAGATTCCTGTGATCGAACTGGCATTTGTCAAAGCACAGAGAGAGAAGACTGGCAGTATAGGGGCTCTCATGATTTCTAGCCAAGATATTCCGGAGTCCAAGAGACAGGAGGCTGCCACAGAGAGACAGAAGAGGAGAAGAGTTGCCGAGGAAAAGAGACTTGAGAAGGCCCAGGGTGAGGTAAAAAAGGCCGATGATTGGAGTCAAGCTGATTCAGAGTTTAATGACTTCCCCATGGCTGATCCGAGTGCTGACCAGGAGAATGGTGACTTTGTCCGTAACCCAGAAAATAATGATCCCAAACCTTCCAGGCATAAGATTCGAAATAGGAAAGATATCCCGAGCATAGCTCTGGCCAGCATGCGACACCACACGGGTCTCAGAGAAACTGCAGAGATAGCAACAGCTGCCTGGATTGACGGTGGTTTGATAACACCTGATGATGTTCACCTGGTGATAGATCATAACAAAGTAAGGAGAGCTCAGGAGAAACTTGTCAGTAACCTAGAAGAGGAGTTTGATAAGGGGATAAGAGAAAATGGAATCAATTGTTTTTTCTTTGATGGGAGAAGTGATGACACGACAGTGTTCATGAAAGTTGGAGATTCTGACAAGTTGTTCCCTGCCATGGTGAAGGAGGAACACTACTCCTGCTGCAGTGAACCAGGAGGGAAGTATTTGTGGCATTTCACTCCAGAGAAAGATGACATCAGGAAACCAGCTGAGATAGTGGCAGATAACATTGTGAACTGGCTCAGAGAGAGGAATGTAGACCAGACCCTGCAGGCCATTGGAGGGGACAGCACCAACACGAACACAGGGTGGCAAGGGGGGGTCATACTGTGGATAGAGCGGAAGATTGGGAGGAAGCTGGTCTGGATTGTTTGTGACCTCCACACCAACGAGTTGCCACTCAGACATCTGATCCAGGAGCTGGATGGCAAGACTCTTTCAAACAACAGATGGTCTGGTCCTCTTGGCAAGATGCTGGACTCTGCCACTGAGTTAGAAATAAATCCGAGCTTTGAAAAAATCACAGTTGGCCCTCCACTCGTTGAGCTTGCACATACTGTCATTGACGACCTGAGTACTGACCAGTACTATGGTTACATGATTTGCAGTGCCATCAAAACTGGGGTCATGCCTGATAGACTTGCTTACCTGCAGATAGGTCCAGTCTCACATTCTAGGTGGCTCACAACGGCTCTCAGGTTCTGCAGAATTTGGGTCGCTCATCATAAACTGAAAGGGAACCAGCTTCACAACCTGAGACTTATTGTCCAATTCATCGTGAGTGTCTACTTGCCAAATTGGTTCAACACCAAGGTCAAGTCATCGTTCTCCGAAAGTCCGAGGCATGTTCTCTTCCAGCTTGAGCTCCTGAGGAGTCAGCCAAGGAAGGTTGTTCAGATTGTGGAGCAGACTGTGAGGAGATCTTCCTGGTATGCTCATCCCGAGGCAGTTCTGCAGACAATGCTCTGCAGTAAGAATGAGGAGGAGAGAAGAGTGGCAGTCAAAAAGATCTTGGATATGAGACTTATGAGAGGATCTGGGCATGACGAATCAGTTGGTGACGATTCCTTCATGGTCAGGAAGACTCCTGAAGTCAATCTAGGTGCCAAGACCCTCACTGATCTCATAGATCTGGATAACATCCAGGCTGGCAGTGAGCCCCTCTTACCTGCAGCCTCACCAATGTTCAAGTCAGAGCTTTCCTGGACAACCCCATGCATGTCCCTGCCTGGCCCTCGCACACCCAGAGTATAGAGCGTTGTGTACAGCAAGTGAGCGAGGCCAGCAGTCACGTGTACAGCCAGGAGAGGAGGGAAGGCTACATCCGAGCTCAGGTGGTCAGCAGGGAGGTGATGAGTAGAAACAGAAGCAAGAAAGACATGTTCTCTATGGTGTGCAGCAACACCGGGTCGTAGTAGTAAAACCGGTTTTGTATTTGATGATTTTGTTTTCTAAAGGAATATTAAATTTAATAAATGTGTCAAGATCATTCGTTTCACTATTCTGGATCATTTTCATCCTAATAAATTAACCTGATACATTTACTTTACTTTAAATAAGCTATTTAGTGGTGTTGATAAAAGGGTGGGAATACTGAATTTTCATAAGATTTCAAGTTAAAATTTACCTAGCAAAAAATATAAACTTTTCAAATCTGAAGATATCACATGATTCTGCACATAGAACTACATCATTAATACCATGGGCCGATTTTTCAAACTCAAAACAAAAAAATTCGCCTCGGTATGACACACCCTAATACCCCGTCAAATGCTTTGGAGATGTCGAGGGTCACGACGAAAGTTTCCCCATAATCCCTAAGAGAGGATGACCAAAGATGGGTGCAATAGGAGAGCATATTACCAGTAGATCTCGCCCAGCGAAAGCCATACTGGTGATCCGACAAAAGAAAAAGACGTTCAGGGTGACGGAGAAAATGGGAGTTCAAGATAGTTTCGAAAATCTCAGAGAGGGATGAAGTTAGGGCAATGGGGCGATAGTTAGAGGGATTAGAATGGTCACCCTTCTTCGGGATGGGCTGCAGATTCAAACACACATATATTCGCATAAGCATACATACATTCACAAACATATACACACAAGAACACATACACAAACAAAAAATATCACTCACAGACAAACACGAAAATACATACACGCACAAACATAAACATATAAACACACATTCACACAAATACACGCATGTACACACACACACACACATACACTACTACTACTACTACTACTTTGCTGTCACTCGGTTTCGAGTATGACGATCACCAGCTATGATACAATGATATGAGTTATTAGCATGTGTCCTACGTTGGTGAGATCTGAGGTGACTAAAGAGGCTTATACGGGACTGGCAAGGTCGTTCACAGGTGGTGCACAGTCGATGGCTACAACTAGTGCGGGAGGGCGGCGGCAGCGTCTTTCCGACGTTGGCGCTTGTCTGCCTCGGTATGCAGTCGGGCTAACTCGAAAGTACTGACACCTTCTTGTGTGGTGCCCCTCCAAGCGTTACGGTGTGGAGTAACCGTTTCCCAGGTGAAGGGGTCCATGTGGCACTTTCTCTGGTTTGTCTTAGGACTATCCTTATACCTTATCAGTTCCCCTTCAGCATTACGTTTACTATTCGTTAGGTTACTGTAGTGTAGCTACTTTACAAGTATACTGTCGTCCATGCGGGTAATATTTGCCAATACAGCATAGTTGTTCAGGGATACTGGTAGCCTCCATGTTCCTACAGTTGGTGTCAGCGAGAATACGGGCATTTGTCTTCCCAGCGAACTCGGAGGATGGAACATAGACTACGTTGGTGAATGTTTTCAAGTGCCTTGAGGTGCCTCCTGTATGTGACTTACAGTATGTCTCGCTGCCATATAGCCATATCGACCACTGCTCGATATACGTGCAACTTTGTAAATAATTTCTGCTCCCTGCTGCTGAAGACACGGGTACAGAATCTGCCAAAGGCTTGAAACACACATCTGATCCGAAGTTGAATCTATTCATCGATGTCCGCAGTGGGAGCCGAGATAACGAAAGTGGGTAACATTAGAGAGGGTAGTGCCGTTAAGCTGGATGAATGGTTTTTGGGGTGTGGCTGAACCAGAGGCAGGCCGAAAGAGAATCTGAGTCTTACGTACATTCTTCTCAAGGCCGAAGTGTGCATACACGTCTGCGTAGGTGTTCAAGATCTCCTGAAGGTCGCGTTTAGTGTGAGCGACAAGAGTGAGGTCGTCTACATACTAAGTTCAGTAATGGAAACTGCCGAGATCTTTGTTCCTGCCTGGAGTCGTCTTATGTTGAAAAGACCTTTCATCCTGTACTCGATATCCACCCCGCCGGCTAAGTTGACACTGGCGCAAGTAAGGAAGGCAGGCAAGAAAATGGATAGAGAGCTGGTGCCAGTACACATCCTTGTTTTACTGCTGTTTTAATGTGGAAGCATCAGACTGGGTGCCATTGTGCAGGACACTGCCGTTCATGCCATCGTGGAGTTGCTTCACATATATTCTCCAGGAGAGAGTGGAGATGGCTGGTAAGCAGAGGTCCTCCTACTTTATACACCGTGGCTGGGATTCCATCAGGTTCTGAGGCTTTGTTATTTTTCATCTGTTAGATGACAGTAGGTACCTCATCCAGGGATGGGGGATAGCTGAGGTAAGTCAGCTCTGGATGTTGAGGGACCTGCTGTGTAGTCAGGAGATCCACATAGGTGTTTTGGTTGAATAGTGAATGGTAGTGCCGTTTCCAGCACTGAAGGATACCTTTTTCGTCTCTTATTTGGGAGTTACCGTTAAATGAGCGGAGGGGGGCTGCGCCATGAGTGATTTGCCCATAAAATGTTTTAGTGGAATTGAAAAATTCGCATATCTTGTGCTGATCTGCAAGTTTTTGTGTTTCACGTGCTTTATTTTTAAACCAGTCTTTCTTTACATTGCTAAGTTCACGCTGGGCCGCCGCTTTCTTCTTGCGGAAGGTATCAGCTTTGGTCCGAGATTGATTTTCTGGTAATTTTTATCAACTCAGTCGCGGTTTATTTTGTTTTATCTGGCAGAGGGTCTCTTTGCAGGTTTTTGACATGACAGTGTCGAGAATATCCCATTCGGCACTGGGCTTTGGGTTGTTTGTTGTCGGGTTGTTCATCAGCCCATGTTCGAGCTACTCTCTGAAGGCATGTGCTAACACTGGATCCTCCGGACGCTTAGTGTTAAAACCTCTTCTGGAGGCTTGCTACCTTCGCCAATTAGGGGCGATGTGAAGTGAGGTTGTGTGCAGCACATTGCTGAGGAGGAGAAAGCCGTTGGGATTACACTTGCCTAATCCATTTCTCCCTTTGGTTTCTCTGTCGAATGTCAACATCTCTGCCATCTCTTGCATTGAAATCAGCATGGAGCACAACCTTTTCCTCTCTGGGGATACAGTAGAGGTTAGCACTCTGTCGAGGTCGCCATAAAAGGCCCCTTTGATGTCATCCTATGCATCCACTGTTGGGGCGCATGCACTGATGAAAAAGGCATGACTGAGTGATTCAGTGGGACTCGGAGCATCATGAGGCGCTCGTTGATCCTTACATGCATTTCAGTGAGCCTGTGAAGGATGCGTTGGCGAATACAAAGCCAACTCTATATATGCGGTTTCTCTCTGCAGCAGGTTTACCCTTCTGGAAGAAGGTATAGCCAGATTCACTTTCTGTGAATCGACCCTCGTTTTGGGTGCCGGGACTCTTTAATGGCTGCTATGTCGATGTTAAACCTAGCCAGCTCTTTTGCCACAAGGGCGGTTCTTCTTACAGGACTCTCATTTGTGCCAGTATCCAAAAGGGTCCTGACATTCCATCCAGTGACCATAAGAGGTTGCATAGTTTGTTCCCCAGTCAAGTTGGTTCTTTAGGCAGGGTAGGTTAAGGGCACCTTTTCTAGTACCCTCCCCATGTAGGGTGAGCAGAGTGGCTCCTCTATCTATATCTTGTAGAAGCAACGAAGTTTTGTTTAACTCCTTGACTAGGAGATGGAACTTCACCAGCTGAATAAAATTGTTTGGGGGTAGCCAGAATAAAATAGATAAGAAGACGTCGTAGTGATGGGATACATTAGCAATCAAAACAATGAGGAATTGGGCACCACATATTTATTGTAATACAAACTGATGTGAAGAAAAGTAGTTCAGTTAGCAGCAGTCCGGTATAGAATCAGCAAACCACATGGTTTAATTGTGCCAAACAGTTACGTAAAAAGATGACATTATTATTATTATTATTATTATTATTATTATTACTGGTATTATTGTCTAATATGCACTTTGTGATGCAAAGATGCTGTTTAAAGATGCTACATATTAAAGGTCTATATTATGCGCTGGATGTAACGGCAACCCTGGACGAAGGTGCAGGAGGAACCCATGATTACTCACCCATTCCCCCACCCTCGGTGCCACCACCATCCATTTTCTACTATTGTAGTCGAATCATTACAGACAATTAACAGAGTAGAATAATCTTGTGGCCAATCACAGAGTACAGAGATAGCCAATTAATGCTAACCCGAGATGATATGGTACCCCAAAGAATTACACGGTCACTCTCCTTCAACACTCATCGTTATTGTCCACCAAGACAACCTTCTATAGTCTGGTAAATAAAAAGTTGAGGTTGGACAAAATTCCACCAAAAGGTTTTTCACCTGGAATTGGTTGCTTGGCACTTCTCAATGCCCATCCGATTCCATCCATGGCGATTACTCCATTTCGGCAAAATACAAGATGGCCGCAGTGCGACTTCACGGAAAAGAAAAAAGTAACAACTTTTGACACAGTTGACTAAGATAGACAAATGAAGGGTATTTTCTGGATAATTTGAGGGTGTCCGGTCAATTGGAAATAGTTTCGAGGCGATCAGAAGTCAAGGTAACAAAATATGTCAAGGTCAAGCTCATTTTGTCCGTTCTTCTAGTTTCAAGCTTGCTTCTTTTGCTTCACAATCAAGCTTGTCTTTGCCTTATTTTGGATGTTTTTCAAGCCACACGAATAGGAAAACTTGTATCTAAAAGAAAAAAAATCACTAGAATACAACATTTATTGAATGAATTACAGATTGTTATACTCTTCTATATTTCAGAAACTTATCTCCGTCTCTATTAATCTGTCCATTTTTGCATGTGATACCCTTGCACTGCCTACAGGCAAAGGTGCAGAAGAGTCCACTTTTCTTGCAAGAGCACATGTTCTTATCACATAGACCTTTGCATTTGCAATACATCATCCTCAATAAATCATCTTGGGCTTAGACATCTTCATGTACACCTGATCGTTTTCCAGGCCACAGTGATAAGTGAGGAGAACGAGAATATCAGTATCCTCAGCGATGACAATAACGGGATTGGTTCGGCTGCATGCAGAGGTAGCAATCAAGTAGTCAGCTTGTGCAACAGCATGCTTCACACTGATGCCAGCTTCGACCATCTTCTCATCAAAAGGCTGTTGAGCCACTGCTTGTTATGTGAGTTGGCTAGAAATGCCTTCTTGGTCATGGTGACCTCCAGTTCTGGCAAGAAATCCAAGTCGGCACCGACCTTTCTACCACCTCTCCTCTGGTGCTGCTCTTCATTGGTAGTGGGGCCATGATAACCGTCAAACAACACCAGTGGATCTCTGTAGTTCTGGACGAACAATACATACTTTTGTATGAGGGAGCAATATGTAATGTGCTTGGGCCATGGTTGTTTTCGGAGAAAGCTTCCACCATCCACAAAACTTCTCCAGCTGCAAGAATGAAAGAACAGAGTCTTCCGTTTTTCTTCCTGAGCTTAGGACAAATAGCAATAACGTGACCAATCTGTTTACAGTAAAAACACATCATTTGACTCGTACTCTCAAACCTCGGATATCTTTGTTCCGAGCCACTACGGACATTTACCTTACTTGAGGCAAATGCCTTTGCATCTTCAAAATTATCCTGCTTACCACTCTTGTCCCTAGTTACATAACTTTGAAACCAAACATTTTCATGAGTCTACACAACTGTCTGCCAGAGCTGCTGCTCGTTGCACTTCTGCATCCTCTCTCTCTTCCAAATATAACTGAATGTCTCGTGGGAGGGCTCTCTTAAATTGCTCTAAAATGAAAAACTCAATCAACTCTTCATAGGAGCTTACCCCACAATTTCTTATCCATCTTCCAAACATCTTACAAAAACTGTACACAAATTCAATATATGACTGTGATTCATGTTTCCTTTCATTCCTAAATTTTACTCTGTAGTGTTCCGGAATCCACTCATAAACCTTCAAAATGGCCTCTTTAATCACTTCATAACTTTCACATTTTTCAGCCGATAAAGACAAACAGACTGACCTAGCTGCACCTTTGAACACAGTCTGAATCATTGCCACCCAGGATGTTTCAGGCCACTTGAATGATTTAACTACTGTTACGTGCAACTTAGGATAGAACTACCCTTAACAACCAATCTTTATTATATATATCTAAAACAAAGAAGTATGCCTGTGTGTGTGTTTGTTTGTGTGTTTGTGTGTATGTGTGTCCGCACGAAAATCTCGGAAAGTACTTTACAGATCTGTAGATGGATGGTGTTATATGTAGTGATGATGATGGATGGTGTTATATGTAATGATGATGGATATGTTATATGTAATGATGATGGATGATGTTATAAGTAGTGATGATGGATGTAGTTATATGTAGTGATGATGGGTGGTGTTATATGTAGTGATGATGGATGGTGTTATATGTAGTGATGATGGATGGCGTTATATGTAGTGATGATTGATGGTGTTATATGTAGTGATCTAAAAAAAACTAACCAATCCAATCAGGCACAGCCCAGACGCACACACGTAGAAAAGTCGTATTCCCTCCTATAATTTACAGCTATTTTGATCCTTAGGTTCTCTTTCATTATGGCTTACTTTTCTCTGCATTTAACCTCCATTCATTACACCACACAGAGGTTGAAAAGTCGTATCCCATCCCAAGTATTATAGCTAATTTCATCCTTATGCTCTTTCTCATCACAGCTTACTTTTCTTTGATCTCTAACTTTTCTAGGCTGTCCATTCTAACAAGGTAGGTAGCTAGTCCATTCTAACGAGGTATGCCAAACGTCAGATATTTGAGACACAGTGGCCTAGAGAAGGAGCAGCCCTGAGGGCAGCGTTTCTGCTGTCTATATATATATATATAACAAAGAAGTCTGTCTGTCTGTATGTATGTATGTCCACAAAAGAATCTTGGAAACTACTTTACCTATCTGTATGTCTGTTTGTCTGTGTGACCTCACGAGAATCTCGGAAACTACTTTACCTATCTGTAGGGATGATGGATGGTGTTATATGTAGTGATGATGGATGATGTTATATAGAGAATATGAAAAGTATCCCTCTATTGTCATTGGCAACATGGATAAGAAATGTGAGTACTGCGGTGCAAAGAAGTACAAAGGAGAATCTGCTGGACTGTGCTGCCCTCATGGGAAAGTACGACTGCCAAATTGGAAAACCACCACAACCATTGAAGACTCTCATGCTGGGAACAACACCAGAGTCAAAACACTTCTTAGAAAATATACCGAAGTACATTTCATGCTTCCAGATGACATCCTTTGGAGCTACTAGAGTAGTTCGTGAGCAGGGATACATGCCCACATTCAAAGTCCAGGGTCAAGTCTATCACAAAGCAGGATCCTTGTTACCACTGGAAGATGAGCAGGCAAAGTTCCTCCAAATCTACTTCATGGGAGATCAAGAAAAGCAAACTACTATCAGGTGTGGCAACATTCAAGGTGTCAGACATGACATTGTCCTATCCATCCAAGAAATGCTGCATGAGCGCAACACGTATGTACAGTCATTTAAAAATGCCCTGGAAAACATGTCTTCTGACGAGTATAAAGTCAGGATCAAAGCAGACACCTTAATGCACTACAGTGAGAATGTGGAGCCTCCCGTTAGGTGGCGTCCTACCGTGGCCTAACGAAGGAGCCGCCCGGAGGCCGGCGATTCCACTAGTTACTAAATAAGGGATGGAGCTAAGACTACACAAGAGAAAGAGAGAGAGATGGAAATATCTGAACCTAACCTAACGTAAGCTAAGCTAAGCTGAGCAGAGCAGAGGCACAGGCAGGCAGGCAGGCAGGCAGGCGCATTCCCCCTGCCAGGCCGGATGTTTCGTCACGCCCCCATGGCGAAATCCTCCTCGGTATTGGCGGCGGCGGCGTTTAGCTGCTGCTGCAGTGCAAAAGTGTATGTCTAACCTAACAAACAACCAGGGAAAGTGGTGTCCCAAATCTAGTAGAGGTCTGCCAGCCTAAGCCAATAAAGGACGTAAGCTAAGCTAAGCTGAGCTGATCAGAGCAGAGGCACAGGCAGGCAGGCAGGCAGGCAGGCAGCATTCCCCCTACCAGGCCGGAGGTTTCGTCTCGCCCCCCGACGGCGAAATCCTCCTCATTGAGAGATACTGTACACTCTTCGGTATTGGCGGTGTTTAGCTGTAGTGCAAGTGTCAAGTAAACTCAACTCAAGCTAAGCTAAGCTAAGCTAAGCTAAGCTAAGCTAAGCTAAGGTAAGGTAAGGAGAGAAGGGGAATGGGGCGCACGTAAAGTCAACAGAGGTAAAGGTAGAGGCCGGAGCATGGAGAATGGAGTAGAGAAGCCCGGCAAAAAAGTGCATACATTATATAACATAATATATCATAAAATAACTTAATATAAATAATATTACATAACATAACTTAATATAACATAATATATAACATAGCATAACATAATATATTATTACATATTATAACATAACATAGTATATCAGACGTATGATATTCCAAGCAAATAGGGACAAAGTTAGGAGTACACAAGAAAGAAACACGGCAGCCATTAATCAATCAGTATGGAGCAGATATATACTATTTTGTAATATAAAACAAATAATAATAAATTATAACATAACATGACTTAATATAACATAACATAATATAATATAACATAACATAACATAACTAAATACAGCATAACATAACTTAACATAATATGTTATAATATATTATAACATAAGATAACTTAATATAACATAACATAATATAACATAACATAACTTAATATAACATAACTTAACTTAACATAACATATTGTAACATAATATATTATAAAATATTATGACATGATAACTAAATATCACATAACATAATATAACATAACATAACAAATTTATATAACATACCATAACTTAACATAACATAATATAACATAACATAACATAACATAGTGTAACCTAACATAAAATAACCTAACATAACATAACATTACCTGACATAACATAACATAACATAATAATAATAAGGGGGAAGGATGTTCCAAATCTATTAGAGGTATGCCATCCGAAGCAAATACGGGACGGAGTTAGGAGTGCACAAGAAGAAACAAGGCAGGCAGCCAATTAACCTGTATGGAGCTGCGTCTGACCATGCTGTTTCTAATCCTATTTCTGATTCAAATGATGCTAATGAAGATGCTATCTCTGATTTAAATAATGACTCAAATGACTTAGGTCTTAATAATCCTATAATGGTCAAGAAGTAAATCCTGACAATTCAGAAGAATTAAGTAATATTCCCATAACTGCAGAAATGTTAAAAGAAGCTCAAGTAAGTGATACAAGTTTGTTGCCATACATAGATAAAGCTGTAGGACTTGGGGAGATTATTAACCATCCTCATTGTTATTATTTAAAGTTTGGAATTTTTATGAGAAAATATCGTCCATGCCATGTCCCTGCTAATGAGACTTGGAATAACATTCATCAGATTGTAATACCCAGTAAACTCAGACCAGATATTCTCTCACTTGCACATGATTATATAGGTGGACACTTAGCAGTCATGAAAACTTACCATAAAATCTTACGGCACTTCTGTTGGCCAAAGCTTAAGAGTGATGTTGCTTAATACTGTAAAACTTGCCATGAGTGCCAGGTCACAGGAACACCAAATCAGATCATTAAACCAGCTCCCCTAATACCAATTCCTGTGTCTCAAGAACCATTCCACAAGGTGATAATTGACACTGTGGAACCTTTACCAAAAACCAGAAGTGGAAATCAGAACTTGTTGACCATAAGATGCATCACGTCCAAGTTAATCATCAAATCATTGACTCAATTCTTTGCTCAGTACGGGATCCCCAGTCAAATTCAGTCAGATCAGGATTCACCTTTCACTTCCAATGTGTTTAAACAAGTGATGGCCACTGCTTATCATCCAGAGTCCCAAGGAGCTTTAGAAAGGTTCCATCAAACTTACAAAAACATGTTAACGAAATACTGTAATGAAAACAGTGTTGACTGGGATGAAGGTGTTCACTTTGTGTTATCTGTTATTAGGAGCAGTAAGCAAGAATCCCTTGGGCTTTCTCCGTTTGAGTTAGTGTTCGGCCATGAGGTTAGAGGACCTTTGAAGGTATTGAAAGATTCATGGTTGGATGATAAACCTCAGAAATCCCTGTTAACCTATGTTACTCAGTTTAAAGAAATAATTAAGAAAGCATTAGAATTTGCTAGGTCTAAATTAGAGAAAGTTCAGAGTCATATGAAGAACAAATTTGACAGAAATTTAGAGTTTAGTGAGTTCAAGCCAGGTGATAAAGTCCATTACAGTCACAATTTTATGGCCCTTATGATGTTAAAAGCAAAATTAATGATGTTAATTATATCATAAAAACACCTTAACGTAGAAAATCAGACACACGTGTTCACATTAATCTGCTTAAGAGGTATTACCCTAGAGATGAAAGTTCAGTGGTCAGTGTGGTGTTGAGTTCACCTGACTACAGTGAAGAGCATGCAGAGTTTCAAGAGATTCAGATCAATAATGAAATGAAGTTGCAAAATTCTGACATACTGGCTAATCCCTTTAAAAAAATTCATCATCTATCATCAGATCAAGCTGAAGATGTGAGGTGCCTTCTCCAGGACTTCCCACAGCTATTTGTGGACATTCCACAGCGGTGCCGACTGGTGCAGCATGATGTTGAACTGGTGGAGGGCGCCAAACCAATCAAGCAGGCACCATATCACATGAATCCAGCTAAGCGAGAACTTCTTGAGCAAGAAGTGAAGTTCCTTCTCGCTTACAACTTCGTTGAAAAGAGTAGCAGTGAGTGGGCTTCCCCTTGCCTACTTGTGCCGAAACCTATTGGGAGTTCAAGAATGTGCGCGGACTACCGCAGAATGAAGAGCATCACAAAAACAGATTCATACTCAATACCAAGAATTGACGACATAATAGACAATCTGGTAAAAACAGAGTTCCTGACGAAAATCGACCTTGTCATGGCCCTTGGACTATAAAACGCTCCGAGTATCTCCCAGCGGCTCATCCACCAGGTTAAATGTGGTCTAGACGGAGTGCAGTCTTACCTTGATGACCTCAATGTATACAGCAGCACCTGGGAGGAACACTTGTCACGACTACGCCTTCTTTTCGTCAGTCTTGCTGAAGCTTGTCTCACGATCAACTTACTCAAGAGTAAATTCGCCCATGCTAAACTAGTCTACCTGGGGCACATCGTAGGGTTTAGTGAGGTCAGTCCAGTTGCAGGGAAGGTAGAAGCCATCAACAACCTACCGATTCCTGAGACCCCGAAAGGAGGCCATGAGGTTTCTGGGTACGGCTGGATACTACAGACGGTTCTGCCAAACTTATCTCAAGTTGTAATTCCACTAACTGACCTTGTGAGCCCAAAGAAAAAATTCACTTGGACACCTGCTTGTCAAGAAGCATTCAACAAGATGCGCATTCTGCTCACCAATGCACCAGTTCTCCAAGCACCAGACTTCAGCCAACCATTCATCCTTCAAGTAGATGCCAGTGACTTAGAGGCTGTAGCTGTATTACTCCAAGAGGGAGCAGACGAGATTTTACATCCGGTATGTTATGCTTCAACCAAGTTCAAGAAACATCAGAAGAACTATGCTACAATAGAAAAAGAATGTACTGCATTGCTGTATGGACTAGATAAGATAAATGTGAACCTCAGTAGTTCAGTTGATTCTATTATTGTTTATACTGATCATAACCCCCTAAAGTTTATAAATAAAATGCAGAATAAGAATCAAAGATTAATGAGGTGGTCTCTTGCCTCACAGCAATATAAGTGGGCCATAAAACATATAAAGGGAAGGGATAATATAATTGCAGATGTGTTGTCAAAAGTTTGAACAAGCTCTTTCCTTAGATTTATTTAGCACCCTAATTAATCTCTCAAGGGGCGAGATGTTACGTGCAACGTAGGATATAACTACTCTTAACAACCAATTACTAAATGAGCTATATGCCCCTGCCAGACGTACTGTAAATGAGTATGGGTTCTTCATATATATATTGTATAATTTTATATTTTTCCAGACTAGAATTACATTGCTTTGTTTCTGTGTATGTAAATAGTTTATATTATTAAAGTCAGTAAGACTGTAATAACATTAACAATGAGACATTATGTCATGTACGATGCTTGGGTCAGTCAGCAAACTCCCACTACACCTCCCACACCACGACCCAAAACACCCCTACATCACCTCCCACACCACACCCCACAACACCTACCACACCACGCCCCACAACACCTCCCACACCACTCCTCAAAACATTCCTACAACACCTTCCACACCATGCCCCACAACACCTCCACACGCGCCACACAACACCCCTACAACACCTCCCACACCACACCCCACAACACCTACCACACCACGCCCCACAACACCTCCGACACCAAGCCCCACAATACTCCTGCAACACTTTCCACACTACGCCTCACAACACCACCCACACTACGCCCCATAACACTCCTACAACACCTTCCACACCACGCCCCACAGCACCTCCCACGCGACGCCACGATACATTCCTACAACACACTCTACACCACGCCCCAAAACACCTACACCACTCCCCACAACATTTTTCACACCATGCCCCACAACACCTCCTACACCACGCCCCACAACACCATCCACACTACGCCCCACAACACCATCCACACTACGCCCCACAACACCTACACCTTCCACACCACGCCCCACAACACCAGCTACAACACCTCCCACACCACGCTCCACAACACCACCTACAACACCTCCCACACCAAGCCCCACAATACATTCCACACCACTCCCCACAACAACTCCTTCACCACTCCCCACAATACCTCACATACCCCGCCCCACAACATCTCCTACAACACGTCCCACAACAAGTCCATGGTCATAATTATACACTGACACATTTCTTTATCATCAGTTAATTCAATAACCACATTACTGAAGTATACATCCAATACACTGTCATGTGTAATTATCATGTATAAGCCAAAAAATTTATTTACAATGTCCTCACACTCACACTTTTCGTGATACTCGGAGACAGAATGGGATAGGAGGGTATACAAATAATAATAATAATAATAATAATAATAATAATAATAATAATAATAATAATTGCCAAGCCCTTGGTTACTACTGTGTCCAGTTTTCAGTTTCTTGACTCAAAAAGTGCCAGAGATATTCCCTGGACAAATAACCAACCATGACCCGTGTAATTGCACCTCTACATTACATAAAAATTCACCCAAATATATAATACTGTAATGTATAAGCCCAAATTATTCCATAAGTTATTCATCCATGCTTCAGTTGTTGACATTATACATGGCGTTTTTTTTTCTTTTTTTTTACGGGGATTAGCCCACCCGGGCACAGGTTATTGACCCCACGTCGGGGCCTGGGGGGCGAAAATGTAGTAATAATAATAATAATAATAACAATAACAATAATAATAATAATAATTCAGATAAGTAAAGTTCATAATAAGAATTACCCCCCAAAAATGATAAAATAATAATGATATCAATAATAATAATAATAATAATAATAATAATAATAATAATAATAATAATAATAATAAAGAACTATAGGAAATATAAAAATGAAAAAAGATCAAGAGTGAGAAACAATGTATGTATGTTGTGTTGTCAATGGTAAGAGGAACAGTTGAGACCCTACAATTGTGTGTAAATGAGGCAAAAAGTCAGATCAGCAATCTGGGACTTGGTCACAGGCTTGCAAGGAGCAAGCGAGGTCAACTAACTAACCATAACAAGATTTATCTGACGTGTTCCCTTCCCACACTCTCAGAGGGCAGACGGGGTCAACCAAATATAAACACCTCGCCTGCCCCTCAACACTCTCACGTCATAGAGACAGGGGAGAGGATAGAGACATCACAATTCAACGAGAGAACACCTCACTTAAGTGTTCTCCATAAGTGTACTCAATAAACTTCCTCTGGTAGAGAAGGCATAATATACTCTCAACCGAACTAGATACCTGTGAAACTATATTTTTCTACAATAAAGAAAAAGACAGCAAAGGGTTTACATTAGTCCTGCCACTTAAGAGTTCCAGAATTTATTTAAAACAATTTATGTAATACCAAAAGATCTATTACATTTGGTGGTAGTGCAGCGAGACGAATAATATAACCAGTCAGACACTCAGGAACAAATAAAACAAGCGATTCCAGTGACTTAAATGGTACTTTAAGTGAATCATGAACAAACAAGCATTTACAAGAAAAATAAGTATACAGTTACTAAAATAAACACCTGCAAAACGTATACATAGAGACACAGTGACAACAAAGACATTATAAGAAGATTTTCTAACTTAGCAGTCTAGTTCTCAACTACGCACAGTTGAAGATTACCCAGACTGGAGTCGACTCCTGCCGAGCCTACCCGAATGTGGACTGAGATCAGTACCAGCTAACACTACATCACGGGATTTAAGGAAGGTTGTCAAAGTGGTTCAAGACAGCCCCAGGTCAGCCCCCAGGCTGACCGCCCCAAGAAGGTCAGCCCTCCAGGTGGATCGCCTCAGACGTGACATCATCCCTCCCAGAGTTGTACGTCATCACCAGCGCGGAACTCTTCGGACTCTCTACTCAGGTAGATCACAAACAATCATTATTTTATAAACTACACAAACACAAGTGAACTTCCAGAAGTCTTCACATGTAGTCAATATAAAATATAAATTACTTGCACAAATGCGCAAAGGCCAAATTAAATAAACACATTTAAAAGTACGCCCTCTACTTACAAAAAGTAGATATATAATCCATACTTTTACATACTTTTAGTAATTTCTATTACTTTTTAATAAGTTTAATATATTTCTCTTCATTTTCCTAATTCGTTACAAATATTTTTGCATTACTCAGTGAGTGGGCAACGAAGTGAGTTTTATACAGTGAGTGAAGTGATAAATATTCCTTTTTAAGGAAAGTCTTCCAAAAGATTTTCGGTATCAAACAGGAAATTAGTGAATCAGACTATTATAGTCAATCATCTAAATATTCACTGGAGCAAGTAACAACTGATAGTGAGGAAGAATTACCGCAAATTAGCCAAATAGAGTTAACCCCCACCGATTCTTTAGCTAGCTGTGAAAATTTCATAGATGCCCAAAATTTTGCCGAACACACTAAGATACTGTAGACCTCAAATCTTATATGGAATCCTCAGATTGGTTGACAATGACAACGTGTCTATAAACAATTTATATAGGATTATTGGGTTCCTTCAGTTTGTCTTGTCACCAAATGAACCCTTACTCAAGAAAGCCCAAAAGAAAGAATTTAAAGTTGGGATTATGCTTGTAGACTACTTGGAGGAAATTGCTGAACCGGCGGAACATACTCCTAGGGCTCTGTCAGTGGCACCAGTCACCAGCTCTAAGGAAAAACCACAAGCCATCACCGGAACCAAACCCAAAATGATTCGTTTTTGCAAAGTCTGCAAACGTAAGGGGCATACCATAGAAAAATGTTGGTTTGCAAGACAAGCAGATAAGTACCCAGCCATCCAGTGGCAAGATCGAGAAAAAGGATCCTCGCAGGACTTTACAAATTCAGATAGTCATGCTAAACCAAAAATTCCAAGGGGACATTACACAGGAAATAAAATGTCTCAAAACACGAAAGGCACTCCGAATAAATGGTGTGTAATACAGCAGTCTCCATACCACAACACGGAAGATTGCAGAAAAATACAGCGTATGACGCAAAAAATTGAAAATCGACGGGAGACAAGTACACTGCCTTCGGGGGAAGAGGCGCGCGTCCAGCAACACGCTCTTGGATAGCGTTAACGGTTCAAGAAAACAACGCTTCCATCACCGGCTCACAGGCTCATTAATCACTGCATTAAATAAAGTGGACATGTTGACTGTTCCAGCGAGGATAGGTAACAATCAGTTATCCCAAGATATAGATAGGGGGGCCTGTGTCAATGTTATTTCATTAACGTCGTTCAATGAACGACACACATGTCCGGTGTGTCGGGAATCCAATTAGACATAGCCGGGGTGATAACACTACCAATCCGTTTTTCTAGGTCCAGCAAAATATTTCTGGCAGATTTCTACATAGTCAAGGCATTTTCTTTGCCAGCGGACAGGTTATTTGGCCTGGCCACTCTAAGGCAGAACAACATTAACGTTCAGCCACGAAATCAAACAATCACGCATAATTGTAAAACATAGCACACCATGCAAACTTCACATCCATTGCTAACTTCAGGTGTTCGTGTAATAACTGCCTCGACAGGCGCGGGGGAGTCCTTGGCACAAAAGCAATTAGTTTTGGAGTCACTCTCTGAAACTCCTCGTAGTAGCTGGAAGGACATTTCTGATGTGCTAACTGGTGTACAGCGGTTACTTAGCCAGGAACTTACTAGAGTCATAGTACGTTTGCCAAATGTGAGTGAAGGAACAGATGTTGTGTGTCTGAGTGAAAGTTCACGAGTGAAAGGTTTGTCACTTGAGTCTACCCTAAGCACTGTTAGAATAGGTAGTCTCACAGATGTCCTCGTTCTCAATAGAACTGGGGACCCATAACCTTAAGAAAGGGATGTAGTTTAAGTAATTTCTTTGTTTACGACAAACCGGTTACCGCAGAACCAATAGAATTAACAATAGGAAGTATAACACAGGGGGAATCGAACGAAAAATCACATATTGTAGATAAAGTAGCGTTAATAGCGCCACACGTGAAAGTAGTCCATCATCCTCAAGGCAAAAGTGATCTCTTAGAATTACTCGCCGAGTTGAAGAAAATCATAGCATTGCCTGGAGATCCCTAGGTAAAATAACGTTGATAAAATATCATATTCCACTCAAGCCGTACACTAACCCAATCTACATCCCAACATATAGGCTACAACACAGCAGAAGGGCAGCAGATAGTACAAGACATAGTGGACCAACGGGTAATCCAACCTTCCTCATCACCATGAGACTCGCCTTTATTCCTAGTTCCCAAGAAGGATGGAGGATGGAGACCATTCATAGATTTTCGACGAGTCAACCAGGTAACTGTACCAGACAGATTCCCAATGCCTGTCCTAACTGACTTACTACAGTTTCTGGGAAAAGATAACACAGTCTTCAGTAACCTAGATTTACTTAGCGGGTACTGGCAATTTCCCTTCCATGAGGAATCCCTCGAGGTAACTGCATTCAGTACACCAAGGGAACCTTTCGAATTCTTAAGAATGCCAGTTGGCCTAAGAAATGCCCCGCTAACATTCCAAAGAATGTTAAATACCTTGTTTTCTGGAATGATAGATAACACAGTCTATGCCTGTCTAGATTATCTAATCTTAGTAAGGAAAGATGTACAGTACAAAGCCATTTAACCTTTACATCGCGTGTCACGCACTTGCCATTTTGTTCTGGCTACCGCCAGACGATTTATTCAGTTTAGGGTAACCTCCCGCTGTGAAAGGGTTAAAGAAACTATGAGAAGTTTTCACAAAGCTCCAAATAGCTGTATTGAAAAGGAAACTTTCCTAATGTGAATTTTTCATATCGAAAATCCATTTTCTTGGACACGTAGTGGATGACAATGGTATACAGACAATAGATTGCAAGGTTAAGGCGGTGAAGCAATTCCCTTGTCTCAAGAACGTGGATCAACTTCGTAGTTTCCTAGCATTATCAGGATATTACCGGTCTTTCAGTGAAGGTTATGCCAAATTAGCCTCACCACTCACTAAACTCCTCAAAACGGATGTAGAGTATATATGGAATAAAGAACAAGAGGGCAGTTTTAATGCCCTCAAGGGCGCCTTAACGAACGCTCCAGTGCTGGCCTATCTTGACTACATAAAACTATTTACCATGTGCACTAATGCCTCAGGCCTAGGTTTAGGGGCGATGCTCATGCAAACTGATCATCGAAGAAAATGGCGTGTAATAACATACGCCAGTCGCACCCTCACTGATGCAGAAGCACGCTATTCAGCTACTCACTTAGAAGCATTAGCTGTAGTGTGTGCACTCAAGTATTTTCGGGATCTCATTTTGGGATATCCGATCACAGCCCACACAGATCATGTGGCAGTGACAGAACTATTTAATAGGAAGAACTTATCAGGGCAATTAGCGCGCTGGTATCTGACCATAAAGGAGTTGACGTTGGGGATTACTGGCCTCTTCGCCGTTAGGCTATTTCGGCCGAAGCTGATGTCTTCTTTCTGCTTCTAGTCTTGGTCTTCTTTCTTGCTACAACTAATCTGATGTTCTTGTTTCTTCTTTTCTTGTTATTCTTGTGTTCTTCTTGTTCTTGGTATTTTGGTTACTTCTTTCTTCTTGTTGTTTTATTTGGGATGAATTATGGTATGCGTGAGTGATATGATGGTGAGTTACTGACAGACCAGATGAAATGGCTTGTCAGGTGACTAGTTTCTCTGATTTTTTTTTTTTTTTTTTTTTTTTTTTTTTTTTTTTTTTTTTTTTGTCTTTTGTAGCCCGTGTCTTTTTGTTTGAATATGTGTTGGTGGGTGTCAGTTTTACTTGGTATATGTGCGTGTTGTATGTAATGAAAAGGTTTGTGATGTGTCTCTCATGTTGTATGTTTTAATTTTTGTTTTATTCATTTTTATTTGCTTTAGGGCATGGTTACATACATATTATAGATATAAAAAGAGTTCATGTGTGTGTCAATCATAACATGCCGATAAGATGGGTCTCCTTGAGGAAGATTATTACAGCGTCACTTATGGTGACATCATCTTGCAATAAATTGGGTACAGTCAGCACGAAGCCTTGCTCGGCAGCTAGGATCACCAGCTGCCGGCGCTCTGGTTCGTACTGGCTGCACTCAGTCAGAATATGTCGGATAGAAAGAATTTTGTTACACGTGGCACAGATAGGTGGAAAGGAATTGTCAAGATAGGCTTTTAGGTGGGTCAGATAGGTACAGTTCAGCCTTAGTCTGGCGAGCACGACCTCTTCCCTCCTATTCTTTCTATATGCTGAAAGCCAATTTCCTATGTTAGTCTTCCAGTTGTTGTGAAGATCTAACCTCGTCCACTCAAGTTGCCACTTCCCAATTGTATATGTCTTCCCCAAGGAGAGACACGACTGAGGCTCCCAGGGTACATTAGTTGTCTCCCCGAGACCCACAGTCGCTCTTGCTAATCTGTCTGCCTGTTCATTGCCCCAAATGTTGCAATGCCCAGGCACCCACACCAGCACAATATTCTTGGCACACTCATGTAGTTTATTAATAATGTTGCCCTGTATCTCATTGCTGGTAGTATCACCACCTTGAATTGCTTTAAGAGCTGACATGGAATCTGAAATGACAGCAACATCATTGACATTGCTTGTTATTGCAATGTCAATGGCTCTACTTATTGCGAACATCTCTGCAGAGAATATGGTTGTATGCCGCGGCAGGCGGGAGCTCCACTCCCCGTCTCTGCTCCAGATACCGGCTCCAACGTTGTCGTCAGTCTTGGACCCGTCGGTGTACACGTGAGTATAGGCGCTGTATCCTTCCAGAAATTGATAGAAAAGTTGCCTCAGGAGCTCAGGATGAAAGTCATTCTTCGCTCCTGGAAGCCACGATGTTTCCACATGGAAGTTGGGGTTCTCCCATGGCGGACACAACGGTGGAACGTATCTATCAACGTCTTCGAAATGGATACCAGCACCCTGGCACAAGGTCTGGAGGCGGACAACCGAGGACGGGGACCTACGCAGTTGCAGGAAACGGAATTTAGCAACAGCACACCAACCTGGGTGGCCTGTGCCGCGCTTCCTAGCCGCACTCAACCCGTACCTTAGCGTCAACATGTCCCTCCTGATGTGAAGTGGAGGGACGTGGGCCTCAACCTCTAGTTTACCTACACGTGTACACCTGTAAGCACCCAGACATAGACGAAGGCATCGGTTCTGTATTCTGGTCAGCTTTGCGAGTGTGGTGTCGCATGCCGAAGCATACAACTGGCATCCATAATCAAGTTTTGATCTGATCAGGGTCTTATACACCATTAATAAAGATTTCCTATCGGCTCCCCATGTAGTACCTGATAAAACTTTCAGGATGTTTGTGACTTTAAGACATTTACTTTCAAGTTCGTTAATGTGGTTTTTCCACGTTAATTTCCGGTCAAAATGAACACCAAGAAATTTTACTGAAGTCTGAAATTTAATAGGAGTATCATTTAATTTTAATACTGGATTTCTAATGTTACGTTTCTTAGTGAAGACTACTCCTACTGTCTTCTCAACTGAAAACCTAAATCCCCATTGTATTGCCCACTGTTCCGCGGCTTTTAGGCCGGCTTGCATCCTTTGTGCAGATAGCCTCTCAACTCGAGAGGAGCGCCAGATTGCGCAATCGTCAGCAAACAAGGAGAATTTGAGGTCACTTAAGCTGGGGGCTGGTGATAGGAAATCATTAATCATTATAAGAAATAATATTGGGCCCAAAACGCTGCCTTGTGGAACTCCATTTTCTAAGACAAATGTGTCTGACTTTACGTTACCTTTTAATTTGACGGAAAAAGTCCTGTCTTGCAAAAAATTACGAATGAAAATTGGCAAATTACCTCTCAGACCCAAGGCGTGGAGCTTCATCATGAGGCCAGTCCGCCATGTCATGTCGAAAGCTTTTTCTATGTCTAAGAATACTGCAATTAGAGTTTCTTTACTGCAGAGCTTTTGAGATGTCAGTTTCAAGACTTATTAAATGATCTAGTGTGCTTCTACCTTGGCGGAAACCACACTGTCGATCGTTCAATAAGTTGTTACTTTCCAAAAAATACATTAGTCTACGCTTTATCATACGTTCCATGACCTTACACAGACAGTTTGTGAGCGAAATCGGACGGAATGAGTTGGTGTTGTTCGGGCATTTGTCCCTCTTCGGGATCGGTACGACATGGGCAAAGTGCCATGAGTTTGGAAACGTTCTGGACGTCCAGATCTCATTGTACACTTCTAGCAATTTGTCCAGGTTTCCCTGGTCAAGGTGCTTAATCATCTCGTATCGTATACCGTCAGGTCCAGGAGTAGAGCCCTTGCCCTTATTTAAAGCAAAGGAAAGTTCCTCTGGGGAAAATGCTCGATTGTAGTCCTGTTCGTCCCCGTTCTCGAAGTCGAGATGCAAGAGCTCGGCACGATCACGGAACACGCCGAAGCGTGGATCATGATTGGTGGAGCTACTGGCATCTGCGAACTTCTGGCCTAGGGTGTTGGCAATGGCCTGGGGTTCGTCGAGAATCCGCCCTCCACTACTCACCTGTGGGATAAAAGTCCTTCCTCCTTTGGATCTGACCCGGTTTATAGCCGACCATACCTCAGAGGAAGGGGTATCCTTGTTAATAGTGGAGACGAACGCCCGCCAAGACTCTCTCTTACACTCCCTGAGAACCCTCCTAGCCTTGGCTCTAGCTTTTTTATATTCAATTAAGTTGACAAGAGATGGAATTCTATTGAATAAACGGCATCGCCTATTTCGCTCACAAACCACTCGTCGGCAGTCTGGTGTCCACCATGGAACTCCAGGCCTGTGGGTTTTTGCAGAAGTCTTAGGAATTGTTAAATCTGCTGCGTGTATTATAGCTTGTTGTATGTGTGTAATTTTGGTGTTGATGTCTTGTCCAATGGTGTCTATACGAACGGCTCCTGAGTAGGCCCTCCAGTCTGCTTTCCTAAGGTTGTAGCGCACCTCGGGAGTAGCCGTTGGGGCGCCACACTCATAAGAAATGCAGATCGGAAAATGGTCGCTACCCAGAGAGTCGTCGTATGTAGAAAATTTACAATCTAATAGCAAGGCAGCATCAACTATAGAAAGATCTATAGCTGAGGCAGTGCCAAATCGTTCGTCCACTCGAGTCGCACTACCGTCATTCAGAAGAGACAAGTTGGAGTTGAGTATAGCTGCAGCCACCTGCTCTCCCCTCCCGTCACTCCGGACACTGCCCCACCGCAAATGGCGAGCATTGAGGTCGCCGAGGATCATTTTCTTTCCTGGCAGTTGGTTAAATAGCTCCTCAAGCTCACCATCGTCAATGAGCCCGCCCGGAGGACAGTATAGTGAACAGATGGCAACATAGCCAGTCCGAATCTTAACTCTGCACGCCACAGCCTGCAGGTTCACGTTCAGGTTGACTCTTTGCTGGGCGAATGAACTCCTAATGTATAGGGCTACCCCCCTTAGGTTGTCTCCCCTGTAGGACGTGTAGTTGTCAAATACAGGTGGGTCGTCGTGACCCGCAAGTAGCGTCTCTTGTAGGCAAAAAACGTCCGGCCGGAATAATGACATAAGTAAATGAAATTGAGCATTTTTATTCCTAGCACCTCTGCAATTCCACTGGATGATATTGAATTTTAAGTCTGAGAGTTGATATGGTCAGCGTTTTGGGCTTTATTTTTCTTTGCTCTTGTTTCTGGGGGGGAAATGAGTACCGGGGAAGGATACCCCGCATCAAATGAGCAGTCTCCCGGCTCCAAAAAGCCAGTACTCTGCTCGGCAGGGGCTCCCTGCCCCCGGTGTGTTTCAAGAATGCGAAAAACTGGTTGTGGTGATGAGTCTCTTGTCATGCTTTCGGTAGAAAGCAATCTCCTCCTTACATCGGGGTAGACAAGGTCGTGAGTCTGTTTGGGTTTAGTGGTCAGGTATAACTTGTTTTTAGTTTTAGTCTCGTTAGTAGTCATAGTTGTCTTTGTGTTCTCGTCTTTGGCGTCTGTGGTTGGATAACCGGTGATTGTGGAGTCAGTCTGTGTTGCGATGGTCGTGGTCTCAGTCTGTGTTCCAGTGGTGCACATTTTGGGAGGCGAGGTATTTTTGGATACAGCGGATGCGAAGGACATTCCAGGTGTTGGTGTCTGCAAGGACATCTCCACCTGCCTCTTAGCCTCCCTGTAGTCCAAATTGTTCTCTGCTCTCACCTTACTGATCTCATACTCCCTCAGGTAGGAAGGGCACTTCCTGTCTGAGGCAGCATGCTGACCCGAACAGTGGTAGCATTTTTCCTCCGTTTGTGTACAGTCATCGTCCCTGTGTCCGGTTTGAGCACATTTGGAGCATACCTGGGTGTTACGGCAGGCCTTACCAGTGTGTCCAAACCTTTGGCAGTTAAAACAACGCATGGGGAATGGAACGTATGTTTTGGTTTGGACCCTCTCATATCCTACCAAGATATGAGTGGGCCTAACAAGTCCGTCCAAAGTGAGTACAGCTGTAGTCGATCGTTTTCGTTCACCGTCTGTGGTCCTCCTATTAAAGACGAAAGCATCGACGACTCCTTGATCTTTCATGTGGTACTTAATTTCTTCATTACTCATCCCCTGAAATTCGTAGCTGTTAACTACAGCCTTACAGGTGTTGAGAAATGCTGGGATATACGGTTCCACTGTCGTTGAATGAAAAGTTTTCAGATTCAAGGCGTCCCTCATTTGCTGTGCGTCTTTAACGGTAACTTGGAGTTCGCCTTTTCTTGTCTTTCGGACTTTCTCCACGTCCCCTATCTGATCCTTAATGGCCTTCTGTATGATGAACCCATTAATTTTGTCAAACGAGGTAGACGTGTCAATAGTCCGAAAGTGGATTACTCGGGCCTTCTCAGTTGATACTTCTATGTTGCGTCTTTGTTGTGTGGTTTGGTCGGTAGCTGTTACATTGTCTAAGTCTGTCATTGGTCGTGGCAGTCGTGGGTCATGATTGGTCTCCCGCCTCTGCCTGTCCCTGCCTGGACGAGCAGAGGGGGGCTTGGTGTTTCCCCTCCCAGAGGGCATGGTTGGGGTGGCTGGGAACCACCCCTTGGGTACAGTTTTGGTTGTTTAATTACATATATTGATGTTGTTGCACTAAGGTTATGTAAGGCCCTTAGTGCCAAAAAAAATACTTTTACTTAAGGACGACCCCCGAACAGTGGTGTGCCTGCACGATCACAGACGTCACTGCTGGATTGGCCCAGGTTATTTCCCCGACCCCCACTGGAGACACACAATCCCACTCCGTGAGGTGTGCACCACTGGGGGGGGGCTCTAGCACGAATACTGAAGTATGGAAAAATCAGCAGGTGCCTCGGCCAGGGTAAGTGATAGAAAAAATGTAGTAAGGGAGAAAGCCCTCCTACCACGTCAGGAAGGACAACAGTTAGCGCTTCCCTCGCAGTTGTGTGGGTCACTCACACTAACTGTGGGGAGGGAATGCTAAGGTTGTCAGTCCTGAGCGCTCGTGAGGTGTCAAAAATTGGACAAGTGACACAGCCACTTTTAATATGAATTGCTGTGAAATGCTGTAATGCTGTTGAATAGCAAGAACAAGTGCAAGCGCACAAGATGCAGCGGGCTATGGCGAACAGAAACCGTTACGCAGAGTACTGTTCCCGCAAGAACGTCAGTCTCCTCCGGTGTCCAATCAGCCTCTGTATAAAGGAGTTCCCACCCGACTTCAAGTATTTGCCAGGCCATGCGAACGTGGTAGCTGATTCGCTATCTCGGCACATAGCGCCTCTCACGCCACTACCTACGTTCACTTTGTCACAGTTAAAGGAAGAACAGTTACAGGATCCACTGTGGTCCAAAGTTATTTATGCCTTGGAATCGGGAGACGAGGTAAATTAGCCCAAATTACCTCTACCACTCTCAGAGCTTTAGCTGCGGCACGACATACTACTGTATATCGCGCAGTGAAAGCACAACAATAGTTAATCTCTCAAATTGTTATTCTTAAATCATTAAAGGAAAACATTTTCACCCTTTTCAAAGCTGGGCATCCAGGGCCAGACAGATGTCTAACAGAAATTAGACAAAAATATTATTGGAAAACTATGAGGACCGACATCGAGCATCACATTGCTAATTGTTCATCTTGTGCAAAAACAAGGGAACAACGATAGATACCGCTCCAATCTTAGAATACCCGACGCCGGAACGTCCATGGGACACAGTTGCAATAATTTATTGCAACTACCAAAAAGCTATAAGGGCTCTAGTTACATACTTGTCTGCGTTGACCACTTCTCTAGATTTGTGGTACTGGCACAATTGCTGAACAAGTCGGCCGAATCAGTGGCTCATGCATTCGTCACTCATCTTATCTGTCCTTTTTCCACACCTAGAGTGATAGTCTCAGATAACGGGACAGAATTTAAGAATAAATTCTTAACAGCAATATGTCAGCAATACGACATCACACAAACCTTCACAACCGCCTACCATCCATCATCAAATGGGTTGGTCGAGCGTACAAAACGAAAAATTCTTGAGATTATCCGACATGAGGTGAATCCAATGCATAGTTCATGGGAGGACTGGCTTCCACAAGTTCCAGCGTCCATCAATGGATCTATAAATAGCTTTACAGGCAAATCGCCATCCTACATAATATACACGACCGATAAACGCTTGCCATATGATCTACTAGCAGGAACCCCAGAACCTGTGTACAATATGCATGACTATGCCCAGTAGCATGAAGTAGACTAAATTCCTTCTGCAATGCCAATAACATCTTTACAGACTCCCAGTTTGGATTTAGAGCTAGAAGGTCGACTGAGAGTTCTCTGCTATCCTGTACCAATGACGTATTAAATTCCTTTGATGACACTCAGTTCACAATCGGTAAAATCTTGGACCTCTCTAAAACCTTTGATACTGTCGACCAGACCATCCTCCTTTCAAAGCTTGAACATTACGGCGTTACGGACCTATCCCACAATTGTTTACCTCATATCTGTCCAACAGGAAGCAGTATGTCTGCTATAATAATCACCAATCTGACTCCTCGCCAATCTTGTATGGCGTCCCCCAAGGTTCCATTCTCGGTCCAGTACTGTTTTTGTTGTACATAAACGACATAGTCCATGCCAGCACACTCATAAAATACAACTTATTTGCAGACGATAGTAATCTCTATGACAGCAACTCAGACCTCTATTCCTATGAACACTGATTTGACTAAAGTCAGGACCTGGGTAATACGTAATAAACTGACCCTAAATCTTGAGAAAACCCACTACACGATCTTTCGCAGAAGAAAAAACTTACCTCCAGACTTGAACCCCCTTTACCTTGGTAATATAGTCCTCAAACGCGAACAAAATACTAAATTCCTCGGAGTTATTGTTGATGAGAAACTTAACTGAAGAAACCACATACAAGCCATACACAGTAAAATCAATAAACAGTGCGGTATCCTGTATCACACTCGACAGTCACTCACTCTTACAGCAATGAAAGATATATATCATGATCTTGTTTACCAACACCTGATACACTGTCACACCCTATGGGGGGGGCCTCCGGCTCTTCAAAAACACAATCCCTGGATACTGCACAAAAGAGAGTTGTACGGACAATGACCTATTAAAAAAAAACAGATCACGCAAACGAAAAATATGCTATATTGAAAATGTTAAAATTCGAAGATATTAACACATACTTCTGTGCCCTCTTTGTTTACAAATCTATCAATCATTTCCTTGATAATAATTGTTTCCAGTTCCGGAATAATCAGAGATATGCAACTTAAGGCACCCAGAGCTAATAAGACTACTCCCCATGTGCTCCTCTAAGCCCCAGACCTCCATAAAATATCATGGTGTGAAGGTGTGGAGCAACTTACCCCCACCCATCCGAGCAAAGACTATACTCCCTTCCTTTTAATCATCTCTTAAAAAATATCTATCGTCTAAGTATTAGCATTTCTTGTAATACCTACTATATATACCTGCTTTTATTGTACCATCAAAACTTTTTTTCGGAAATCATCATGTAAATAGATAAGAAATTACGATTGCAATAAACAAATTTGCCACCTAGACATAATCCTGACAGCCCTGTCCTTTTGTTCAATCTTAATACTGTTATACTGCTTCCCCATTATATTTATGTCTTTCATTTCCACTGTAATTTATGTAAATACTTATAATTAAAAAAAATAATGAATAAATATTGAAGTGATAACCGTGGTAAAATTCCGAGATATTCTTATTACCACCATACTATGTGTACTATTCCAGATGTTACGAAATGATACATAATACATCCTTGAGATAAATGTCCAGTATATAATTATCAGGTGCCTATAGGAAAGCTCAGGTTCTCAACTGGCTCAGCCATGTTAATATTGTTATTATTATCTACTCTGTATCTGTGTTTTTCGAGGGGGGGGGCTAAATAAATTGTTTCAATTCAATTCAATGTTTTCACAAGCATGCATCGAAAAGTACGAAAACATTTAGCAGCATCACGTGCTAAAATGATCAGCAAGTAACATAAACATGCAAAGCCTTTGACTCTGGAAATAGGAGACAAGGTAATGATAAAAGCGCCGGATCGTATATCAAAACTCTCTCCAAATTTCACTGGTCCATACGTGATTAGAGAGAAAGAACATGGAAACAAATTCCAAGTAGTTGAGCTAACGAGAAATGTAACAGATATAGTACACGTAGATAGAATGGAAAAAGTCAGTAGAAACTTAGTAGGGACTCCTAATGTAAATCAAATACATCCTACTTCTAGTACAACAGATGCTCAACAAACCATAACGATAGACAATACATATCGTCAAAAACTACGATCAACAAACAAAAATCTATAATTATCCTCCCCTCTTTTAGACATGGCTTGGATATCACTACTCCTGTTGGCCTGGAACGCGGTGACAACAGCAGCATCCCCAGCAGACGTCGTCAAACCCGGAGCTTTAGTTGCTCCACTTAGCAAAGTACTTGTAGTACAAGACGTTTAAACTGTCAAGTACGAGCGCCACGATCTAATGCACATGCCAGTGCACCAGAGGTCAATAGCTGTCCGCATTGAAACAGCTATGCAAACTCTGTAGGATCTCTAACAATAATCTACAATCTCTACAACACTTCAGAATGACCGTATGAATAGTGTTACGAGTTGGGGATTTAGAATATAGTTATACGTCTACCCAGATCCCAACAGGTAACAAAAAAAAACAAAACAAAGACAATCGGACTATAAAAGGGTAGACAAAGGATGCGAGTTTTCGTTGTGTATAATAAAGTACCATAAATCCCTTAAGAAAATATTCAGCTTATAAATTACCCTTAACCAAACTTAACCTAAACATTAACAGTATATACATATTAATAAACATAAAACAATCTTGAAGCAAGTGGACGTGGGGGAGGCAATACAAGATACAAGTACTTAAGTGAGGAGCTGAGATGGCTGACGAGTAAGGCTGAGTATTGTAGAAGACGGTAGGTAGTCACTGCGACGTAGGTTTAGAGGATAGATGATCCTGTGGTCACTTCCCAGAGCCAAGAGCTCTCTCCTCGAATTGGAGCTCACAAAGAAGACTTGGAGGAAGTGACGCAACAACCAGGATATGGAGAAGGGAAACCCCGGAGTGTTAACTAAGACGAGTCATACTCGTGTCTCGTCCCTAGATGGCGTTGCTCGAGGTGCTGGGTAGGTAGATCAGGACAATAGATGGCGTGGTTCGTAGTGCTGGGTGGAGGGGTTCGTAACAATAGTCAACTCAAACTAGTGAATCACTTCGAGGGAAAGCTCCCTATATCTCCTGAAGACATCGGGAAGAGTGTACATTCTCAACTGCATCAAAAACGTGGTCTGTTAAATTTTGTTGGTTTAATAAGTATCACCCTGTTTGGTACGGCAACAGTTGAAGATGTAGCTAGACTAGGGAACAGAATGAATGCAGTTACAGAAGCGGCTAAGAAACAAAATAGAGCCATTGAACAGTCCTACAAGGCAGTACTAACTCTGACCTCTCACATGAATGCTCTTGTTGACGAAACTAATCAACTAACATGCGTTGTCCAGGGATTCACATGGTCAGAATCTACACTGGAATGGCTTCTCTGCTTTACAGAATATATGCATGCAGCTGAAGCTTCTGTACAAGCTTTCATAGACACTAATAGTAGGTTCATAGCTGATCTAGTGAATGCAGGATTAGGTCGTGTTGATGGACAGTTGTTGTCAGTTGCTCAACTTATTGCCGCTTTACATATAGATGAAACTGAATATCATCTAACTCTTATCTTTCAAGAGCATGAAGTGGAATATTAGTACCCCTTATTAGAGACAACCGTAACACATAAGGAAATACTAATACACATTCCACTTAAATCACAAAAATAATGATGCATGGCACTTGGAACCATTTCCATTGAAAGTGATTGGCGATCTCTTAATTCTGAAGAAACAAACTGAATTAATAGTAGTATCAGAAGATTTTTCATTAGTTGCTGTGACTAAGCATGAAGTCCTAAATCATTGTAAGTCAACATATTTACAATTGCATGTATGTCCTGCATATGCTTTCGCTTCCACACGGGTTGCAGAAGCTACATGTGAATTAGCTATAGTACAAACTTGTGCGTCTACAGCCCTACTACAATGTGAATACACTCCAATACACATAGGTTAGTGTTTCACGCACATGTCAATAATGTGCAATATTTATATTTCCCAAATCAAACCAGTGTGATACTTATATGCCAGGATGTAGGTAAACATTTAGTTGTGGAGGGCTATCATACAGCACCAGACTATTGTGAAATTAGAAGTAATGCAATCACAACCTTTCCTACTCGTCATCATCTTGCATTTGTCAAAAACATTTCTTCTGAACTAGTACTGGCCAGAGGTAGGGGTAGGGCGGCAGCAGGGTAGTCGCTGCTCCCTTCGTGCACCCTGTTGGCGTATTTTACTTCGAGAATCGGTGTTGGGAAGTCCTGGGAGATAATGGCCAACTCTTGGCAATGTCTATAGGGCAGCAAAGGAGTCGGGACACCATTATGCACGTCAATCCAGGCTTGACACGACCTGTTGCCAAAGTTGACGTGTGCGTAGAGCGAGCCTAGGGCTGGGGCCATCTGTGAACCGTCTGCTGTGACGCGGAGGTCCTTGGGAGGCGGTCCTAGATCACTTGGAGAGAGCCCCAAGCATTGCAAATGCTGGGGACCGATGACCGTAGCCTCAGCGCCGGTGATGGGCAGCATCTCGAGACAGGAGGACACACTGCCGTAGGTCACGATGACGCTGATGTGCTGGGGGACTTTGGTCCTGGGACGCGAGGAGGAGTACACCCTCCTAATATGGGTCGGGCTTTGTCCAGGGTCGTCGTGCCTCTGATTTGGCGACTGTGGGCGGCCCTCACTGGTGGTAGGGCGCTGCTGCTTCCGCCGACGCTATCCCTTGGGTATGTTTGTCGGGCAACACTTGTCGTAGTGGCCCAGACGACCACACACATTGCACTGGACGCGTTTGGCTGGGCACCGTACTGTAAGTGACCAGTGGCCCTTGCGGTCACAACTGTTGCAGGTAGACTCGGCAGCTGGACACACCTGTGATCTGTGCTGCCTACCACAGCTGTTGCAGAGTGAGCCGGGCGTGGGCGTGGTGGGCGTAGGCGTTGGGGCAGACTTCTTGTCCTTCTTGTATTGGGACATAGCCTGTACGGCTGTAGGGGGAGCTCGAGGTAGCACACCTGGCAGCCTCGTAGGAGCGACATACTGTCAATACATCCTTAAGAGAGGAGGGAGAGTCGAGGGAGGTGAGGCATTGGACAAGCTCCTCGTCCTTAACACCCATCAGGATCACCTGCTTCAACTGGGTCTCCTCGCACTGCTGGTGATTACCGGGACACATGTCTATCTCCTCCGAGGCTCTCTTGAGTCGTACATAGAAATCATCAAAAGTCTCGCCCTCCATCTGTCTACAGCTAAACACTTCCCTCCTGAGGAGAGCTTCATTCCACTGACCTTTGATGTGCCGTTCTAGAACATCCAGTACCTCCTCTACAGACAACAAAGACGTCGGGGGCACTTGCAACGTGTGTTCCAACACATGCTGCGTTCCCAAAGACAGGCACATACGTAGTTGAATGAGCTGTTTAGGCTGTGGCAAGCTCTGGAGATCCACCATTGTAGCATAATCAGTCCACCGTCGCCGCCACTCACGAAAAGTCTGGAAAGTCTCATCAGGCTTCAAGGTGGGTGGGGGTTGGACAACCGCTTTGGTAGACGGCGTTGACGAGGTATCTGAGCCAGTCGGTACCGGAGAAGTGGAAGGGCCAAGGGCTTGATTAGCAGTGAGACTAGATATCAAAGCTGCAAGCCGTTCGTTATCTTCCAATCTCCGTTGGTGGTCCTCAGCACGTCTTTTCGCTTCGTCTTCGCGCCTCTCCTCCCTCATAAGCTTCATCAGAGCAATTATCTTTGAGGACGAGGCTGAGGGTCGAGGGGTGTGGCTGGGAGATGTGTTGGGAGAGGGTGGGGCGTTGCACTCTGACTGGTCATCCATCTCTGTAGAGCTGTCATCCGTCTGATTCATCCGGGTGCTAGGAACACCCCTGCGTGAGGCCCGGGCATAATTACTTTATCTGTATATTGTATCTCAAATCAGTGTTGACCGGTCAGCCCGTCGTATCAACCGGATCTGAGACAACAAAATTAATTGAATACACAGATAAGTAACTTATATATATATATATATATATATATATATATATATATATATATATATATATATATATATATATATATATATATATATATATATATATATATATATATATATATATATATATGAAGAAATGACCGTGGTCAGTGTGTTCGTGCGTCGGTTGGTGTGTGTAGGAGTGGTGGAGCGCGGAGGGAGGCGAGGCGTTGGGGGGTGAGCAGTGGGGGGTGAGTTACTCTTGAGGCAGCCTGGGACCACCACTCCTCACAAATGCCCTATATCAGCCTTCCACCTTAGGGAATCCTTTAAAACAAGGACACACACGAGGGGCACTTAAAGACACTTCACAGGAAATTGCGATCACTGCACACTGCTCAAAACTCGTTGGTCATTCAAACGAATTTTTGGGGGAGACAATGGCGACGGATGACGGCGTTGACGGAGGGGGTCTACCGGCCTTGATTTTACACGAACACATTTATTTCCACTTAATCGATCACTTGATACTCACTGTGCCATGGAGATGTTCGGGTACTTGGTTCTAACTACAGGGGCGAACAGTAACACCTGTAGAGTTCTGTAGGTTCTTATTAACGGAAATATACAGGAGTGCGCTTGCAAGCGCAGGTAGTCCTTACACTCCTATAGGGTCAACTGACCTCACTCTGACCTCTCAGGCGACATGTGGTAAGTGGTACATTAGCAGCTTCCAGATGTCGCCAGGCACATTTATCTAAGCGTGTGGTGACATGAAACAGGGGCATTGCCACACGCTCCTGACTAGATAAGTAATGTGTATATATAGAGTACATACATGGTATACATACAACATACATAATATACATACAGTGGTCACTGTAGTGATTATTGTGGTGGTTATTATGGTGGTGGCCGCTGTAGTGGTTATTGTAGTGGTCACTGTAGTGGTATTTTGGTGGTTATTGTGGTGATCACTGTTGTGGTTATTGTGGTGGTCCCTGTACTGGTTATTGTGGTGGGCATTGCAGTGGTTATTGTGGTGGTCATTTTAGAGCATATTGTAGTATTCATTGTAGTGGTTATAGTGGTGGTCATTGAATTGGTTATTGTGGTGGTCCCTGTAGGTTATTGTGGTGGTCATTGCAGTGGTTATTGTGGTGGTCATTGTGGTGTATTTTTGTGGTGGTCATTGTAGTGGTTATTGTAATGGCCATTGCACTGCTTATTATGGTGGTCATTGTAGTAGTTAATGTGGTGGTCATTGCAGTGGTTAATGTGGTGGTCATTGTAGTGGTTATTGTGGTGATCACTGTAATGGTTATTGTGGTGATCACTGTAATGGTTATTGTGGTGGTCACTGTAGTGATTATTGTGGTGGTCATTGCAGTGGTTATTGTAATGTTCATTGCACTGCTTATTATGATGGTCATTGTAGTAGTTATTGTGGTGGTCATTACAGTGGTTAATGTAGTGGTCATTGCAGTGGTTATTGTGGTGGACAATGCAGTAGTTATTGCGGATGTCATTACAGTGGTAATTGTGGTGGCCATTTCAGTAGGTATTGTGGTGGTGACTGTAGTGGTTATTGTGGTGGTCATTCCAGTGGTTTTGTGGTGGTTATTGCAGTGGTAATTGTGCTGGTCATTGCAGTAGTTATCGTGGTGGTCATTGTAGTGGTTATTGTGGTAGTAATGGCAGAGGATATTGTGGTGATTATTACAGTAGTTATTGTGGCGGTCATTGCAGTAGTCATTGTGGTAATTATTGCATTGGTTGTTGTGGTGGTTATTCTAACAACTTTGCTAAATTGTGAGTAAGTCGTCAAGTGATTTTGATGATAATCTCGTTATGAGGTACCAATTAATGGTGAGTTAGAAATCACGTGCTAAAAAAATCAATGTTTATTAAAGAACTCAATGAACTTATCACACACTGTAGTGGATATAAGGCAGTGTAGTTCTCATCACACCGCCTTTTCTGCTGGTCTGGACGTTAGTAAATGATGCTAATGTATCTTTTAGGAAACAATTGACATTTCTTGGGTTTTACTTTAATCTTCGACGTCTCTTTCCTTTTGAGGAATCTCCTTTGAGGTGGTGGCCCCGTCAGCAGAGGGTTCTTGCCTCACCATCAATGCATATATCCTCATGTCTTTATTTTTGTTTCCGTAGTTTCCTTTCCTCCACTCATTCTCCCGAATATATTGCGCCGCCTTTCCCTCCCTTTGTCTCCTTCTTTCTGCCCCAACGCACACACTCGCCACATTACCTCCCACATATCCTGTTTGTTAACCTACTCTCAGGCATTCTCGTGTTTCACCATCTCAAGGGACCTCCGCTCACTCCATCACTCCATAATTCACATCCTCGACCCTTACAGCCACAATCAAAAACTCAACCACTTACAGTCGCCCAGACAAGTCATTGTTTGTCACTCTACCGTTCTGTCAACACCATATGCAGCGTTCATTTATTCATATAGTTTTTATTTTTGAATTATTCGGATCACCTGATGATTAGCACCCATCTTATTTCACCTGAAGTTTAAACTCTAACGCTACCTAGGGGAGATTAAAATAATTTAGATTATGTTAGATTAGTTTAGGTTTGGTTATAATATGCCTAGTTACTATAGGTTAAGTTATATTGAGTCATAACAAGTTAGATTAAATTATAGGTTAATCCAGGTTAAGTTATTGGCGGTTACGTTAATTTAGGTTAAGGTAGGTGAGATTAGGCCGGTTAAGTTAGGTTAGGTTATGTTAGGTTAGGTTAACGTTATGACAAGTTAGGTTTGATCAGGTAAAGTTACGTTACATAAACTTAGGTTAAGTAGAGGGTGTTAAGGTATTTGAGGTTAGTTTAGGTTAAGTTTGGTTGGGTTCACTATCAAACGTATTACAAGTGGAATGGTCTGAATACCCAGGTCCCCAAGCTTGGCTCCTGCCCCTAGCCACCCTTCATCTCCTCCATACATATATTGTACTGTACTGTATGTCATACCACCATAGAGACTTGACCATACCTACCACACCCTCACTCCTTGCCTCAACCTTCACTCTCGGCTCTAATATCTCACTCCCAGCTCCGATACCTCACTCCCAGTTCTGATACTTCACTCCCAGCTGATACCTCACTCCCAGCTGATACCTTACTCCCAGCTCCTAATACCTCATTCGCAGCTATGATACCTAACTGCCAGCTCTGATACGTAACTCCCAGGTCTGATACTTAACTCCTAGAGCTGATACGCAATTCCCAGCTCTGATACCTAACTTCTAGCTCTGGTACCTCACTCCCAGCTTTGATACCTCACTCCCAACTCTGAAACCTCACTCCCAGCTCTGAAACATCACAAACAGCTCTGATACTCCACTCTCAGCTCTGATACTTCTCTCCCAGGTCAGAATCGTCACTCCCAACTTTAAAATCTCACTCCTTGCTGATACCTAACTCCCAATTCTAATACACCATTTCCAGCTTTGATACCTCACTTCCAGCTTTGATACCTAACTCCCATGTCTGATATTTAACTCCCAGCTCTAATGCCTCACTCCCAGCTCTAATGCCTCACTCTCAGTTCTGATACCTCAATTACTCCTCATTTTACCTTGCTTCTTTGATGAAAATTATCACATTATCAATCAACTTATAATACACTTTCACATCATCAAATAATTCCTCATTCCCACCATAGCTTCTGCCAGTCAATTTTATAATATGCTTTCCTTCCATCGATCAGAGCTACACATTTATTATTCACAGTTGCGTTTTTCTCTTCATAAATGTTTGATATACTGTTTTGCATGACGTAATGTACATACTCTGGAGGTGCGTTGCTCTGTACATAGTGAAATATTTTTTAGGTATGTTACCCCAAGTTATGTAAATATTATTTCGTATAATGATGTGTGAGTATGGATCGAAATAGAGAAGGCAGTCACTGCCTGGCCTTGGAAGTAGGTGGATGTCTCAGTTTGTCAGTGCTACTCTATTATTATTTATTTTGGGTAAAGTACAATCAATGGTTATTACAAAGTAGTTCATGGTTATTTTCTCTGCATATATTAGTAGTTTATTAGGGATAAGGTTTATTCTTTATTCTCTTGATTTAATTTATCTTATGGAACCTACACACTTATTATGGTATTTTTTTTATTAAATTTTATTTAAATCTTTTGTAATGTGTATAATTACAAACCTTCACTACTGAACTGTTGGGATAAAGAGAAGGCTGTGGTTGAACCTTGGACTAAGTTGTGCTGAGTTGCCAATTTGTTTTTTGTTTTTGTTGTCATATTTGCCCTCATTAGTATATTAATATTTAACGTAATTCAAGTTGATAAATTATGGCATAATAAAACACATCCGCAACCCAGGCTTAAGCTTTCTACTGCGTCACTTGCCTCGCACTCTTCATTTTTCATTCTCACAACCGTAACTTCACGTACAATATGTCTTTCATGGGATCACAAGATTTGTCCCTACCCACCTTACCTAACCTCACCTTTGAAAGTGAAAATGGAGTCATATTGACTTGTATTTATATATCACTCTGTACTGTACAGTATACTAAGCATTCGGTACGCTAGGAGACAGGGTGGCAATGGCACCGTTTTTGCTTCTTCAACTTCAAAATTAGATATTCACTTACAGCTGGGTGAACTAGGAGTGCCCCAGAATCGAACCAAAGAATCCTAGGACAGGAGGCGAGACCTGTATCCAATGAGTCACCAAACCCCTAGCCTAACCTATTTGTATTTTTTATTAATTTTTTGTATTAATCTTTCTTAACTATTTTCATTGTTATTATTGTTTTATTATATCCACCCCCCCACCAGGCCTCGATGTGTGTCATTGACCTGTGCCAAGGTGAGTTAATCCCTGTAAAAACCCTAACCTAATCTAATCTAACTCCTGCCCCCAGTTGGTGTCAGGACAATTAATGTTCAGGCGAAATAAGCCGAGGGGCAAATCTTCAGGTGATTTTTTACCTAGTTCAATAATACCTTGGCATTACCGCCTCGACGTAGCTACCTGGTGGTTATTCGTAAAGGAGATTGAAACAAGGAAGGTTTAAATATAATTATGCTTTTTTTTTTCAACGTGATATAATTACTTCAAAACTTACGTTGATCAGAATAACATCAGATAATCGTCCACATTCCTTGATTACTCATTTATCATTACCTTCGATGATATTACAGGGAAACAAATGAAAAGTTCATATAAAGTTTCATTTTCTGTGGTTTAATTTTCTGGTGTGAACTGTTGTAACATTAAATCAAAATAATGAAGATGCATATAACAGTGGGTATAAATGTTTCTCCCATAAACTTAATGGGTATCATCGGGTGATCAGAGTCGTCAATATATAGTTTCTGGAAGGTGTGTGTATGTGTGGAACTTCTTATCTTAATTTTTTTTTTTGGGGGGGGGCACCCCCCCCCCTACATCCTTGTGTAAGGTGAAGCGCAGAAGCGTTTACAGCGCCCAACAGGGAAGCATGTTACGTTCATGCTTGCCTTATGTCTTATGAGTTAAGGGCGTAGAAGCCTGAAGAGTCAATGGTTTATGTCTAAGCAAGTTATTGGAAGCTCCACCAACTTGTCCCTGAATACGAATTCGCAACTTTCGATTTACAGCAGGAACCTACTTTGCTGCTAGGTGAACAGAGACCAAGGGGACTAGGAAGAGTGTCCAAACAACTTCCGCCGGCCCGGTAATCGAACCCGTGACATCTTGCTTGCAAGGCAAGAGTGGTACCGCTCTACTACGAGCTCTCCCTATCTTAAACATGTACGATATTTTTGAAGGACTATGAGTGGCTTGAATCATATAGTATAGAGGACCATAAGTGGCTCGAGTCACAGAGAGGGAGATGAATGACCTGAGTCATAAAGAGAACGACGAGTGACCTGAGAGACAGGGAGGACCATAAGTGGCCTGAGCCACAGCGAGGACCAGGAGTGGCCTAAGGCTGGAAGGACTATGAGTGGCCTGACAGTGGGAGACCATAAATGGCTTGAGACAAGAAAGAACCACGAATAACCAGAAACACTCTTTAACATAACAGCCTAACAACTCCAGAAACAAAGAGGCTATTATAAAGTTCCTCTGTTGTTTACTGCGACCTAAGATGAATGAATAGAGCATATATATATATATATATATATATATATATATATATATATATATATATATATATATATATATATATATATATATATATATATATATATATATATATATATATATATATATGTAATATTCAGAAAGTTCAGAGTAATTTCAAACGCCGCGCCATTGGCGATACTGAGTTTTCAAGGTCGTCTGAGGGAAGAGAGCGCTCCCCGCACATAGCGAGAGGTTGTGGAACTAGGCCTATATGATATTAAAGGTAATTTGCCGAATTAATAATGATGCAATTCATAATGTTAAAGGACTATTATTGAATTTGGAATTATTATAGATCGTTTATCAGTCTGAATAATGTTACGGGTGTCCCAAGGAGTTATTAGTTAGTCGGAAAATATGTCACGTAGGCCTAAGCTGACGCCTTGAGAGGACACGAGGTTGGCTAGCTCTCAGTAACGCGAAAGCATTCGGATCAACAAGACGTCCCTGTGCGTCCGTAACAGAAATAGTCACGTGGCCCAGTCACCTGTGTTGCGCTATTGCAGTATAACAAGGTTTCCGTCAGAACCCACTTGACTGCGAGAGATTGACTGCGTTTGAGACTGCCGTTGATGATTGAGGGTGGCGATTGTCGCCGTTGGACCGATCAGTGAAGGCCTGCCACTGTTTAGCGGGATATCAAAGAATCTCTTGAGTGAATCTAGCCGTCTGGGTGCCCAGCTGACGACGGGACGATCGTTGGAGTCATCAGCTCTCCTCTAACTAGACTCAAAATACCACATGTCTCAAACAGCTTAGTGAAACCCTCTTGCTAACGGGAAGATAAAGCTTCTCTCAACTGTACAAGGTCTGATTGGCTCACTCCCTTCCGCTTCATGGATGTACTGGGGGTAAAGTGAAGCTAGCTGAGTGATACAGGGCCGCACACTGGGGCCAAGAGTCAGTGGAGTTTAGAGGTACACTTTCCAAGGTGAAGAAAGGCTGATTTTGGCCTTAAACTACGGGTGCCTGTTGGTTGTGCCTAAAACGACTACGGAGTGCAGGTGGAATCTGTGTGTGTGTTAGGTTAGGAAGCATGGTTCCCGGGTATTGGTGGACTCAGTAACTTCTTAATAATAGTGACAATATTTTTGTGTGTAGTTAATACTATTTTTTCATTTACTAATGTATGCTGTGTGCATTTAATGTTTCTTTATAATCTCAATCTCAGGTATAAGCTTTGTTCCCCAGAGTAGTGTTTAAGTTAGGTTAGGAGATGTGTATCTGTTGGGGTAATATAATTTTGTTGAGCGCCCTGAAGGCCTATTCAGGGTGGAGTTAATAAGCTCTGATTTTTATACCATTTTCTCAGTGCTGGATATAATTTTGTTGAGTGCCCTTAAGGCCTATTCATTGTAGAGTTATTAATTTCTTATTTTTTTAATACCATTTTCTCAGTGATTGATATTTTGTTGAAAGCCCTTAAGGCCTGGTACATGTGTGCAAGCAACATTTCTTAATACTTAAAACTTATTATCCTCTAATGAGGCATTGCCTGAGTTTCTAATAATTTCCACATCGTGTATAACTTTTATTCCCCAGAGTAGTAGTTTAAGTTCAGGTTAAGAAGTGCGCATATTGGTGTACCATTATTTGATTGTGTTTGTAGTGTTGGAGGGAATATAAGTGTAAATTTTACAGTGTGTCTCATTCATCCCAGTCACAGACGCTATACTTCCACGGGTCACGGACAATTCATTTTGGTTAGTAAAGTTAAGTACTCTTGTGCTGGTTCGGGATTTCTCACTAAGGAGCGCTTCCACTGCCATTGCCATCTTATAATCTTTAATAAACCCCAAGTCAAGTGAGAAATTAAAGTCCAGTAATTCCGACCGGTTACATATGTATATATATATATATATATATATATATATATATATATATATATATATATATATATATATATATATATATATATATATATATATATATATATATATATATATATATATATATGTATATATTTTTTTTTCCGCTTACAGCGGCTACTTTATTGTGCACCCTACACTCATCCTGTGACCGGTAGCGCAAAAGGATTACAGAGTAGAGTTTATAACGGGTCATAATAATTAACCCCTGTTGTCAGGATATTATGGCACTGAATGTTACACAGTATTTAAATTACACTATCTGTTTAGTTCTATACATAAAGGGTAACTTATTCACAAAAGAGTGAGTACAGGCGTGTGAGGCAGTATGTCTGGCAGCACACTTTGTTATTTACTGATATTGTTACTAAGTGCAAAAACGTGGATACAATCTTAATATATCGGCTATCTTGTCATTAGAGATGAAGTGTTGTGCCATTTCACACACAGTGTGCTTGGACCTGTCCCTAAAAGGAATTGAATTCTAGATTTTAAAAACTCACATTTAGAAAGATTCACTTTAAGTCCTGCTGTAAAAAGCTTTTGTAAAAGTTCATGAAGTTTGGCAATATGAGTATCTACATCCTTACTGACTACTATGAGATCATCTAAGTAGGCATTCCTGCTGCGTACCAGAAACTCCTTCGAGATCGGTGTTAGTAGGTCGAAATACAAAAATCTCTGTGATCTACGTTGTCGCCAATACATTTGTACATGCACCTGTATCAATATCCAGAGCCAACTTGACTGACCCAACCCTCGCCAGAAATGACAACACTTCCGCTTTGTTGAGCGCCGTTGTTAACGAGGCTGCAACAGAAGTGCTGTTGTGCGTTGGTACTGGTGCACCTATCCTTCGTCGTTCTGGGACTGTCGCTGGCCTTTCCCCGACTTCCTTGTAACAACGACGACGCGCAGTATGCTGTTGTGTTACTTGAGGTAAACCATAGTCTATATCCCGACATCTTTGGACAATCACACAATAATCGGTGTTATGGGAAGCAGGCTTATGGTACTCACACCACATATCAGCTTTATTTTCTGCTTCAGACTTAGTCTTTGGAGCCGCTGAATACGTTTTTGGTGGTCCAAGTCTCTGCCGTGGGTTGGTGGATGGAGGGATCACGTTATTAGTCTTGACATCACCACGCTGGAGTTGGTAGCAAAAGTCAACCTCTTTTCTTGCATACTAGAGTTTGCTTAACCTTTTTACCTGAGTTCTTAGGAACTCGTTTGTTGCATCGGGGCAACAGGTACAGCAGTCCTAGCTAGTGGAATACGTTAAGCCTTAGGTGCAATCTTATTTGCGCACTCCAGAATCAAATCATTCAGTACATAATCGTTATTCTGTGCACGATTATATGTAGAGTCACGGACTGTCAGAAGAAAACTAATTAGTTTAATGACTTTCGCAAACTTTTCTTGAGACATATTGTCATTATCGTTAAACCAGGGTGCTCCATTAAAATTAGACAGAATCTCTTCATGGACATCACCAGCAATGGCAACACTTTTCTTCGGATCTTTTGCGTGAATCACACGTGTAAGACGGTCAATCCAACTATACATAAACTTTAAATGTCCTTGATGTGTTCCAAATTAAAAAATACCAACTAGTGCCTTCTTAAACTTGTCATAAGACGGATCGGCAAGTCCACTGGCATTTAAATGCTCACTTGCGAAGCTACCTTGCTTGATATGAGATCGGACAAAAGATTTTCTTTTTTCATCTCCTGTTATTCAAAAAAGTAGAAAAGTGGTTATACGGTAGTCATCTTCTACCGTAAATTCGCGAACTTGGCCGCTGCTCAGTAACACAGTATAATATTAGAAGGTTTAGATGACATGCTGGTGTTAGAAGTAGTCATGCTTGACAACATAGACTTAACTAAAGGACCAGTTAATTTGGGAGGGAACAAAAACTTTTCAGACACACTGTGTTTCTCTGTAGGATGAGAAAGAATGTGCCCATAGTCAGGTGTTGTATCGTACTTATTACCTGACCTTAGTGTTCTATGGTTTAAATCGTCAAATATATATAAAAAGATAAGTAAGACACATATAAAATAAAAATAACCTATCACAACGGCTAACGTGTGATGATGATATGCTGTAGAATATATCGATTTTGTGTACAAATCTACTGCATGTCTATGAAATTCGTATTACTGTAGTCTTGACCTCATGAATTCTTCTTGGAATTTCTTGATGAAGGTGAAACTGTTGCCTTAAATCCTGTAGACTTTAGCGTGTGTAGTCACTCACAGGACTCACAGCTTATACGAATGTCAGGGTCAATGTCACTCGTGTTGATAGTAGATCAGATGGCGTCCTTAAAAAAACTCTGTCTCCATTGCCTAGCAACTGATCAAAGCTTCAAGATGGCGATGGGTGAGTCCACTTATCAATGTCAATGAGTCCACTCAGTTGTCAAGACGATGAACAAGCAAACTAGACGATACAGAGAACACTGGAGATTCGCTGGGTTCACTTGAAATGTCCACCAAGGATGAAATTCAGGATGTTTCTGTGTGATACAGACCTATGGTTGCCATGTTTATAAATATCTTGTTGGTGACACATTCTGCATTCACGAACAGCCAAAACACCCAATTTAAACAACATGTGATGTCTAATGGTGTTGCATCACCTTGAAGCAAGCGAAAATGTGTCAACACTGTAGAGGTACCAATGTGGCTGTCAGTGGGCGATTATGTACCCTCTCACACGGAGCGAAAAATCACTGAGTCACGAAGCATTTGCAGAAACCAATGCGATGTATCTTCAGTCATGCCACTGGGTAATAACTCACTTAGTAATTGTTATTGATAAAAAAAAAATTGTACATCATCTGGGATGACAAAATGAATATCACTCAACATGTATCGTCGCACTACGGTATATATTAATGCACTTTGGAGCATAACGCGTCACTTGTTTTTTAAAACACTTATGACTTGTTTTTGGGAAACTTATAGGACTGATTCTTGTAGCTATACGTCATATCCCACCACTGCCACCTTATATTCTAACCCTTTACCATAGATCCTTGATTGGATAATGGAGCTAGGATATATATAAGAGTTTATTGGGTTTTAGTAGCGAAACCCAAATGGTCCTTTTCTATATTTATTTCTGAAAATATATTATTTACAGTTCCAAAGGTATATCACCGTAATTAACCACTGTAGCTATGAGTGTTAAATGAGGATGAAGGTTATCTTAGATAAGCTCTTCTAATATGTCCTATTGTTGTGAGGGTTGAGATGATATTGGGTCAGTAGCAGGCTTCTAATAGTTGACACTAGCATTTGTAGAGCCGCTCCTCAAGTGTGGAATTTACCCATCCCGTGCTCTGACCATGTCACCTCATAGCTAGAGGATAATTACAGGGGGTTATATAATTATATAACACTAATGTATTAACCCATATTTATAAAGGCTACTGTCTATGAGACAGGGGCTAATACAACACACCTAGGAACTAAGTTGCCCACAACACACCTGGGACTAAGTTACCCACAACACACCTGGGGACTAAGTTACCCACGACACACCTGGGTATTAAGTGGATTAGTAGCCGGCTTCTAATAGTTGACACTAGCATTTCTAGAGCCGCTCCTCAAGTGTGGAAGTTACCCATCACGTCATCACGTGCTCTGACCATGTCACCTCATCGCTAGTGGAAGATTACCGGGTGTGATATAATTATATAACACTAATGTATTAACCCATATTTAAATAAAGGCTACTGTTTATGAGACAGGGGATAATACAACACACCTGGGTACTAAGTTACCCACAACACACCTGGGGACTAAGTTACCCACAACACACCTGGGGACTAAGTTACCCACAACACACCTGGGGACTAAGTTACCCACAACACACCTTGGGACAAAGTTACCCACAACTCACCTGGGGACAAAATTACCCACAACACACCTGGGTATTAAGTTACCCACAACACACCCGGGGACTAAGTTACACACAATACAGCTGGGGATTAAGTTACCCGCAACACACATGGGGACTAAGTGACCCACAATTCACCTGTGGATTAATTTACCCACAATTTACACTCTGCTACAGTGCGTGTGCGTGTGTACATGTCGGAAAGATTGTCAGATCATTCTCTCTCTCCATGTACCACGAAACTCATTGAATTGTCAGTCAGAAGCAGTCGTTAAGTTTACCCATAGAAGCAGGGCCATGTGGGAGAGGGGGAAAGTCTCTGGGAGTGAGGGAGGAGCTTGCCAAGTGACAGGATGGTAGTGAGGTGGGTGAGGTGTTATAATTTGACAGCAATTTTTTTTTATATTCATTAAGTTGTTGATAACTTATATCCTTATAATACGAGACCTCGACCTCTCTCTCTCTCTCTCTCTCTCTCTCTCTCTCACAATTCCTTAGCTGCCTGTCAGTAGGCATACATATTATCAGTTTGGGCTAATGAGGAATGACATACGATAACGTCAACAAAGGCTGTGAGTGAGCGCTCCCTACAATTCCCAATTCTGACGAATCTAGTGAGTCGACTACCTTCAGTATGTGCAGAGAACTACAGTAAGACCCAGTTATCAGCACAGTGTCACATGTGAAATTTAAATTTTTGATAAAATATCTGGACTTACTGCCTGGACTCTCTGGTCGGTTGTTTTCGCGTCTGCACATGAGCAGCGTGAAGTGTGACATATTAGTGACGTATTTACAAACTACTCAACTACCCTCAGCACCTCTGCCCTGCTCCACCACTCTGTGTGATGGGGCAGCGACGCTGTGGTGACATTACTCGGTGCGCTGCCCAACGTGGTGTCCAGGGGCGTTATGGAATACTCCGGACCTGTCACCCTTGCCGACCTGGAGGCCGACCTAGCGCTAAGCAGCAAGAATATGCTACCCGGGGAAGTTTGGCCCCTCCTGCTTTGCTTACCCATCAGGCCTCTACCGCCACCAAACGCCCCTTGGAGTCCACTTCAGACAGTGACAATGACAGGGAATCTCCATCTCCTGCCTCCAAAACTCTCAAGAATACAGAGGCCTCTGCTTCACAACACGTGGGTCCATCGTGTACTACAGCGCGGGAAGCCACCGAACTGGGAACATGCAACTCATCCGACCACGTACAGCTTCCAACCCACAGGCATCCCATCTTTTGGGCAACTTCCTCTATGGCCGCTTCCCAGCCCGCTCCTATACCTCGAACTTTTGCCAAAAGAGCGTGACTACATCAAACTCTTCTTCAAGAAACCCCTCCGTTGATACAAAAATACGCTGGCTAGCCAAGGTCACCAGGACCTTTCACCTCGACTTGGACCTTGCTAAGGTCAAGATGTCTGCTGTTATATCTCGCTTCGTCTACGTCTCCAGACGACGCACGGACATCATAAATACGGTTAAGACTGGTGAGTTCCTCTCCCTTCTCGTCGACGTTCAGGATTCACCCGTAAGGTCGCGCAAATTCCCGAGCTACCTCCTCACTTGCTACCCTATATGCATTGATCCTTCTCTTGCCAAATAAATTCCAGGTATCCACTCTACCCGTCGTTTCCATCAGAATGGAAAACCCATCAACCGTCTCGTTGTCGTCTGGAGTCTCCCAGGCCCTCCCCCACCAGCTATCGCCTTCAGCTTCTTCACCTATCTACTATCTTGTAAACTACACAAAATGAATACCGAACAACCATGGTGCTTGAAGTGCTGGGGAATCGGTCATATATCCCGCTACTGCTCTGCTCCAGAGAATGTGCCTGGTGGACTGAGGCCCATGACTCCCGTTCATGCCCACACCGGACCGCTTTATCACCCACTACCTCCGATGCCCTTACCTCGAGGATACCTCTCCCAACCTCACAGTGGAAATGACCTCACTGTCATGAACAAAGAGTTAATGTCTAACATGATTGCACCAGTCGCCAGCCCGCCGCTCCAGACCCGCCACTGCCGTTGCCTTACGTCTGGATAGTGGGTCCTAGTGTACCCGCATCTTTGCCGCAGGACGCCACACCACCTGTCAACCTCTACTAATCCCGATTCTGTCAAAGTAACCCTCATTGAACGAGAAATAACGGTCCACAATATCTACAAGAACCCAAGGGGCTCACTGGAGGTGACTCAATTATTCGCTTTGGCCGCTGACCACGCCACACTCATAGGAGGGGATTTCAATGCACACCATCCCTTCCTAAGCTCGGTAAGCCCCACAAATGAAGACGGCCTACACCTATACTCCACCTTTCAAGACACACCCGAGATAGCCCTTCTAAACACTGGGGAGCCCACCCATATTAGGGGAGGAAGGCTAGATCTAACCTTCGTGTCCAGTGCACTACAGCCTTCGGCCTCCTGGCAGCTACACCCCACGCTGATCAGCGACCACTTTGCCACCATAACAACACTGAAGGTGAACTAACTTCCCACTCCACCCCCACCGAGATGGAGATACAATACCCAAAAGGCAGATTGGGAACTCTATAGGAAACACCTGGCTAAGTGGCGCGCCAAATCACACCCGGCTGGTGCAGAACCCGTGGACGAGACAACCGTCCACCAAGATTTGGTCTAGGAGTTTCACCAAGCGGCAGAAGAAGCTATTCCAAAAACAAAACCTACATCAAGACAGTACAAGGATTACTGGTACTACTACCCTCGGGTGAAAGAACTCAGCCACAGAGTGAACATGGCCCGAAGAAACTACAGAAGACATCCCACGGACACAAAGAGACATCTCCTGTAAGACATAATCATGGATACCAGGGAAGAGAAGGAAGAAATCAAAAGCGCAAGCTGGCTCAACTGGTGCTCAGAACTGAACGAGCACACCTCCCTCGGCAAAATGTGGGCCCAGATCCGAAGGGCATCTGGGAAGGCAACACCACCACCTCCAACCCATCCCAACCCAGAAGAGGAAGCCGAGAGACTTTCAAAACTTTTTTCAGACCGAGCAGCAACGAAAAACATCCCGAGACATACAGAGGAGACACAACGGCATCTGCAACAGACCAGACTCTAGATGATGATCGAAGAGGCCTGCAATGTTGAATATGACACCGACCGACCCTTCAACCAGCAAGAACTGCGGAAGTCGATAAAACGAAGCAAGGACACAGCATCAGGGGCCGACAAGATAACCTACTTCATGCTTTCCCACGCCGGAGAAGCCGGGCACAAGGTTGTGCTACAAGTCATCAACGCTTCGTGGATAGCACAGAGACCTTCACCGGAATGGAAGAAGGCAGTTATACAGCCCATTCCGAAGCCCAGAGAACCAGACAAACCGAGACCCAGCTCCCTCTTCAGCTGCATAGCAAAAACGGGAGAAAGAATGGCTCTCAACAGACTTAAGTGGAAAGTCACCAGTCCTCACGTTTTTGTTTACACCGAGAACACCGGCACAAGCGATACTATCAACGCTCTGATGTCTCGGTATATCTCACTTGCAGCACGTCTTGATCCCACTGAAGCTCTCCTCGACTTGGAGAAGACCTTCGAACTAGCAAATCCGCTAGCCATTATAACGACGCTCGCCGAAAAAGGCGTCAAAGGAAGGTTGCTGGGGTGGATCTAGAACTACCTTACACAGACAGAAGCAAGAGTACACTTTCAGGGGACAACGTCAAGCTACAGGGCCCACGAAAACGGAACCCCACTAGGAGGCATTCTCAGTCCAACGCTGTTCAATGTCCTGATGGAAAATCTAGTCAGACTACCTTTCAGACAAACAGCCAAGCTCCTCTGCAATGCAGACGACTTACAGCTCATAGTAAGAGGAGCAAACAGACTAGTCAACACGCAAAACGCACTCCAACTTATAGAAGAGGAGTGCAACAGACTTGGACCCAAGATAAATCCAGCCAAGTAGAAAGCGATGGTCATCTGCGCAGACATACCAGACATGATGCTCTCCATACAAAACACGCCAGTAGTCTGGACCAACACCCACCAGTGTCTTGGAATCTGGTTCGACCAGAAACTCACTTTCAAGCAGAAACTCAAGTATCTCATGCACAGGACGAAGAGCAGACACAACATAATGAGGTCGCTCCCCAGCACAACCACAGGAGCGAACATAGAAGTGCTCAAAGCCTACTACACGGCCGCCATCAGATCGCTGGTAGATTACAGTGCTCCAGCACTCATTGGACTGAGAGAAGACCAGATAGCTAAGCTAGGAATTATCCAAAATAATGCTCTCAGGACCATGCTCGGATCACCCATGTGGACCAGAATCTGCAATTTGCTAATGGAAACTGAACTACCACCCCTGGCAGTACGAGTCAAGCAGGTGACAGCCGGTCTCCTCGCCAAAATCTGTAGCTCAGATAAGCCCACAGCTGCCAAAACGCGAATCAGTGCCTCCCTCCACCTCGACCACAGAGTGCGAGGGGCCACCTGGTCGCACGAGGCAAGCGAGGTCATCAGGCACCTGCAAGCAGAAACACTCGTCAAGAACAACCAAGGCATACGAGACAGGGATTATGTAGTTCCACCACCATGGAGTCCTCCACCAACTACATTCAAAATCACCGAACGAGGTGATAGCAAAGCCAATCTCCAGAAGGAGGACCTCAAAAGAATAACTCAGGAAGCCATAGCCACCGAGACACCGGCTGATGCAGCATCATACTTCACAGATCCGGAGCGACCTTCTACACCCAAGATCAGACCCTCCTATTGAGACTTTCCAATGACTGCTCCACCCTGCAAACAGAGTTGGTAGCAATCCCAAAGGCCCTACAACACGATGCAACGGAACACAACAAGTCCATCATAATTCACAAGGACTCGAAAACGACCATGCAGGCGCTGCAACACAGTCAACCAAGAGACAACGTCCACATCATAACCTCGATCCTCGCATAGTTACAGGACCTCCAAAGACAAAAGCGCTCAGTCGTCAAACACTGGATTCTCAGTGATGTAGGGATAGGGGGAAATGACATAGCAGACGAAGCAGCCAAGGCAGCCACACGTTTTAGAAGCGTACACAGAAAGACTACCAAGCTCCGCATCCAAAAGAGCTTCCTTGGCGCATTCAACGCTGGTTCCCAATCAACCAAATGGTACCTGGTGGCTACAAAAGGGGAACCACCATTAGCGGACAAGAAAACACCAAGTCAAACCCAAGTCAGCCTTCATCGACTATGACTAGGGTACAAGTGCACCTGGCAGGCGAACGGAAATGTCGTCAGGGAATGCACCTACTGTCAGGAGCCAGCGGCCAACCCACTGGAACACTATCTCCTCGACTGCGAAGTCACACAAAGTCTCCGAAACAGAATTCGAAACTTCCAAGAAGAACACACTTCCAAGAAGCCAAAACAAACCACATTCACCACCTTCTCTGGGTCATCACACGATACCCACCACCCATATAGCTTAGGAAGTATCCTCCCCCAACAAGTGCAGACCCCAGTTCGGGGGGCGCGCCTCCCCGAATCTGACCACGACCAAGAGTGGGGGTTGGTGGTAAGGGTTCACTGACCGAAGGTCCGCTCACACTTGCAAACCTGCAGTATCCTTTCATATCTGCAGGTAGGACAACGTCCATCCTCAATCCGAAATCCGGTCTGGTTGCTCCAAGAACCCCAGCCAGAACCACTAAACGGGCCGCCTACAGGCAAAGACCCGTGTCGGACTACTGTCAGACAATCTCAACAACAACAACAACAACATCCTCCTCTTCCACAACTGGCTCTTGTAAGGGTAAACGTCAAGTTCGATAACCGGATACCGCTTCAAATTATCTCATGTAATGCCTGTGGAATCAGAAACGATACAAAACTCGCTGCACTTAAAGGTTATATTTATCACCATCATCCAGATGTTATATTCATCCAGGAAGCCTTTGCTGCCCGATCTCTTTTTCAATGGAAGGCTCCTCTGCTAACTGGCTACATTCCCTGTGTTCATCTTGTCAGGAATGGTCTCATCATCGACTTGTTCGCTGCTGTGAGGATGACAATATGACCTTTCAGTTTTTTGAGATAGCAGTGGGTGACGGCAAAATCCGTCTATGCAAAGTCTACTCTGCCCCTGTCAGAATAATCTCTCTGTCCTCCCTACTCCTCCGATCTCTGGCATGATCTACATGGGAGATTTCAATGCTCAAGACCCTGAGCTTGGGGACCTCTCTTCTAATCCCAACCAAAATGGGATTCGTCTTCTTAAGTACATCCGCCGTCACAAGCTGTCTCACTGGGATACTGGTGGTGCCACTCAGTTTCGTGGGGGTACCCTTGATCACATTATTACTTCTGGACTAGTGGCATCCCATGTGAGGCCCTCAGACTACATTACTCACTCCCAGTTCGACCTCTCCCTATCCAGAGTCGTACCCGTATTACCATTCCTCCGAAGTAATGTCCTACCTATATGTCATACATGATTAACCTTTTACCCACATTCGATTTAAAGTCGCCGGGCAAGTTACACCCCTCCTTGGTGAACTCCACACATAACTTCCAGTGTCACTACGTCTCTCGGCCACACATCAAACGTCGCTCCGAAGCCTACGCCTTGACCCTTGACGAACGTATCCTCCAGGCGGAAAAGAAGGCGGTGGAGGATGGTATCTCATTCCAAGGTGAACCAACTCTTGACCATCTCCACCAGTACCAGTCGTCCAGAGATGATCTAATTGCCCTTCAAAATGTGTTTGGACTGAATCCTGGTGTAATCCCACAGACAGCATTAACCATCAGACTAGCGTGAGAGCCATGTGGCACCTCATAAACAAGGTGGTCAAGAAAAAGTCTTTTAGTACCCTTCACCACAGTCCAGCAGAGTATGCACAAGATTCTTTCAAAACATGGTCAGAACAATCCCAGCCCGTAATCTCCCGGAGCACATTAAAGAGGCCCTCTCCTCCCAGTCAAATCTCCGCGCCCTCCGTCTCATGGTGGCGTTGTTGAAGCTCGATGAAGAGGATACGGTGGAGATAACCGAGAGGAACTGCGGCGTGCCCTCATTCGGGATAAGGCAACTACCCCCTGGTGATGACGGTGTCCCCTACTCAGTTCTCCGTTTACTCCTGAAAGTCCCCGGCAACACTCTCTTCCTGCTTTACAATCTCTGTCTCCGCACGGGGTATGTGCCCAATGCCTGGACCTCCAGCGCAATATTACTCACTCCAAAATGTGGCACTGCCAAATTCGGACCCATTCCCTTCATCTCTTGCTTCAGCAAGGTGGTGGAACGCATTCTCCTTACCCGTCTCATGTTTCGGTTGGAGGACAAACTCTCATCCAGGTTTCATGGTTTCCAACCACAATGGAGTGTGCATCACTGTTTTATGGAACTCTATACTCGACTCTCCCCCATGAGTGTCGTAGCCTTCATCGACCTTAAAAGCGCCATTGATGTTGCAAATAGAGATATTATCCTTGATCAGCGAGTTGACTTTAGCGTTAAAGGTAATTTCTTAAGATGGATTCGTGGATACCTCCGCAACAAAACATCCCATTTCTTCTTTAAGGGGGCATGTACCTCTACCAAGGACTTCAATCTTGGAACTCCATAGGGTGGTGTTCTTATCCCCTTTCTTTTTAATGTTCTTATGCACCGCCTGCTTTCTGTTCTTCCTGACATTCCCGGTACCACAGTTACCTGTTGCGCAGATGATATCTGCATTCAGCCATTCACACTGAGTCGCCGGAATATCTTCAACGCCTCCTCAACTCTTTCTCAGTGTCGTCTTCTGCTTGTGGTCTCATCCTCTCCCCAGACAAGAGTAGGATCTTCTCTCCTCGTGACCCGGGGACACTCCCAAAATTCACCGTGGGAGATAGTGTTATCCCTCCGTGTTTTTTTTTTTTGTTTTTTTTTACGGGAATGAGCCATCCCGGACACAGGTCACTGACCCACATCGGGGCCTGCGGGGCGAAAATGTAATAATAATAATAATAATAATAATAATAACAATAACAATAACAATAACAATACTAATAATAATACTAATAATAATACTAATAATAATAATAATAATAATAATAATACTAATAATAATAATAATAATAATAATAATAATAATAATAATAATAATAATAATAATAATATATAATAATAATAATAATAATAATAATGATAATAATAATAATAATAATAATAATAATAATAACAATAATAATAATAATAACAATAATAATAATAATAATAATAATAATAATAACAATAATAATAACAATAATAATAACAATAATAATAATAATAACAATAACATTAATAATAATAATAACATTAATAATAATAATAATAATAAAATAATAATAATAATAATAAAATAATAATAATAATAATAAAATAAAATAATAATAATAATAATAATAAAATAATAATAATAATAATAAAATAATAATAATAATAATAATAATAATAATAATAATAAAGAAATACAAAATTGAAAAAAAGATAAAAAGTGAGAAACAATATATGTATTTGTGTTGTCAAAGTAAGAGAAACAATTGAGACCCTGCAATTGTGTGTAATTGAGGCATAAAGTCAGATCAGCAACCTGGGACTTGGTCACAAATTTCGTGATGCCATATAGCAGCAGGGTCTACCATTAGACAATACATTATGCTTCCAATATCTTCCCAGGCGGTGGTACCTCCCTGTTTGGTAGCTGCCCACTACCTACTACCTTATACGCAGTACACAATACATCTACCTGGGTGCACCTATATGGATTACTCCACCTCCATTTTTTTTTTTTTTTAAGATTTGTAGGAATATTACCTACGCGGACCTAAGCTAAAATGCTGGTCCATCCACTGATAAAACACCAGCATCTTTTTAGTTAACTGCACATCTCCACCACTAGCGTGGGGGTGGCTGCGCGGTAAGAAACTCTAGGGTTTCTTGAGAGTGGTTGGTGGTTAGCATTTTGGCAACCTTCTCTGCTTAGATAGGGGGTTATATGTTTCTCCTAGCTAATTGTGTTCCAGGGCACTCTGTGAGGTAGTGCTTGAGTGAGTTTCCTTCTCAGCTGTCGCAGGTCTTGCACATGTGCTGCTCTGCCGGTACTTGTACAATGATTTCCCATATGCATGGGTAATTGGGTATCCCAGTCTTAGTTGGTGGAAGATGGCTCCTTCCCTTCTTGTTATATCCTTCATGAGTGGTGGTCTCTCATAATTCGTGACCAGATAGTACCACCTGCCCGATCGTGATACTGGTGTTGATCTTCTATGTTTGTCTATTTTTACTGGGCAGTTCGTGCTATTGTGGTCTTCTCTATTTGCTCCTGACTGGGCTGGAAGTTCATATCAATGTTTCGCTTTCCTAACGCAGCCATGGCAGCAGCATCAGCTCGTTCATTCCCTAGGATCCCGATATGACTGGGCACCCAGTTAATGATAACTTGCCGATCTTGTAGTCTTAACCCTTGCAGTAGGCCAACAACGGACGTTAGGAGATGAATGTTGTCTCTAGGGTCTCTGCATTGTAGTGCTTCAATAGCACATCGTGAGTCAGTGTGTATTACAACGCCTTGTTGACTGTTTATGGAAGCGTGTCTTAGGGCTCCAAGTATGGCAGGTAGCTCAACTTGCAAAGTAGAACATCCATCTGAAGTTCTCCAAAGGGACGTGTTACCTCCTTCTATAGTGAAGGCTGCTCCTGCCTTCGTACTGGTGGTCTCTACAGAACCGTCTGTGTAATACACTGTACTATTGTGAGGTGTTAGGGCCTTCATGTTTCTCTCTGCTATCTGTCGGAGCTCATGTGGGTTACAGTCAGCCTTTCTTGTCCCAGTTTGTAGAATGTTGAAGGCTGCTGACGGGGACTTCACGGTGCTGGTGTGCTGCATTCTGGACTCATTATATCAGGTCCTTTGCTGAGGATTGTGTCTTTCAATTGCAGTCGATTTACAGCGTCAGCTGCGCACAATATAGTGCAGCGGCATAGCTACAATTTTCATAATAATAGTGCATTTAATGATGAAAGCACCAAATTTGGCACAGCGATGGAGGAATGGTATATGAATAGTTTCAGATATGGAACCACTCGATACTGGATTTGAGTGGCCGCTATAAATCAGGGGCGGACCCAGGAAAAAAATTCAGGTTTCACCACGTTACTGTCTTAGTCCTGTGAAGCCGTCTAATACTGCGAAGCATAGGGAAATATTAGGCTATAGGAAGAAGGAAAAGGTCAAACCCCAGTTATCACCTTGGACCAACCATTGTTTGCAATAGCCAAACAGATTCAGTGGAATTGTCCCGAAAATTAAGGCTCCACATTGAAATGGCGGCTCTGAGGATGAGGTTGCAGGGTAGTGGGTGGGCAGAAACCCTGGTGCAAGCCGATATTGCCAGCCCAGGAACTGCGAACTCTTTCCTAAAGGCAGCTCACGTCACATGCACCAGGCGAGGCCATCAGATAACAGCAGCAACCCTGAACATCCTACAGCACAAGGCTTAATGCAAATACACAGAAGATGCCCAAAGTGATGGTCATGAGCCCCTAGAGTTTGGTGTCTGGTGTCAGCAAAGGGCTGAATGTTGTCCCCAGTTTCAGTACTGGGCAACCACCCTCAACCTAGAGCTAAGTATCTTTATGTTTGTTAGATCACTACAAGAATCAAACTTCTCGCTATACATGGATGCTCTGGCTGAACTGTGTCAGTGGTTCTTCGCCTTGGATCATACTCATTATTCTCGGTGGGTTCCAGTCCACCTGAAGGTCGTGAGAGAGCTCTCGGACAAGCATCCTGATGTGGCTGCAAAGTTTCAAGCTGGACATTTCACTGCAAAAAAAGACAGCCCGCCGTTTTTCTGCAATGGCACTAGACCAGGCCTATGAGCAGTACAATGCCTGCATCAAAGGTGATGGTGGTGCAGTCGGTTTGACTGGAAACCCTAGTGCACTTCGACGGTGGATGGTTGCAGGTCCAGAAGTAGCACGGGTCACTGCTGAATTTGAATCATCGCAGAAAGCTGAACAAACCAAGGCTAACTTCCACCATCATGAGCAAACCAACACGACGCAGGACAAGTTTCTTCAGGATGTGAATGCACTTACACTTGTCATGGAAGAAATGGGAAACCCATTTGAAGAAGAAAGTACTGACCTAATGGTTCTTCATACAAAGGAAATCTTGTGTCCAGAAGCCGTGAAGAGTGTGCAAAATGTTGTCAAGCTTGGACGAGAACAATTCCATTCATATGTAAGAGAACGCCTTGAAGACAAGTCTAAGCCTATTGATGACACTATTAAGCTCAACAAGCTAACACTATTCAGTTCTATGAAATCCAAGTCTCCAACTAGGAGTAAGCAGCAACTAGCCTTCGCAAAAGACGGCTGTGGACTCTTCCCCAGGCTCTACATAGCCTGTCAAACAAGAGAGGGTGATTTGGACGAATTCTTCAAGCATGAAAACCGGGCCTAACCACCAGCACTCTCCAGTAATGGGAAACTCCGCTTCAGTAAGCAGGCCGACTTACTCACACCTGATGAACAGCTTGCTGACAAGATCACTGACGCTCCACATGTCACCTCAATTATACTCGATGGACCTGCCGTTGTGGAAATGTTGAAGCCAGGGGGCAGTAGGACATTTCAAGAATACAGCACAGCTGTATTCATTCCCTATAATGAATCACAGCTCGAATATTGATCTCGAATTGACCTGGTATGGGATTGCCACCTGAAATCTAGGAGCCTAAAAGCAACAGTAAGATGTAACCGTGGCAAGGGCGTTCGAAGACGCGTCACTGCCTCTGGTCCTCTACCTAGCAACTGGCAAAATTTTCTCAGCAACAGTGACAACAAAGAGGAACTATTCAGTGTCCTGTCAGAACAGGTTATGCAGTTGGTTGTCAAAGAAAGTAAACAGCTGGTTGTCACAGACAAGAAACAGGTCCTCACTGTTCCACCCCGGAAGGACACAGCCAACTTGGCACCATGCAACCACGAAGAGGCCGACACGAGGATGATGGTTCATGCAGCTGATGCCTTGGAATGTGGTCACCGGCGAATACTCATTCGTACCGTCGATACAGATGTTGTGATCCTTGCAGTTGCTCTAGCGAATGAACGGAGTGAGGTACTAGATGAACTATGGCTTACTTTTGGCACAGGAAAGGATCAACGTTACATAGCAGCACATCAGATTGCAAAGGCCCTGGGACTTGAGAAGTCGAGAGCTCTTCCAGTGATTCACGCAATAACGGGCTGCGACACGGTATCTGCCTTTGCAGGTCATAGCAAGAAGGCAGACTGGGCCACATGGAATGCATTTTCGGAAGTGACAACCGCCTTCCTCAGTCTGGCTTCCACCCCAAGTGAGCTGCCTGATGGTGTCCTGTCGACACTGGAGAGATTCATCGTGCTGCTCTATGACCGTACGAGCACATGATGTGACGTGAACGTGCTGAGAAAGAAACTGTTTTCAAGAAAATCAAGATCACTGGAGCATCTCAAACCAACAAGAGCAGCTCTGGAGCAGCACATAAAGAGAGCTGCTTGTCAGGCTGGACATATCTGGGGACAGGCCGCAATAGCGTTTGTCAGTCTGCCATCACCATGTGACTGGGGTTGGATGAAGTAGGGAGATGAGCTGGAACCACTATGGACCACACTATCTGAAGTGTCAAAGTCATGCCACGAGCTCATCTCTTGCGGTTGCAGAAAACACTGCGGTGGCAAGTGTAGGTGCAAAAAAGCTGCACTTAAATGCACTGGACTGTTTGCATGTGAAGGTGGCTGTTAAGGCCAAATATCTACAGAGATTCGGCCTCAATAGCCGAATGTTCAGAAAATAATTTAAGTTTTGGGAGTTCGGAAAATTTGCAAGTTAATTTTCCAATGTAATGCTTTTACTTGTCTTTTTCATTGTAATAAACTTCGAAAACTATCTCAAATGATTTTCGTAACCAGGACTATGTATATTGATGCATTGGAATGAAATATGCAACCGTAAAAACAGAAATACATAGTTTAGCGTATCCTGAACGGCGGCCATCTTGAAATTCAATATGGCGCCCACAGAGGTTGTGTTTCTAGTGGTTCCATATCTGAAAATATTCACCATGTATTACTCTATATCTTTGCCAAAGTAAATGCTTTCATCATAAAATGCACAATTGTTTGGCTATGCCGCTGTACTAATAGCCATGTTTTCTTGTTAAAGACATCACTGTTAAGGTTCAGTGCTCGTAAGAGTCCATTCTTGATGTCACTTTCCCGAGCCCTGGTAATCAGTTTTGTTGCAAAGCACGCTGTTAATCGTTCCGCCGTGGATTGGAGAGATGTGAGACCTGTCTCCATGTGTAAGTTTTAATTTTTTGTCCATATAGGTGCCTTGACAATGACTCTCATAGCGTTATTCTGATCAACCTCCAATTTCTCCCACTGCCACTCAGATAGTGTGTTAAGAGCCGGTGTTGCATAGTCTGTTAATGATCGAATGGCGTGTATATATAGCGTACTTAGGACTACATGTCCCGCACCCACCCTGGGTCCTGTCATGGCTCTCATCATGTTGACTCTCTTGCCCACTCGCTCTCTTAGATAGTTTATCTCATTGTCAAATTTTGGCCTTTGTCAATCCAGATGCCCAGGTATTTATATACATTGACCCATTGTAGGGCAATACCTTGTATTTGCAGTTGTGTCACCGGCTCATTGTGTCCAATCCTCATGGCTTTCGATTTGGGGATTGATATCTTGAACCCGAGACTCATACATTCTTCACTGATGAGGTCTAGTGCTCTTTGGACTTTGCTGATCTGGTTTCTGCCTTTCACTATCAGTGCTAAGTCATCAGCATAGTATAGCAGTTTGGTACCCTCTTGAAAGGGGAGCCGACACAAGTTTTCCATGAGGATGTTGAAGAGAGTTGAACTAAGAACTCCTCCTTGTGGTGTGCCATTTTCCAGTCTTTGGTGATCTGAGACTTGTCCTTGACAGATAACTCTTGCTGTTCTGTTTTGGAGATAGTCGGTAATCCAAACCAGTAGGCTTCCCTTGACGTCTTTCCGGGCCAGAGTGGTTACAATGGCCAGTGCATTTGCCAGCTCAAATTCTTTCTCTAGATCAAGGAATACTACGATTGCCTTATTTTGTCCAATCGATCCCAGGAGAGTAGCCAAACTGTGTGCAGTGCTGACACCTTTGGTGAATCCAAAGATATTGTGGTGAATGGGTCCAGTTTTCCAGAGGAGTCATGTAAGGACCATCCTTTCGGTGTTTTTTGCCGATGCATGCTGTTCGTGATATTGGTCTGAAATTCTAGGGATCATTGGGTTTGGGAATGGGAATGATGTTTGCTCTTTTCCATGCTGACGGGAGTTTGCCTGCTGACCAAGTCTGACTACTACTTCTCTCTCCAGTTGTACTTACTGTACAGTAGATGAAGTCTTATTTCAGGAGGTAGTTGAGCTGATGACGAGCGTTCTGCAAAGTGCTCTGTCAAACGATTTTCTTCCTGTAGTGGCTGGGGGCAGGCTGGAACTCTGGGCAGTTTTCCTGTTGCTATCCTGAGTTTTCTCCAGAGTTCCCTCAGGTTGGTGTGTGCATTAAAGTTTGTACACCACTGGAGCCATTTGTCTTCACTAATTTTCTGAGTAATTTGACGAGCATGTTGGACAGCAGCTCTCAAGAGTTTCACTCCCTCAGGGGTAGGGTACTGTTGGAGATGTCTTCTGAATGTGTTGATTCTGTGATTCTGTTCTCTGACCTCGTCATTGTAGAACCAATAGTCTTTGTGGTGTCTATTTGTAGGGTTTGTTTTGGTATTGCTTCCTCTGATGCGTATTGTATTGCATTAGTAAGGTCCTGGTTTAATTGGTCAATATCTTCTGTTAGTTCAAAGTTCGAATTCCATTTTTTGAGTTCATCTTGATATAATTTCCAAATCGCATTCTTGGTATTCCATCTGGGTGGCGGACGTGGGGGGGGCGTAGCTCCAATCTCAAAGTAGTTGTCGTTGCAAAGTGGTCACTGGTCAGTTCACCATCTACCTCCCACTGAGCTACTGGAACGAGCTCAGTGAAGATGAATGTGAGGTCCAATGTTCCTCCCAGTATGTGTGTTGGTTCCCCAGTATTAATGAGCGTTATTTCTGGAACATCTGTCAGCATTTCCACAAGGTGATGACCATCCTGGTTCAATGTTGTGGTCGGATGATCGTTGGATGGTGGACATTGAAGTCCCCAGCAATGAGCACAAGTTCCTGTGTTGCTTGTGTTAGTAGTTCACCGGCTTCAAGTCGTTTGGGTGGCGGTTTATCGATGTTTTATACTACAAGGCTGTCATTTGCCAGGTGTATCCGAACAGCTTGTCCCTCTACTCCATCTCCACAGTGAACTGGTTCTACTTCTGACGGGAATCATGCTGCTATGGGAAGTGGGCCCTTTTGGTACTGAGTACTGTTGGTATTAAGGCAAGTGGAATTGTTTATATTTTGACATCAGGGTTTCTTGCAGAATGGAGACTTCAATATTTTTAGCTATGGCTGCTGCTTGTACAGTATGCCGTTTGTTGGACAGGCCTTGTACATTCCACTGTGTTATCTTGAGATTACAAGGAGGTGGGGCTATTCTATCATTGTCTCCTCGTCGCTGGTGCTGTACTTGCTCTCGGCGTTCATGGTTGAGTCGCTCTCCTCTTCGTCCGTTAGGAATGGTGTGCTCATTGGTGGCTGTTTCTTGGGCACCTGCTTCAAGGGAGGAGCAGGAGGTGGAATTCCGCTTGTTTTTTTTAGGTATCTGGAGTTTTTTCTGCTTTCTTCAGGGTGCTGTCGCTCTTGCCTGTGATAGTATGTTTGCTGACGGTCTCTTCTTGTTGTTCTGTTCCTCGTGATCTGTTGCAAGAGGCTTGAGGTTTCACGGTTTTGAGTGATCTCTCGGATGGCAAGTTCTTCTTCTTGTCTGATATCTGACTCAAGGGCGTCGTCTGTTCCACTTGTAGTTGGGGAGTTTTGGAGGTCTGGTCTTCCTGCATATTTTCTGTGAGCTGTGTCATAACTGCATCTATTATATTTTCGGTGCTGATATCTTGTTTCATTATTATATTAGAGACAGTCACTATCATAATGGTGATCATCTGTTGTATTTGTTTTTCTGTGAATGCCGCTTGTAGATTGGCACGCTGGGGTGTATTCAGTTGGGTGGTCGCCTGAGGGGGTTGTAGTGTCCCAGGCAATATGGTGTTCTCCACCACTCCTGGAGTGTTCTGTGCTTTTACTGTTATACAGCTCTGGAGCTGCGGTTGTGAAGTCCACTGATTTGTCAGGGTTTCCTGCATGGACCGATTTTATCCCGGCGTCTTCAATTTTGTCCTGTAGCTTGGTTGGGAAGTGCAGGGAAGGAATCCTCTGAGAGTTGGGGCGGGGTGGGTGTTGGGTTGACTGTTTTCTGTCGCTGTTGACCCCACACGAACGTGCTCTGAGGTGTTTCTGTTGTGTTTTGTGGTTGATTTTTTTTATAATTCAACTTTCATCCTCTCTCTCCTCCCTAGGCATGATGCGCTCCAAGCATGATGTTTCTTTCCACAATTTGGGCACTTCGCTGTCGTGGGGTTCCTTCCTTGTGTGTTTGAATACACATTTCTGTCTTGTGGCTTAAGCTGCAGATGCCACATCTCACTTTTTTGTGGCACCTGGATTGGTGATGTCCGAATTTCTGACATTTGTAGCATCGTAGTGGTTCTGGGACAAAAGGACGCAACTTGTAAATCCCCCAGTTGCCTAGGTCTACCTCCTATGGGACTGTCCCCTTGATGTCCTCTAGCACTTGCCTCGTCTGTGCTTTGCCCTGACTGGTAACACAACGCTCTGCCTTGGTCACTTTTGGATGTCTTATGATGATTTCTACATGTAGTTCCAGAGGATATCGTAGAAGGACCATTCTGGCTGTTTTCTCCTTGGGGTCTAATGGCATTATCTTGACCGTCTTCCCGTTGAGGTTGGTGACCTCGCTGAGGATCTTGGCTGTGTTGTGGTCTTGGGGGAAGAGTATCAGGTCTCCAACCAGCCTGGGCTTTACACTGAACTTGATGTTCTTGTACTCTAGTTCCAGCGCTACCACTACCTCGTATGCATGGTTAAATTCGGTTTCTTTGGGAATCTTGTACTTCATCACAGTCGGAATCGCGAAAGTGGGCGGTTCTTCCATGGGGTGGATTGCTGGGGACATATTATCTATGTCGAAGATGTTGTTTTCTTTCCGAGGCCTCTTGTGGCTCACTACACCTACCAAGTTCCTTGTTGCCCTAGGACCAATGCCGTAGCCACCCCCCACCCCCCACCCCCAACGGAGGTTGTAGGTTGGTGGCTCTGGTTTTGCAACAGGACCCCCAAAAGGGGGAGCCTACTTTACCCTATCAGCTAAACTCACCGGCCCAGTTTACACCCCTCTAAGGGGCCCCTTTGTGGCATGTCCTATCGACAGTTCCCACAGGGTTCGTTAATACTGGGAGAATCGGTTACGGCACGAAAAAATGTGAGCATAAAACACAAAAACAAGCAAGTCAGTTCAAGAGAGACGAGATATCCACGTCAAAGTGATAGTGGCGTGTGTGGCGACAGAAAGTCTGGCCAGGCGCCGACGTGAGCAAGTGGAATCACGTGGGTCGGGACTCGGGAGGAACTGCGCATGCGTCTTCTCACCTCACTGCTCAGCTGCAGCTACACCTGTACGACAACGTGTCCATCCCATCGTCCGGGACTTCATAGATCGACTGCAACAGCGTCTAACTCCTCTCCTGTGGCTCACCAACAATACTGCCGGGATTTCTATCCCTGTAACCAGAACTGTTTACATCATGTTTATCCGATCTGTTGTCGACTACCTTTCTCCTGCCCTATGTCAACTCCCCCAAAAATCCCTAGATCCCCTTGAAAAGTTTCAAAACAAAGTCATGAGATTTATCCTAGCTTGTTCCACCTCCACCAGGATAGTCAGCATGCAAATTGAACTCAATCTTCATTCCCTTGTTGAGAGAATATTCGCTATGTCTCCTGCTTCAGTGTCAAATGTCTTCACTTTCCCTACCTTGCCCTCCATTATTCTCATGTCGTCAGAAGCTCCCTTGATCCAAATTCCCCTCGGCCTCTACTTTAGCCGGGTGGTCTCACCCTCCTTAAAATAGTTTGCTCTATGCTTCAGAACCTCGATATTGATGTACCCGTAGCAGAGGTTGATCACGGTCCTCCACCTTGGAGAATTCCCTGTCCAGCAGTCACCTTTGCTTTCACCTCAAATGCGGACCTCTTCTACTTCAGAAACAATTAGCTCTAGAGACCATACACAAAGTCTTTACCTCAATCCCTGCCATACACCATCTATACACCGACCGTTCCCTATAATCAGAAAGGAGTGCGGAGTGCGCTCTCTTCTCACTGGACGTCTCCCATGTTCAATACCATCTTGTTATAACAGGTATTCTCGTTTCCTGTTTAATACTATCTTGTGATTTTGTGTATGAACTCTTTGAACTAAGTCATTATCAGTAGTCTTCACGTCTCCCATGTTTAATATTATCTTGTTATCAATTGTCTTCACGTCTCCCTAGTTCAAAAATATCTTATCATTTATCTTCACTGCTCCCAGCTTTGACGTTAACCTGTTATCATTTGTCTTTAAAAGTATCTTACTATCTTGTGTTTTAACTGTCTTGTTATCTTGCCTTCACGTCTCCAATATTTGACTCTGTATCTTGTTTTTCTTTTATATTAGTTGTCCTAATCATCCCAATTATTTTAGTTATCATAATCAACCCAATTATCTTAGTTATCCTAACCATCCATATCTTTCACTCAGTAAATCATCCCAGACACATACGGTACAGTTAGTCTACACTTTTACCACCGGAGTAGTAGACCAAATCATCTCCCTCACTCCTTGTGTCATCTTCCTAACACCTAGCGTCATCTTCCTCACACCCGGTGTCATCTTCCTAACACCTAGCGTCATCTTCCTCACACCTGGCGTCATCTTCCTCATACCTAGCGTCATCTTCCTCACACCTGGCGTCATCTTCCTCATACCTAGCGTCATCTTCCTCACACCTGGCGTCATCTTCCCCACACCTGGTGTCATCTTCCTCACACCTGGCGTCATCTTCCTCACACCTGGTGTCATCTTCCTCATACCTAGCGTCATCTTCCTCACACATGGTGTCATCTTCCTCATACCTAGCGTCATCTTCCTCACACCTGGCGTCATCTTCCCCACACCTGGTGTCATCTTCCTCACACCTGGCGTCACCTTCCTTTCACCTGACATTACCGTACATCTGGCGATACCCTCCTCACACCTGGCATCATCTTACTCATACCTGGTGTGACCTTACTTACACCTGGCATTAACTTACTCATACCTGGCGTTGCCTTACTCACACCTGGCGTCACCTTACTCACATCCGGGGAAACAATAGAAATAGCCATGAGATTGACAGTACCCGCTGGCCACTGTATATGTGAGACCTTGTACGTGGAAACAATGTTGTACTAATATATTTATCTGTTTTTATAAGTATTGTACAGTAGTTATTTTAGGTTAGGTTAGGTTAGGTTACAATAAGATAGGCTAGATTAGGTTAGGTAAGGTTTGATTTAGCTTCAGGCGGATGCGGTGAACTTCGTGTGCTTTTCTGTGATATCTTAGTGAAAATGGCATGTGAAGTCCATTGAAACACCTTGACTGTCGGTGATGGTCTATTGAAACATTTCTACTCTGTTGTTGATAGTCTACTGAAACACCCCTTGACTCTGTTGGTGCTGGTCTATTGAAGCACCTTGACTCTTGGTGATGGTCCAATGAAACACCCCTCCATTGACTCTATTGGTGCCTCCTGTGTGTAACCCATATCTCGCTGCCATATAGCAGGGAGGGAAGGACCACTGCTCGATAAACATGTAACTTTGCAGATAATTTCAGCTCTCTACAACTGAAGACACTGTTTTGGAATCTGCCAAATACTTGAGATGCACATCTGAACCAATGCTGAATTTCTTCATCGATATCTGCGGTGGTGGACAGGTGGAAGCCGAATTACAGAAAATTAGAGAGGGTAGTACCGTTAAGCTGGATGGATGGTGTAGGTGTGTATGAAACAGGGGCAGGCTGAAGGAGAATCCGCGTCTTACATGCATTCACCTCAAGGCCGAAGTGTGCACACGCATCTGCGTAGGTGTTCAGGATCTCCTGTAGGTCGTGTTCAGTGAGAGCGACAAGGGTGAGGTCGTCTACATACTGAAGTTCAGTAAAGGAAGCTGCTGAGACCCTTCCTCCGGTTCTCGATGCCCCACATCCTCACACTGGCTAAATTGGCACTGGCACGAGTAAGGAAGGCAGCCAAGTAAATGGAAAAAGAGAGATGATGCCACTACACACCCTTGTTTAACTCCCGCTTGGATGGGGAAGAACTCGGACTGGGTGCTATTATGCAGGACACTGCCATTCACACCATCGTGCAGTCACTTCACAATGGCGATGAATTTTGGTGGGCACCCAAAAAGGTTGAGGGTCCACCAAAGGGCTTCTCTGTTGACCGAGTCAAAAGACCCTGGTTCAGTCGATGAAAGCCATGTATAGGTCACGACGCTATTCTCTCCACTTTTCTTTTATCAGGCGGGCAGCAAAGATCATGTCAGTGGTGCCACATGATGGTTTAAGGCCACATTGAGATTTTGGGAGAAAGCATTCCGCCTCAGGAAGAAGAATGTTTGGGAGGACTCAAGAGATAATCTCGCCATCTACGGACAGCAGCGAGATCCCACGGTAGTTTCTTCAGTCATACCGGTCTCCCTTCTTCTTATAAATATTGACGAAGGAGGCGTTTTTAAGAACTTGTGGGATTTCCTCCTTTTCCCATATAATCTCCAGGAAAGAGTGGAGCCGGCTGGTACGCAAAGGTCCTCCTGCTGTATGCACCTCAGCTGGTATTCCATCAGGCTTTGAGGCTTTGTCATTTTTCACCTGTTTGATGGCAGAAGCTACCTCATCCAAGGATGGTGGATAGCTGAGGTGGGGCAGCTCTGGATGCTCAAGGAACTGCTGAATAGTCAGGACATCCACATCGGTGTTTCAGTTGAGCAGTAAATGGTAGTGCTCTGTCCAGTGCTGAAGGAAGCCTTCATCATCTTTAATTAGGGAGTTATCGTCGGATGAGCGGAGGGGGGCTGCACCACGAGTGATTGACCCATAAACTGTTTCAGTGGAATTGAAAAATTCCCACATCTTGTGTGCTGATCTACAAATTTTTGTGTCTCACATGCATTATTTTTAAACCAGCTGTTCTTTAGATAGCAAAGTTTGTGCTCGGCCACCGGTTTCTTCTTGCGTAAGCTAACGGCTTTGGTCCGAGACCGAGAGTTGTTCTTCCAGTCATAAAGCAGCACGTTTATCATTGACGAGTACGTTGATTTCCGGGTCATTTTCATCAAACCGGTCCTGGTGTATTCTTTTGATCTGGCCGAGGGTCTCTCTGCAGGTTTATGTCATTCGGCACTGGGATTTGCGTTGTTTGTTGTCGGATTGTTTATCAGCCAATGTTCAAGCTGCTCTCTTAAAGCATGTGCTATCTCTGTATCCTCCAGATGCTTAGTGTTAAAACCTCTTCTGGAGGCTTGTTGCCTTTGCCATTTAAGGGTGACATGAAGTGATAGCTTGGCTCTGACGAGCAGATGATAAGTGTGGTAGTGGTCTGAGCCATGCATGGCTAAGGGTGATGAGGACTTCTCGGCGATCTCTTTCTTTGACAATGATGTACAGTAGTCAATGAGATCGAGTGTTTGGATCGTGGGTGTTGCCACTAACCTTTGAACTTGTCGGCCTGCCTAAACAAGGTATTGGTGATAGTGAGGTTGTGTGCAGCACACTTGCTGAGGAGGAGTAGGCCATTGGGATTACACTTACCTAGTCCATTTCTCCATATGGTTCCTTGCCAAATGTCAGCATCTCTACCAACTCTGGCACTGAAGTCACCAAGGAGCACAACCTTATCTTCTCTGGGGATAGCGGTTATCACTCTATCGAGGTTGGCATAATAGGCCTAATTGATATCATCCTCTGCATGCAGTGCTGGGACGTAGGCACTGATAAAAAGGCATAGCGTGAGTGATTCAGTGGGACTCGGAGCGTCATAAGGCATTCGTTGACCCCAATAGGCATTTCAGTTAGCCTGTGTAGGATGCATTGGCAGATGACAAAGCAAACTTTATAAATGAGGTTTCTATCCACAGCAGGCTTACCCTCCCCAAAAAAGGTATAGCCAGACCATCGTTCTTGTGAGTTGACCCTCGTCTGGGAGCCGGGACTCACCAATGGCTGCTATGTCGATGTTATGCATAGCCAGCTCTTTTTCCACAAGGGCAGTTCTTCTTTCAGGATGCTCATTTGTGCCAGTATCCAGAAGGGTCCTGACATTTCATGCAGCGTCCATAAGAGGTTGTATAGTTTGTTTTTGTTTGGCTCTATGATTATGACTGCGTTTTCGACCGCATAAGGATGACCTTACTGGGTGATGTTGCCCAGTTAGGTTGGTTCTTTTGGCAGGCTATGTTTTGGGCACCTTTTCTAGTCCCCTCCCCATGTGGGGTGAGCCGAATGGCTCCTCGAAAGATCTGCTCAGTCGCACAGACATGACCGGATTGCATTGGTGCCCAAATCCCAGAGCATAAATGACCATCTTATCTGCTTCGCCCATGTGCAGAGTTTTGACTAGAGACTCCCGGCAGTCATTCTTGCCTGTCCCCGTCGCCACTCGTCCGTCGGCATAGGATTTTTGGGGATATAGAGGTTTTGATGATGAGAGCTATGATTACCTGGATGATGGTTGCACGTGAGTTGATTATGTGGTGAGGCAGGAGCACAGGCTGCAACCACACACCTTGGCTCTCCTTTTCCTGATCCAGTGGTGCAAGTGTTGCAACGACTGGGGAGAGGGAGAGTTGCAATGGACTGCCGATAGCCCAGTTTGTTGGGTTTCGCCTTGGTAGCCTATCCAGCATGCATTACCTACTTCCGCCGATGAAGTCGTTGGGTTCCCATGGTGGTCACCTCTTCTGCCTATGCCGCCGTTGGGGTCTTGTTGGAGCTCTATAAGCATGTCTGGCTTATGCGGGGTTCCACTGCAGATTGTTCGTTTGGGGTTTACTCCCGTAGCCCTATACCTGCCAAGGTTCATCTGCAAGGCAGCTGAGCAATGGTTGGTAGGCGCCAGGATTTGACCACATGCCAGTGGGCCTATGCACCATCCATCTGGGGCCTACTGTCTCTCCAAGATCCCCTGCTGGTCTAGCTTGGGACCACGAGGCACCCAGTTACCGTGTGTTTCTATGAGGAGGCACAGCAGGAGTCTTGATGGTGAAGAGGCTGTGGAACCACACACACGTTTTGGACATTGTGCGTTAAATCATCCTTTGTAATCTGTTATTCCCAACGAAAATAATCATATAGAATTGAAAATAGAATGTTAATTTAGAATCCCCTGCGCACTGTCAGCCGGACAAAACAGTTTGAAACTTACTGTGCCAACTGCCTGATGACTGCCACACAGCCTCTGCCGTTTTTACTGCTCCACAGTATATTCTGCGCATTTCAGATGGGCTGTTTTTAGTTTTCATTTGAAGCCGTTGTTCGCCAGTAACATTCAGAAATATAATGTTAAGTTTGATTATTGACATAGCTGGTAGAACAGGCACCTCTGTAATGACAATGGAACGCAACTGCTTGGCCATGGGGGTGTCGACTGCCACCTCCCAGTCTCTGCCAGTGTTTGCATGATCACGTTTTACATTAATGAAATTATCAATGTGGGAATAGGTACCGAAATACTGTTGCTGAAACGAAGAACCCGTAAATCAGTTTACGAGCTTGATGAGTCCCTGAAGACCCTGTTCTGTAAATGTCTGCATGGGCAAAAGGTCCCCAGTGATTGGAAAATGGCTCATGTGAGCCCTATTTTCAAGAAGGGCCAGTGAACTTGACTATCATAGTATGTAAAGTACTTGAGAGCATTATAAGAGATGCCGTGATGGAACATCTACTACGAAACAACCTTGTAAATTGCCAACACGGTTTTATGCCGGGACTCTATTGTTTAACACCATTACTCAAGGTACTGGATGTTTGGACCCAAATTCTGGAACAAGGTGGCAATATCGACAATATATATCTAGATTTTGCCAAGGTTTTCGACAGCGTAACCCTGAAAGGCTGAACGAGTAGTTTGGGGCAGGCTAGTTAGCATGCTAACCAGCTCCTTTTGATGCATTTGTCAATAAATATTTGGAATTTTTATTTGAATTTGAAAGGCTGAAAATTAAACTTGAAGGGTACGGGATTCGGAGAAGTGTGCTAGCGTAGATCGGAGAAGTGTGGTAGCGTGGATTGGTGATTTTCTGAACGATCGCAAGCAGTGGGTGGTGATTAATGGTACGAAATCATCATGTGTACCCGTGGCAAGCGTGGTACCACAGGACAGTGTATTGGCCCGTTGTTGTTTGTTTGTTTCATAATTGACATGCCAGAAGCTATACACTCCTCCATACAAATGTTATTTAGAGAAATTAAAAACCAAACAGATTGTGAAGAGCTGCAGAAAGCTCTCTGTGAGTTTCAAGAATGGTCGAAGAAATGGCTGTTAAGACTCAATGTTATGAAGTGTAAGAATATGCACCTCGGACATACCAACGGTAGAGGCATAACATATGTCCCAATGGGACGAAGAAGCTGCATTAATATAGAATGAAAGCGAAAAGGACCTGGGTGTGTATGTTTACAATGAACTGAAGTTCTCGGGCCATTGTGAGAAGGTGAATCAAGCAACTAAATTATTCGGTATTATAAGAACGTCTTTCAGATATCGTAGCGATCTTCAAGAGTGAGGTGCTTCCCCGCCAGGAGTACTGGTCCCCGATATATGCTAGGGACTGTCAGTCGATTTGAAATGTCCAAAGGAGGGCCACCAGACTGGTGCCTGCACTTCGACACCTCAGTTATTCAGAGAGATTAGAGCCCCTGGAACTGCCTAGCTTATACTACAAATAGGCAAGGGGGGACCTAATTGAGGTGCATAAACATCCCAAAGGGCACTACTCAGTCGAGTGTCCATACCTGGAGCTGGCGGACGCCCTCCCCACAAGGGGTCACAGCTCAAGGTTGAAGAAGCCGCAAGTCCAGTAAACTGTGAAGGAGAACTTTTTTCGGAGTGAGAGTTGTGAACTCTTGGGACAACCTGCCAGAGAGTGTTGTGACGACACCGAGTGAACTCTTTCAAAACTAGACTTGACCAGCACTGGAGCAAGTTCAGAGACATTCAGGAGCCAGTGTATGCCCAGTACCTGCCAACAGTGCGTAAAAGAGACATGACCGACCGCATGAGCCGATCAGTGGCGAAGAGGATAAAATTAAGTGTTGATTGGTTAACATCCTCCATAATGTGAACTGTGTATATATTGCACCTATATTTGAACCTATTATTTATGTCAAAGTAAACGCATATTTATGCAGCGTCATACCTCATTAGCCCACACTGATAATGCGCGTCTGTCTAATGATAGGCAGCTAAGGAATTGAGAGAGAGAGAGAGAGAGAGAGAGAGAGAGAGAGAGAGAGAGAGAGAGAGAGAGTTTGGGAGAGAGAGACAGTTTAAGAATATAGGTTTCGTATTATTAAGGACATAAGATATCAACTAGGGTGTGTCAATTTAGGGGGTGAACTGGCTAAATTGAAAAATCGAGTAATTTGGTAGCAATTTATTGTAGTCTTTAAGCATGCAAAACAATATTCTGGCATAATTTTTTTTTTATAATAAGTCCTACCTACATCAAATGGATTTTTAAATGTACATATTTGTGAATTTATAACATAACCAGCGTTTGCACACATGTTACTGTTTCAAGTTTCAAATTATTATATTTTATTATCCGTAGTCTATTTGAAAGTAACCAATGCCTTCATACTCTCTTTGCTTTGGTTTCTTGTCATCAGTAGTCTGCTTGCTATTTGTGCTTTGATGTAACCTTCTCGCCTCTCGTGGCTGTAAACATGGCCCGCTGCTTCTGTGACCATTTTCACACATCTCTCCACACTTTGAGTGTGGGAAGGCCACTTCGGCACCTGCATTGGAGTCTCTTTAAGGTTTCTCAATTCTTGGCTAGTTAGACTTGTTGTCAATGGTGGCTCTAAGACTTCCAAACTCAAGTCAACCAATTCTGACAATTTGGTGGCATTGACGTTTATTGGGGGAACTTTTCTTGAATGAAACGAACAGTCTCCCAACTGGTCGTCATCTATTAGCGTTCCTCTAATCTTTAGAATGACTTCTACAGCCTCGGTTCGGAGATTGGTACATTGACTGCAAAGCATTGCTTGCAAAACTGCTTCTGATCGAGCATACCAAGCGGACCTTCTTGCCACAGGTAACACGATGTCCCTCACTACCTTCCTCTGTGTTCTTACTAGCTGCAATTGAAACAAAAGGTGATTGGGCCCATCCACCCACATAGGATTAAGTTTCACACTAAACCACTGGGGAAGATAAACTCCAATAATAAATTCAACAATTAACCTCAAATTCTTCAGCACTTTGCCCTTCAATTCGTGTTTGGAAATCCAAATCCTGCAGAAACGAAGAGCTGTAGTTAACCAACGGCTGTGACTGACAGGTCCAATCTCCAAGAGAGCCAATGACTGAGGCACTTCTCCTGATCTTATTGCTTGGGCAATACGATAAGCATAGGATTGATCTGTGCTGAGATCTTTGATGACTCCTTCAGACAACGCCGGAAGGGGAGGGCCAACTTCGACCTTTGGAAAGGTTGTATTTATTTCTAGTTGTGTTGCTTCATCCAGCATGATGCCAAGGGGACCTGACCACTTGTTGTTGCTCTTTGTAGGACCATCAAGTTCCTGGATGAGATGACGAAGAGGTAGCTCGCCTGTATGTAAATCACATACAATCCAAACAAGTCTTCTTCCTAGTTTTTTCTCTAAATGCGTCATTACACCCCCCTGCCATCCGGTGTTCACTGCAGTTGAATCTCCACCAACAGCCTGCAGTGAACTGCCAAGTCCTCTCTCCTGAACCCAACATAAAATATGATCAGCAATGACCTCTGCATGTTTCTTCCCTTCTACTTCAGTTTCGGGAGCAAAGTGAAACAAAAACCGACCACCAGGCTCAGAACAGACAGAGTAGTGTTCTTCTTTGATGAGACCTGGAAACTTTCTGTTCACTCCCTCTACTTCTAGCAAAACTTTTGTGTCATCTATTCTTCCATCAAACAAAAGACAGGAGAGCCCTCCCTCGCTTAAATCTTTTTCATGCTGATCAGATATTTCCTTCATTATTTTTTCTTGTGCTCTTCTAATTTTATTATGATCTATCACCAAAGATACATCCTCTCGGCTGATGAGGCCTGCATCTATCCAAGCGGCAGTTGCAATTTCTGCAGCCTCACGAAGTCCAGCATGGTGGCGAATACTAGCTAAAGCAATGTTTGAAATATTTCTTGTGTTGTATTTCATTTTCTTTGGTAAAGGTTCAGATGGCTCTTTGGAACTATCATCTGATGTTGCTTCCTGTTCATCAGAAGAACTATCAAAGAAGTGATAAACATCTTGACACAGCTCTTCCTCTCTTTGGATGGCTTCTTCACTCTTCATTTTCTTCTTTTGTTCCCTCTCTCGGATTTGTTCTCTCTTCTTGGCATTAGCAATCTGCTTCTTTGTTTCTGAATAATCTATTGAACCCATTTGCATACTTCCTTGGCCTTCTGCCTTTGTCCTCTGTGCCTTTATAAATTCAAGCTCTAAAACAGGGATCTTCTTTTCACGAGGACAACCACAATCAATGTGGGAATTATTTTCTCTCTTACCTGAGTGAGAACAGTTGGATTCAGAACATAATTGTATGGAGCACTTGCAGGTCAAAATGTCAAACAGAGTATCAAGTGTGTGCAGAAATTCATTTTTCCTGGCCAAGTTTCCTTTACCAAGTGATGTTTCAACTGCTTTGTGCCATAATTTCGTTAGTTTTAGCTCAATAGTTCGACACTGATTAATCACAGGTGGTTTGAATAGTGCATTAGCTTTTGTCCATTGATGCAGAAGAGGGACTATCATGTCATTTATGAGTTCTTTATCTGTATAGTTCCTTCTGTCCTTTGCATTTTTTTCTCGAAGGAGTAACCCTAATCTTAGCATGTCTCTCACTGTTGGAAGTTCTGATACAGGAAGCTCCTTCCCTTTACCAACTAGCAGGCTCAAGTGGGTTGACAACTGACTTCTTGTCTTCAATTTTGACATCTTCACACTATCTGACAAATAGAAAAATATTTCAATGTTTCATAATTCAATTGTTGTTTCAAAAAATATCAATTTGTTTATCAAAAATGCTGTAACAGAAATAACATAATAATTTCTTAGAACATAATGTTTTATACAATGATATAAGTAACTGCGACAATCAATATGCCCTACTTACAATAATTAAAATGTAGAATTCGTTTGGTAGAGTAGGTGCAAGTGCAATGAGAGCAAACCACCGTCTATGATATCTAGAAGGAGAGTGAGCCGGGCGCCTTATCCTCACGCTTGGTACAAGTCAAAACAAGAATTAAACTGTCCCACACGGAGAGCCTGTTCATGTTCATGTTCTGACATGCATATTGTACATAAGCTATAGAACCATAAAATACTCCATAATCCATATGCTTACATGAGATTAGTTAATATCAAGTGAATAATTCTCATCAAGTCTCATTAATTTGTTGAAATACTGATATTTGAAACTTTAAGGTATAATTGATGTAGGTGAGGGTTATTTCAATTCATTTTTGTTTGTTAATCTCAAGTTTAGACATAAAGAGGCACAATATTTTGACTACCAAATTTGATTTTTAACATGTTGACAAAATTGACACATCCTAATATCAACATCTTAATAGATCTCAAAAAATTTACGTCAAACTGCTGGCGTTAACAACCTGGCCCCACCTCACCGCCATCCCTTCACTTGCCAAGCTCCCGCCTCACTCCCAGAGACTCTCCCCACATGGCCCTGCACTATATATGGGTAAACTTAACGACTGCTTCTGACTGACAACTGAATGAGTCTCGTGAATGACGGAGAGAGAGGATGATTCGACTATTTTCGAGCCTGTACACACGAATACACACATGTGCTGTTGCCACGCTAGCCATATCTTGCGACCAGGTGGATGAGGCGGAATTGTTGCAGAGTGTACATAAGAACATAAGAACATAAGAATGGAGGAAACTGCAGTGGGCCTATTGGCCCATACTGGGCAGTCCCGTTTACACCCAACCCCTATTGCTCATATGAGCATCCAACCTATGTTTGAAGCAATTCAGTGTATTCGAGTTAATGATGATATTTGGTAACTTGTTCCATTCATCCACTACTCTGTTTCCAAACCAGTGTTTACCTATTTCACGCCTAAATATAAATTTGTCTAATTTAAAACCATTGTTACGAGTTCGCTCCTGGTTGGATAGTTTGAGTACCTTTGTAATGTCCCCTTTGTTTAGCCCTGCCTTCCACTTATACACCTCTATCAGGTCGCCCCTCGCTCTACGTCTCTCAAGGGAGTGCAAATTAAGATGCTTTAACCTGTCTCTATACTCAAGGTTCCTAATGCCCGGGATTAGTCTTGTCATTCTCCTCTGAATTCTTTCCAAGGATTCTATGTCCATTCTGTAATACGGTGACCAGAACTGAACTGCGTAATCCAGGTTTGGTCTCACAAGAGCAAAATACAGTTTTAGGATGACCTCGCTAGTCTTGTAACTAACACTCCTTTGTATGAACCCAAGAACTTTATTAGCCTTGTTACGAGCAAAAACACATTGTTTACTTGGCCTAAGGTTCCTACTTATCATTACTGCTAAATCTCTCTCGCAGTCGGATTTCTCTATGGCATCGTTGTTCATCTGGTATCTGGTTTCCCTGTTTACATCTCCTATACTGAGTACTTTACATTTGTCGACGTTGAATTTCATCTGCCATTTTTCAGACCATTCGAAAAATTTGTTTAGATCTTCCTGTAGTTTTGCCGAGTCCTCGTCAGATTTGATAACACGTCCTATTTTAGTGTCATCAGCAAATTTACTTATGTTGCTGTCAATGCCGATATCTATGTCGTTTATGTATATAATAAATAATAATGGTCCAAGTACTGAGCCTTGGGGAACTCCACTTGTGACGTTGCTCCAATGGGACTTAGTGCCGTTAATGCTCACTCGCTGTTTCCTGTCCTGTAACCACACCCTAATCCATTTAAGGATGTCACCTTTGATGCCATGAGCTTCTACCTTTCTAATTAGTCTTTCGTGGGGGACTCTGTCGAAGGCTTTGCTAAAGTCGAGATATACCACATCATAATTGTGCCCCTCGTCCACCGATTCGAAAACTGATGAAAAGAATGTTAATAGACTAGTTAGGCAAGAACGTCCGCTTGTGAAGCCATGCTGGGAATCTTTGATCAATTGGTGCTTCTCCAGGTGATTTCGAATAGAGTTTGAAATGATTGCTTCCAGTAATTTGCCTACTATTGATGTTAGACTGATTGGGCGGTAGTTAGAAGATAGTGATCTATCCCCCTTCTTGAAAATCGGTATTACATTCGCTATCCTCCAGGATTCTGGTACTACACCTGTTTTTAATGACATGTTAAACAACTTTGCTAAGGGCATACTAAGCTCTTCCTTACATTCCTTTAATACTCTGGCAAATATCTCATCAGGACCAGGTGACTTATTAGGCTTTAGTTTGTATATTTGCTTACTAACATCGTTACTAGTCACAACAATCTCACTTAATTTGTTTTCTTCACTATCTCTGAATAGAGTCGGTGCCTCGGGTATCATGTTTAAATTTTCGGTGGTGAAAACTGTTGAAAAATATTTATTCAAATTATTGCTCATTTCTCCGTCGTTATCAGTGAGCTCGCCGAAGTCTAACCGTATTGGTCCAATCTTTTCTCGTGTTTTAGTTTGATACATTTGGTAGAATCCTTTGGGGTTTGTCTTCGCCTCCCTTGCTATCCTTACCTCATTATTCCTCTTTGCTTTCCTTATCTCGGTTTTAACCCTGCTCGCCAATACCCTATAATAGTCCCGGAGGTGAATTTCGCCACGATTTATCCTTCTACCTATAGCCTTCCTTTGGCCAATGATGTTCTTTAAATAATTATTTATCCATTTAGGGTCATTGTTGTCTGATCTGAGTTTTTTGTATGGTATGTTCTGCCTTTGTGCATTAAGTAACTCTCTATTTAAATTGTTGTGGAACTCAGCAATCTCAGATCTCGTTATCAGGTCGGTGTCATCTGTCAGGTTCACAGCCAAGCGCGACACCCCCTCTCTCAGCTGCCTCTTTAAACTGTCAAAGTTTGCCCTTCTGAAATCTGGTACTTTAGTGGAATTTTCCTTACGTCTGCCCTGAAAATCTAACTGAAATCGAATTTCTTTGTGATCGCTGTTTGCAAGTTCGTTCCCTGCCTTGACATTGCTAATTAGGTTTTCTCTGTTCGACAGAACTAAGTCCAGTATATTATTACCCCGTGTGGGTTCGGTTATATGTTGACTTAGGAAACAGTCCTGGATCGTCTCGAGAAAATCCTGTGATTCTGAGTTACCCGTAAGGTCAGTCCAATCTATTTGGCCAAGGTTAAAGTCGCCTATTATACAGACTTTGTTGTGTATGGAATCCCTGCGCATTTCATCCCAGATAAGTTGCTCATTGACGCTATCAAGATTGGGGGGTCTATATATTACTCCTGTGATTAATTTTTCCCGACCGTCGCTTAATTCTATCCAAATTGTTTCTGTATTCCTCTCAGTTTTTATTTCCTTATTTATTTCACACTTCAGAATATCCCTAACATAGATTGCTACTCCGCCTCCTTTCCTGGTCTGCCTATCGGTATGGAACAGTTTGTAACCCGCAATTTGGTATTCGACTGGTAACTCACGTGTGTCTAGGTTGATCCATGTTTCAGTGAATGAAATTATATCGATTTTTTCGGTACATACCAAGGCCCTAATATCATCCATTTTGTTTCTCATACTTCTACTGTTCGTGTAGTATACATTTAAGTTAGTCGTGTTCTGAGTCCTCCCCTTACCGCGTTAAGTTTTAAACTCCCTGTCTAATTTAGTTTTGTCATCATTCCTAACACTATTTCCCTGTAGTCTTTCACTTTGTTTACCCGCTCCCACTGCAGTCTCCTCCACCCCCGTGCCCATATGTTCCCTTAGCAGTTTAAAGACTTCGATATCTTTTGAACTGCCCCTACTGTTTGTATAATATACATTTAAACCTACTCTTCCCTGGTCCTGTTTTACCCCTTGTCCTGAGCAACTAATTTTACTTCCCAGGACCTGCTTGTTTTTTGACTCCCACTTTCCCAGGACCCCTCTCTACTGGCGAAACCCCCCCTTCGGAGTGACAATTTCACGCTCCAGGGATGCAGACAACGTCTTTACCCCCTCACGAGACAAGTGTACTCCGTCTCGACAGTACAGGTAGTCGTTGCCATAGAATCGTTGCCAGTTATCAATGAATGCCCAACCATTGTTTGCACAATGTTTTTCCAGTCGGCAATTTATAGCAATTGCCCTGGACAGCCATTCACGACCAACCCCTCTTCTAGGCAAGACACCACATACTATCGGGATCCCTCTCCTATCTCTAATCTTCCCCAGCGCCTCCCTATACCTCTTGAAAAGTTCCTCACTCCTAACCTTACCTATGTCGTTTCCTCCCACACTAAGACACACTACTAGAGACTAAGTTACCGACAAAATAACCTAGGGACTAAGTTATCTACAATTCACCTGGGCAGGGTCGCACTGACGTCTGACTTAAATCTGCTTCGATAGCAAATTTAGCTCAAAATCATAAGTGAGGGCCAAGACAGTCGTGGCTAGAAACTGTATTCTGTCGCTACAGGTAACATCCATCAACCAATCAGAGTGCACATTACAAATATTTTTCTGTTCCTTCAGTCAGTCGCAGACCGGATGCTATGATGCACTGGCAGTACACGTGAAACGCCCATGAAAGACCACATTCACCACATTGCTACGGCCACGCAATATTACTGTAGGTGCGAATCAATAAAATCACAAATTAAGTTTATTTATTCCTTTAATTTGTATCAATTTAGTACTTTCTCTGCTTTATCCTGTAATTATATTTATTATATCTTTGTCTTCTTTCAGCCAATCATAGCGAAATATTATAGTTTTTTGTAGAGTGAATTTAAAATATATTTCCAATGCATTACATGATCAAAATTCACAAAAGACCGCACGCTGCACTAAAAGTAGTGTTGCCCTAGTGACTGCAGGGCTTGTTTGTTCACTTAAGGGCCCGTTTACACGATCAGTCTCGGAGCATGTTTTCGAAGCATGGCAACGAAACCGTGCTCGGGCAGTGATCGTGTAGACGGCAACACTGAACCACCAACCTTTCCCTTGGGTCCTTCCAAATGAGTCAGTGTCGAAACTAAATTAAATAAAGCAGTACTTGTGGAGAACGCGCATGCGTGCCGTGGGTGTCAACAACGGCTGTAAGAGACTGCTCCTTAAAATTCGTATTTCTGACGAATTCAGCGAGTATACTAATCCAAGTGTGTGTGCAGAGAACTATAGTAAGACCCAGTTATCAGCACAGTGGCATCTATTTTTTTTTTAACTTTTGGACTTTGTCTTTTTTGTTTGATAAAAACATCTGGTCCTACCACCTAGTCCCTCTGGTCGAAGATTTTCAAGTTTGTGCTGGCGCAATGTGAAGTGTGACGTAGCAGTGACATCTTTACCACTCCACCTCCAACAAGCCAAACTTTCTACCTGACTGCAGTGTTGCCAACGTGCCCTATGCCCGCCGTTAAACGCTCCCGTTCGTTGGAGACGGCGGCAGTAGGTGACAGTGATGCTGACGACTTTCATCTTGAAGACAAGTCTCAGAAGCAGAAACCTCAGAAGTCAGGGTCTCAAGCAGTAGCGACGGCTCCCCCTCGTACCCTGTCTAGGGCTGTAGAGGGTGACCTCCTTCTACCGTCGGGGTCCCAAAGTGAGCTTACATGTGGCTCAATGACCGACCCTCCGTCGAAGAAGGCCATAGGGGATTCCCTTCGTCTCCCTGCCCTGTCGTACCTTCGTCTTCTCGCCTTTCCTCGGGACTTGCCTCTGAGCACACGGACAACCTGGTTCTTCCGTCACTGATCTCCACTTCAGGACTCAACATTTTACCTCCGCCGAGGTCCTACAGCCGTAAAAGTCGCCACACAAATGGACAAGACGGTACGCCTGCTCACTCAAGTGGGCTTTCCTGCTCCCCAGGGGGAGGTGATGCTGAAGTTCACCATCATCACCCCAGAAACTTGTCGTACCAAGGTAATGGTTCGCCACGTACCCTGAGAGATCCCTATCGACGATCTTCGCCTTCTTCTGCCACAACTACTCGACATGGAGTGCCGCATCAACCCAGTCTCCAAACGTCCATCCAACGAATTCATCGGCTGGTGGGTGGGCCCCCTCCCCCCCAAAGGAAAATGTAGGACCTATTTACAACTGTCCTCTCGACCGATTTATCGGAACCCCGAAAATCTGTGGTCGTTGCCAATCGTGAACACACCGCATCTGGGAGTGCACGAGGATAGTCACCTGCGGTTTCTGTGCAGGTCCTCACGACACAGTGGAATGCAAATCGAAAATTCACAACAAAATCTCAGTTGTTCCACGGTGTGTCAACTGCCATGGCAGTCACCACGCCTGGAATGCCAATTGTCCACAGCATCCTGGCACTCGCCCAGGGAAAACTTACCTTGTTCCACCGCCCTCGTCTCTGACGAAGCCCCTGCCAACCAAACCTCACTCCTATCCACCACCGCCGCTTCCATCAACCAAGGATTTCCCATTGATCTTCTCTCCTCTAGCACCTTCCTATCACCCCAACCACTCATCTTTTCTCCCCTCCATCCTACCGTTCTTGGGACAAGGTCGTTGCTGGCCCTGCCACACAGTCACCACCATCTCCTGCCTACCTGGACCCCAGCTGTCTTTCACCAGTACCATCACCTCTTGCTCGCCCAGTTTGTGCTCTCCCATCAGGTAGATGTCGCTCTACTTCAGGAAACCATCACAGACGATGTTACTCCACTCCGCCTCTCTGGCTATACTGTTTGCACCCTGCCTCGGAAACCGTGGGCAGGCTTGTGGCCTCCTCACCCTTATGCGTAACACCATTCCATCTGTTCGTCTCCCTTCACCTGACTCACATGGAACCCCGTCTGAATTTCTTTCTGTCTCCCTTACACTTGGTGACCGAACCCTTCGTGTAGTCAATGTTCATTTCAAGAGTGATGATCTGGACCCCCAGGTTCTTCACGATCTCCATGATGGGTGTCCCACTATTGTTCTTGGCGACTTTTTTGCCTGCCATCCCACCCTTACTCCAGATTATCCCACTCCATGTACCCTTAACGGATCACATCTCTCAAAGTTTCTGAATGGGGATGATGATGTTCGCTTTCTTTGTCCTGACGATTCTACTCGCCTCCCCCATAGTTTCAATTATGTTGGCTTACTATTGAACGGTCATACCATCTTGTCGTTACTACCCATCTCAGGCTCTCCTTCTCTGCCCCGACATCAGCTCTTTATCGATCCCCTCGCCTTCTTCTCACACAAGATGTTGTTCCTAATTTTATCCAATACCTTTCTACCTGGGCGGATTCCTATGTTGTCCCTTAGTCCTTTGACTCTTATAGGGCTGATTTTGTTGATGCCATGTGTAAAGGCCTGGATTTGGGGATATAAATCCCTTGCCAGCCTAATCAGGATCTTATAAAAAGGAAAGTCAAGATCCATGGGTTTCCAAGGGGTAACAAACAACCGTTAGAGATTGACATCTCTTTACTACAAAAATAATCACACTAATTTAGCTCTGACACCACTCACTCAAATATTAAATAAACAGCACTGGAGTCAAACAATTACTTGAAACAAAACAATCAATCCAACAAACTACAGGTATTTCCTACGGCTGCAGATGAATCTTTCTCCTAACCAGCACGATGGAATGATCTGGTAAAGCGGTAATCCGCTCTCAGGGGGAAGGTCCTCACTTTGCGTCGGCGTTGGTGGGCGATGTCTTGCCACACAAGAGAGACGCCAAGGCACGAACGGTAGATAGGGCGTGGTGAAAGTGGCGACCACGTGGCAGCTACGGCAGTAGCTGGAGTAGGTGACCGGAGTTGACAGCCAAATAGTGAAGGACTGGGGAATCAGCCCACGAACCCCAGGAACCTCAGATGAGTACACAACCAGAGTTGGAATCAAACAGCGGGGGAAGTAGCAGCTGTGGTGCTGACTGGATAGTGTCTGGTGTGCAACGAGGCAGGAGCGATCTTCTCACCTCCGTCTACCCCCCTGGTGGGGCCGCGAACAAGGAAACAAGCGGCGGACAACCATCCTTCTCCTTAACGCCCTTACACAGCGTGTGACACTGTCAATCGCGCTGCGCCTCCACGCCCTCCCCGTCACTCCAGAAGTGCCATCAACTACTGGTATCGTATCCTTGCCATTAGACATCTCCTGCAGGTAACCCATTATCTCCACTCTGCCATACGGAGGTCTCGCTCTCCAGAAGACTGGGAAGACCTCAAAACTGGTGCTCCTTTGCAACTCAGGAGCGTCGTGGGTTTCGTGAGGCAGATTGGTTATCCTTCACGGGGTCTCTAGCGTTCCAGTCGTCACCCTCTTATGTATGTAATCCGATTAATGGTATACGGAGTACTCGACGGAGGCCTCCTCGCCACCCTTATCCCGCCTCCCTTGCCTGCTCTTTAATGGAGGACTGGGCAGGAGCTTCCTCCCCTGAGGCACTTCAAGATCCGATGCAGGGGGCAGTGCAGGCTCGCATCGATGCATCTGAGCCTGTTGTTCGTGCTGCTCTTACCTCCCCTGCCCTCACTGATCATCCCATCATACAGTTCGAGCTTGACAGTGCTCGTCGCTCTAGAAAAGGCACCTCTCCTGGGGATGAGCAGATATCCTACTCCGTCCTTAACAACTTGTAATAATATTCCTAATGGCCCCTTGCTCGCTCTCTACAGTGTCTTATGAACATGGGGTTCTCCCGTCAAACTGGAAAAATGCCACTATCATACCCACCCCTAAGCCGGGAGATCCTGGGAAATATCGACCCATTAGTCTTACCACCTGTGTTTGCAAGATGATGGAGAGGATACTCAATCGTCGCTTTCTTCTCACTCTAGGCGGCTTCCACAACTCCCTCAATGGTTTCATACAATATCGCAACACAGCACACTCCATTGCTTCTTTTTATTGCACTCAGACTGCCCGCATCTCTGTCTTCCTTGATATCAAGGGAGCCTTTGATACGGCTCAGGCTGCCCTCATTTTAGCTGAACTTGCGCGGTTAGGGGTTAAAGGGAGACTTCTTCGATGGATCGCCTCTTACCTCACTGGACGTCAGCCCGGGTTCGCGTTAAAGGCTCTATATCTCCTGTTCAAGAAATGAACCTCGGCACCCCTCAAGGTGGAGTCCTGAGTCCTACCTTGTTTAACACTCTCATGCACTCCAATGCATCTCTCCCGTGGCCGACAGAAGTTGTCCACTCAGGATATGCCGACGATGTCCTCCAAGCCCCTGACTACCATCATCTGGAGACCAGAGAGTGTGATTCACTTGGTTTCCGTCTTTCAACTGCGAAAACAAAAGCCAAGTGGCACGGTCGCGTTGTACCTCCCACCCCCTTCTCTTATCAGGAACGCCCTTGGACAGGGTTAATGAGACAAAATACATGGGTGTGTTTGTAACTCGCACACGTTGTCAGATCCCTGAAGTCCACTATCTTCGAAACATTTGCTTTAGGCGTCTCACTTTCCTCTCTACCTTGTGCAGAGGTTCCCTTCTTGCCACCATCCCTGTACTTCTCACCATGTACAAGTCCTTTGTCCGTTCCTGTGTCGACTACGCCGCCCCTGCCCTCGTCAACATTAGTCGGACTGCTGTCAACCGTCTCGAAGTCATCCAGTGGAAAGCTGCTCGTATTATCCTTGGCGCCCCGCAGTGGAAACGCTCTACTTCTCTATATACCGAACTTGGTCTTACCCCCTTACAGGAATGTGTCAAGGAGTTTTACCTGAAAACTACCGTTTCCATTCTACGGGATCCTCGGGGCAACTATGTCCAAGCTAATTTGACTCCTGCTGTCCGAGGCCGACCTCCATCTAAAAGGCAGTGGCGAGGGTCACTCATCCGAGCCCTTCAGGAACACGACCTCCTGCCTGATATTGTTGTCTCCTTCTCCCTGGCTGGATTTTCAACCTGAAAGTTATTGCCCTCGGTGGACCGCTCCCGAAATCCCACGTGAACCCTGTTATTCTCTACAAATACCACCTCTCCAGGATCGCCCACTGGTCCCCAGGTAGGGACTTCCTGTACACTGATGGCTCGGTTGACCCCACTACTGTACAGGTAGGGCCGTGGCTGGTATCTACATCTCCCATCCCGATGCCCCTGAGCCTATTAAACTTTCTCTCAGAGTTTCTGACGGGGCATCCTCCACTCAGGCTGAACTGATAGCCCTCCTCCCTCATTGCTGCCCTTTTCACTGAGGAAGAAGCCGATGGTTTCTGCCCCCTGCTTGTCTGCTTCGATTCCAGGTCTGCTCTCGACGGGATCGCATTTGGATCAATGGAAAAATAAGGACCTCATCCTCTGAATAAAAGGGTTGACATCCACACTTCAGGATGCACGCCTGTCCTGTGACATTCCTATGGATACCCAGTCATATCGGTATCTTGGGGAATGAGGCAGCAGATGACCTTGCCAAGACTAGCTGTAACAAGGCCACACCTGACTACATTGTTCCTCGAACACTTTTACAGCTTGGGACCCAAATTCGCCGCAAACAGAGAAAAGTTCGGGAAGCAGCCCCCTGGACTCCCCGCCCACCTGATACGATGTCCTCTGTAAACTTCCTGACCTCTTGTATGTCTACGGGAAAGGGTCGCGAGAAAAGGACGTGATTGCTGCCCGTATCATCATTGGGTATGACTTTCCTCGGGAGATTGGTATCCCCGCATTCTCTGAGCAACGCTTCCGTGACGCCTGCTGGACCACCACTCCACGACCCCCTGACGGAGATACGATGATCCTCCCCATACTGGCCAGATATTATGCAAATAATATTGATGATACAGTATGTTAAAGGAATATCCTTCCTTCCGTAGGTTTTAGTAAGCACCTTTATAATATTTATATATATTTGTGACATTTGCCAGATGCTGCTGGTGTTATTGTACAGGGGTACCTAGTGACAGCACTAGGATCCCACTTCCTCTATCAAGGAATAAAATATTGAAATTGAAATTCAATTGCAGTACTTGCAGTATTGAGATCCTGAACTACACACACACACACACACACACACACACACAGACACACCTGTGTGTATTCTTAGTTATAATATCCCTTAAATGATAATGTTATGCACATTTCCTCTAACTTTCCGTTCTGAATGTAATAGTAAAAAAATATGAATAAACAAATGATTCCTGTCTCTCTCTTTCTTTCTCTCCTGGTGAAGATGACAGGCTATTGTTGTTCTAAGGGAAGAATGTCATTCTTAATACATATGCAAATTATGCCCTTGATCTTTATGACAACACAGAAATTCCAATATATTCTACATACATGTCGATAACATGTGTATATGCGATTCTGTATTACATAAAATAAATGAGGTAACATATATAAAGGCGCTTATTTTTCAATTGAAAAGATGCCGGAAAACCAGCCTTTTAAAGTGAGACAGACTGTATACGTATGGAAACACCCCCAATGACTTACCGATGAAACTATTCAAGGAGTTCTCCCCTCAGCTCGTTAAACCCCTATGCTCCATCATCAATGCTTCTCTCAGTCAAGCCAGATGCCCAGCTGACTGGAAGATCTCTTATATATCAACAATGCCCAAGTCAACCAGCCCACAATCCTTAAATCAGCTACGACCTATTGCAATCACCCCGATACCCAGCCTAATCTGTGAAAATTTTGTGTTCGACTGGGCTTATGCTAATATTGCAGGAGTCGTAGACCCTCAGCAATTTGGCAATATGAAAACTTCCTCCACCACTCACTGTCTTGTTAGCTTTCTCGATTACATATACCGCCACCTCGAGAAACGAAAAACGCCTGTAACTGTCGCCTTCATTGATTTCACTAAAGCATTCGACCTAGTCGACCACAATATAATCATCAACAAAGCTAATGACCTCTGGCTTCGGAGAAGTCTTATACCATGGCTTACAGACTTCCTCGGTGACTGACGCCAAGCTGTACGCTTCCGAGGGGCTGTCTCCACCTTTCAGTCACTCACCTGTGGCGTCCCCCAAGGCACCAAGATGGGGCCACTCTGCTTCCTTATGCTCATCAATGATGCCCTAAGAGAAACCCCTGCTCACTGGAAATATGTCGACGACTCCACCATTGGGATCAGCGTCAACAATTCTGCCCCCGACTATACCGCCCTTCAGAATTTATTGAACAGTCTCCAAAACTGGGCCACCAACAACCATGTCACCATCAACCATACCAAGACCATGGTTATGCACATCAACCTCTCCTCCGACATTGTCCCACCTTCTTCCATTACTTTAGGTCCGAACACACTCCAGGTTGTAGATTCCACGAAGATCCCCAGCGTCACCATAGACAACAAACTAAATTGGAAACCACACGTCAGTGAAGTTGTCAAATCCTCCAGTTTCCGTCTCCACCTCCTCCGCCGACTCAAGTCCCTCGGAGTTCCTGCACCCGAGCTCCTCAGTGTTTACTCAACATTCATACTTCCCAAGCTCACCAATGCCTCCCCTACCTGGTCTTCCTCCCTAAATGCCACACAACGTAAACACCTAGAAAAAGTGCAAAAGAGGGCATGCAAGATTATTCTCTCCCCTTCCTGCTCCACATATCAAGAAGCACTCAACACACTGACCCTTTCGACTCTCACTGACCATCACCACGACCTCATCTGCAAATTTGGTAAGAAGCTTCTACACCATCCTCGACACCGGCTCCTACTACCACCTGAGATCCCTAGCCCGAGAATTGCTGTTCGACACCACAACCGCATCCAGCCCATACGTGCACGAACTGATCGCTATAAGAACAGCCCAGTCCCAAGCATTGTAAAAATAATTATCAATAACTTGTAATAAACCAGTGTATTCACTCCCAGTAAATACTACTTCTTGCACTATCACTATGTTGAAATGCCCTGTAGTTTGAGCTTTTCCCCATCTAGTTATTATATATCTTATTTATATCACTTATGTTATTTGTATAATGTTTGTAATTCGAAACCCATTCCCCAAATATGTAACTGTATATTTTCAGGCTTCTGGCTGCCAAGCTCTTTCAATAAACCGTTAATTATTATTATTATTATTATTATTATTATTATTATTAGCATTCCACAGTTTGGCTGTGTGAGGAAAGAAGGATGTACTATAACGGGTTATTCTAGTGTGACCGACATCCACAAAGAAACGGTGGGCACCGCGGGCAAGACATGTGTTACGAGCCCACGGCCTTGCCGGCGGTACACAGGATGCCAAATCCACCGAACATTGCCCGTTAAAGTATCTGTAAAAGAGAAAGAATGAAGCAACATTGCGGCCAAGAGAAAGGGAAGAGAGATTGTGCTTTCTAGGGAAGAAAGTGCTAACAAAATTGGGCAAAAAGTGGAATAATTGTTCCCACACGAAATATCTGTAGTGGTGAAGGATTTATCAAGTGCCACTGTAGAAGTACAGGTAGGTGACTAACAAAGTGGTGCTCTTGACTGATAGGCGGCCTTCGTTGTAACAGTGCATGTCATAGCCATAAATTATGAGAAAACGTTGCTTATGAATTCTCCATGTGTGCATCATACTGATATTTTGGTTAAGATTCGGAAAAGGAACTTTATATTTATGTTTATATAGGGAGGTAGAGCAAAAACAAATATTGTTTCCGTTGCAAATTTACGTTATTCGAGTTTCCATCTGACTTACGCGCCAATCACCGAACTGCTCGATGTCACGTCACTATGTCTAGCCAATCAGAGTTGCTCTCGGTGTCATGTGATACTCCTGCGCATAGTCAGATTTTCGAATAGGCTAGTTGTAAGATGCCTTCTCTCTACACTGGTGTTCTATTATCAACTTGGCAAGCCATTCATCTCGTATTTGAAAACGAAGCAGCAGCCATTTACATTTCTAAGGCTCATGGTATTCTGGCAACCTCTGTAAAGTGGTACAAGTGCTACAGGTGTTCAAACGTAAAATATAGAACGATTGTGGAAGGATATCAAGAGCTGGGTGCTTCTTGTCAGCAATAAGAAGGAATATTACCAACAATATTTCTCTCTGAACATGTTCCAAGCCGAATATATAGATCCATCACTTCCTCCTATAAGCCTACAAGTAACCTCTCTTTATCCTCTAGCATCTGTTAGGGTAAGTTTTTTACACAACGGGGGATCCAGAGATGCTAGGAGGCTAGGTCAAGGTCCTTCTGGTTTCTCTGGTTAGGAAGTTTTGCTAGGTTTCGTTTCGTCAGTTTTTTGCGTGTATTTACTTCACAATTCCCTCTACTTCAAAGCCTTACCCACTCTATGCAACCAATATTGTTGGCAATTTGGAGGGGCGTCATATCTCCATAACGGCTCATTTGCGATGGAATTAAACGTTGGATTTGCTTGAAAAACCTCGAAATACATTAACATTATGAGACACCATGCAATAGCACCTCAAGATGTGAGTGACTCGAGGTATACAATATTAACCTGATCATTGTTAGGTTAAATTTTCTGTTTTTTTCTTTTTTTTACGGGGATTAGCCCACCCGGACGCAGGTCACTGACCCACATCGGGGCCTAGGGGGCGAAAATGTAATAATAATAATAATAATAATAAAAATAATAATAATAATAATAATAATAATAATAATAATAATAATAATAATAATAATAATAGTCATAATAATAATAGTCATAATAATAATAATAATAATAATAATAATAATCATAGTCATAATAGTCATAATAATAGTCATAATAATTCATAATAAATAATAGTCATAATAAATAAGTCATAATAATTCATAATGAATAAAATTTATGATAAAACAAACAAAAATAAAATAATGATGATAATAATACAGTAACTAATAATAATAATGATTTTAATAATAAAGAACTATAAATACAAAAATGAAAAAAAAGATCAAAAGTGAGAAACGATATATGTATGTTGTGTTGTCAATGGTAAGAGAAACAATTGAGACCCTGCAATTGTGTGTAAATGAAGCAGAAAGTCAGATCAGCGACCTCGGACTTGGTCACAATTTTTGTGATGCCATATGGCAGCAGGGTCTACCATTAGACAACACATTATGCTTCCAATATCTACCCAGGCAATAGTACCTCCCTGTTTGGTAGCTGCCTACTACCTACTACCTCCAATATCTTAAATACCTGAAATGCTAGTTCCCAAGTTACGAATTTACAGATACGACAGTCATCTGGTTTTATTCACTTAATATTAATGTTGTAAAATGTGATAAAACTGCAACATAGATTTAATTACAGGTCTTACATGTAAACAAAAAAGGAAGCTACAATCAATATGTAACTTCAATGACCCAACTTAATGTGGTAACTTCAGTGATAACGTTTTTCTATATATATTCATGACATGGGAGTATAGTAACCAAATATTGTTTTCGGTTAATATTCGTTTTTATCCCAATAGGTATTTGGGATTTTTTACCATTATCACTAGGATTCCTTTTTAGTTACGAATCGATTTTCTTCTATGGCGTTTCTGGCACAAATTTACGTTTTTCAAGTATTTTAATCGACAATTTTACAAACAATATTTTTGTTGTTCAAAGGGTAATTATTGAAGACTGACCCGCGGCCGACTTTTTCATTTAAAACGATTATAAAAACGCCGCAATTTCACTGCACTTTATAGTGGACACTGTCGTCGTTTGAACAAATGTGATAAAACATGGTTATTTCTCAATTAAACCTGACCTTAGTTGATATGAAAAACAATCAGCAGAAGCATTGTGAATTAAACAGAAAGAACTTACTATGATATGGTGTAATTTATTTAATTTTTTTTTTGTGGACGTGAAAGCTGCCATCCGCACCGAATAGCTCATAAGCATACACTGAGCATCAGCGTCGATCTCGATCCAGCCTGGGTGGTGGAGTGTTTTGAAATACCTCAATATGATTGGCTGTTTACATCCTGGGATGAGGCGTCACTGCTGCAGTGTAATAAAAAAGTTTGTTATACTTTTATTGTAATTACTAGCAGAATCGCCGCCCTCCGGGTGGCTCATCCGCTAGGCAACGATAGGACGCCACCCTTCGGGAGGCTCCACATTGTCTCACTGTTCAGTTCCCAAAACTTCTTCTTCCATCAATAGTTCATTAACGATATAAGTTCCACCATGTTTTTCACTACAACGGAACAGCAAAGTATATTTTTTTAGCAATAAACTGTTATTATTTTATTGTCTAATCATCACTACATATAACACCACCCATGATCACTACATATAACATCATCCATCATCACTACATATAACACCATCCAACATCACTACAGATCGGTAAAGTAGATTCCGAGATTCTCGTAGTCTGACACACACGGTAGGGCGCCACCCTCCGGGAAGCTCCACATTGTCTCACTGTAGTGCATTAGGGAAAACCATATTTTTGGTTTTGCCATTAGCAGCAAGTATGTATAGATTTTTGCCAGTTCCCACTCTGGATCATCCAACATAGAACTGTCCATGAGAGAAGCAAGGAAACACTTGCTATCCATGCCAAGTTTGGTCCGGGTGGCTCATTCACTAGGCCAAGGTAGGACGCCACCCTCCGGGAAGCTCCACATTGTCTCACTGTAAACTCCCCAAAACTTCGTCTTCCATCAATATTTCGTTAACGGTGTATGTAAGTTCCACTACAACGGTACAGCAAAGTATATTTTTTTAGCATTAAACTGTTATTATTTTATTGTCTAAACATCACTACAAATAACAGCATCCATCATGACTACATATAACACCATCCATCATCACTACATATAACATCACCCATCATCACTACATATAAAAACAGCTATCATCACTACATATAACACCATCCATCATAACTACATATAACAACATCCACCATCACTACATATAACAACACCCATCATCACTACATATAACACCACCCATCATCACTACATATAACATCATCCATCATCACTACATATAACACCATCCATCATCACTACATATAACACCATTCATCATCACTACATATAACAACACCCATCATCACTACATATAACACCACCCATCATCACTACATATAACACCATCCATCATCACCACATATAACACCACCCATCATCACTACATATAACAACAGCTATCATCACTACATATAACACCATCCATCATAACTACATATAACAACATCCACCATCACTACATATAACAACACCCATCATAACTACATATAACACCACCCATCATCACTACATATAACATCATCCATCATCACTACATATAACACCATCCATCATCACAACATATAACACCATTCATCTTCACTACATATAACAACACCCATCATCACTACATATAACACCACCCATCATCACTACATATAACACCATCCATCATAACTACATATAACAACATCCACCATCACTACATATAACAACACCCATCATAACTACATATAACACCACCCATCACCACTACATATAACATCATCCATCATCACTACACATAACACCATCCATCATCACAACATATAACACCATTCATCATCACTACATATAACAACACCCATCATCACTACATATAACACCACCCATCATCACTACATATAACACCATCCATCATCACTACATATAACAACACCCATCATCACTACATATAACACCACCCATCATCACTACATATAACACCATCCATCATCACTACATATAACACCACCCATCATCACTACATATAACACCATCCATCATCACTGCATACAACAACATCCATCATCACTACATATAACATCATCCATCATCACTACATATAACACCACCCATCATCACTACATATAACACCATCCATCATCACTACATATAACAACACCCATCATCACTACATATAACACCACCCATCATCACTACATATAACATCATCCATCATCACTACAAAAACACCATCCATCATCACTTCATATAGCACCATCCATCATCACTACATATACTACCACCCATCATCACTGCATACAACAACATCCATCATCACTACATATAACATCATCCATCATCACTACATATAACACCATCCATCATCACTACAGATCGGTAACGTAGTTTCCGAGATTCTCGTGAGAACAGGCAAACAAACAAATCCACGCACAAACAGACGGGCTGCTCATTCGCTAGGCCACCGTAGGACGCCACCCTCCGGGAGGCTCCACATTGTCTCACTGTTCAGTCCCTAAAACTTCTTCTTCCATCAATAGTTCATTAACGGTCTATGTAAGTTCCACCAGGTTTTTCACTACAACGGTACAGCAAAGTATTTTTTTTAGCATTAAACTGTTATTATTTTATTGTCTAATCATCACTACATATGACACCACCCATCATCACTGCATATAACATCATCCATCATCACTACATATAACACCATCCATCATCACTACATATAACACCATCCATCATCACTACATATAACACCACCCATCATCACTACATATAACAACATCCATCATCGCTACATATAACATCATCATCCACCATCACTACATATAACACCATCCATCTTCACTACATATAACACCATCCATCATCACTACAGATCGGTAAAGTACTTCCGAGATTCTCGTGCGGACACACACACACACACAAACATACTTCTTTGTTTTATATATATATATATATATATATATATATATATATATATATATATATATATATATATATATATATATATATATATATATATATAGAGAGAGAGAGAGAGAGAGAGAGAGAGAGAGAGAGAGAGAGAGAGAGGAAGAGAGAGAGAGAGAGAGAGAGAGAGAGAGAGATTAATTCTTTACTTATACTCGTGAGAGAGAGTGTGAGGAGTACGGAAGGAGGGATTACAAAGTAGAGTTTACAACGAGTCATAATAATTAACCCCCCGTGGTCAGGATATTATGGCACTGAATGTTACACATTAGGGTGTGTCATAGGAGGGAAGATCAGCTAAAACTAATGGCCCATCACTTTTTTGGTAGATTTTAGTGTATATAAACAGAAAATAATTTCAGTTTCAATATTTTGCAACCTTTTGCTAGGTAAATTTTAGCGTGAAATTTATCGAAAATCTAACGTACAGCTGCATTAGTGCATTACAATTAAATAGTGAACATTGCTTTCCACGACTTCGTTCTTTAACAACCCAACTAACAATATTTTTTTCTGTTTCAGATTCTGATGCATTTATAAGTTGATAATATTTGCGATGGCTGCTTGTGTCAGGACGAGGAACCAAAAATCCAGCCATCTCAGTCATTATCTTGGGTCTGGGAGAGAGCTCCTGAAGTCGGAGTTGCCTACATTGAGAGATGCTTTGAGATACGGTGTTTTAATCAGGCAAATCAGTGAAAAGAACCAAAGCACTTACACAAACAAAGACATTGCCAGTGATATGACCAAAGCTGTCTTGGCACAGTACACTCTGGCTAACGCTCAGCTCAAGCCTCCAGTCATAACAAGTCAGAAGAAGATTAGTGAGAGACTGCTAGCCAGTTGGGAAAAGGCAAGAGATATCTCTCTTGGGAGAGGAAAACTTGCAGTTAAGGACAGCTTTGCCAAGCAACTGGACCAGTTATTTGACATAATTACTTGCAAGTGCCCAATTGTTCTCTATCCTGAGTTTGGATGCGATCGTGACTGTAAATCCGAGGCCCACATCTCCTGTATTTGCAAGCGTGAACTGAAGATTCCTGTGAGCGAACTGGCATTTGTCAAAGCACAGAGAGAGAAGACTGGCAGTATAGGGGCTCTCATGATTTCTAGCCAAGATATTCCGGAGTCCAAGAGACAGGAGGCTGCCACAGAGAGACAGAAGAGGAGAAGAGTTGCCGAGGAAAGAGACTTGAGAAGGCAGGGTGAGGTAAGGCCGATGATTGGAGTCAAGCCCGATTCCAGAGTTGTGACTTCATATGGCTGATCCAGTGCTGACCAGGAGAATGGTGACTTTGTCCCTAACCAGAAATAATTATCCCAAACCTTCCAGGCATAAGATTCGAAATAGGAAAAGATATCGAGCATAGCTCTGGCAGCCAGCATGCGACACCACACTGGTCTCAAGAGAAACTGCAGAGATAGCAACGCTGCCTGGATTGACGGTGGTTTGATAACACCTGATGATGTTCACCTGGTGATAGATCATAACAAAAGTAAGGAGAGCTCAGGGAGAAACTTGTCAGTAACCTAGAAGAGGAGTTTGATAAGGGGATAAGAGAAAATGGAATCAATTGTTTTGTTCTTTGATGGGGAAGGGATGACATACTAAAGTGTTCATGAAAGTTGGAGATTCTGACAAGTTGTTCCCTGCCATGGTGAAGGAGGAACACTACTCCTGCTGCAGTGAACCAGAAGGGAAGTATTTGTGGCATTTCACTCCAGAGAAAGATGACATCAGGAAACCAGCTGAGATAGTGGCAGATAACATTGTGAACTGGCTCAGAGAGAGGAACGTAGACCAGACCCTGCAGGCCATTGGAGGGACAGCACCAACACGAACACAGGGTGGCAAGGGGGGGTCGCCACAGTGGATAGAGCGGAAGATTGGGAGGAAGCTGGTCTGGATTGTTTGCGACCTCCACACCAGCAGGTTGCCACTCAGACATCTGATCCCAGGAGCTGGATGGCAAGACTCTTTCAAGTAACAGATGGTCCTGGTCCTCTTGGCAGATGCTGGACTCTGCCACTGAGTTAGAAATAAATCCGAGCTTTGAAAAAATCACAGTTGGCCCTCCACTCGTTGAGCTTGCACATACTGTCATTGACGACCTGAGTACTGACCAGTACTATGGTTACATGATTTGCAGTGCCATCAAAACTGGGGTCATGCCTGATAGACTTGCTTACCTGCAGATAGGTCCAGTCTCACATTCTAGGTGGCTCACAACGGCTCTCAGGTTCTGCAGAATTTGGGTCGCTCATCATAAACTGAAAGGAAACCAGCTTCACAACCTGAGACTTATTGTCCAATTCATCGTGAGTGTCTACTTGCCAAATTGGTTCAACACCAAGGTCAAGTCATCGTTCTCCGAAGGTCCGAGGCATGTTCTCTTCCAGCTTGAGCTCCTGAGGAGTCAGCCAAGGAAGGTTGTTCAGATTGTGGAGCAGACTGTGAGGAGATCTTCCTGGTATGCTCATGAGGCAGTTCTGCAGACAATGCTCTGCAGTAAGAATGAGGAGGAGAGAAGAGTGGCAGTCAAAAAGATCTTGGATATGAGACTTATCAGAGGATCTGGGCATGACGAATCAGTTGGTGACGATTCCTTCAGGGTCAGGAAGACTCCTGAAGTCAATCTAGGTGCCAAGACCCTCACTGATCTCATAGATCTGGATAACATCCAGGCTGGCAGTGAGCCCCCTCTTACCTGCAGCCTCACCAATGTTCAAGTCAGAGCTTTCCTGGACAACCCCATGCATGTCCCTGCCTGGCCCTCGCACCCAGAGTATAGAGCGTTGTGTACAGCAAGTGAGCGAGGCCAGCAGTCACGTGTACAGCCAGGAGAGGAGGGAAGGCTACATCCGAGCTCAGGTGGTCAGCAGGGAGGTGATGAGTAAGAAACAGAAGCAAGAAAGACATGTTTCTCTATGGTGTGCAGCAACACCGAGTCGTAGTAGTAAAACCGGTTTTTGTATTTGATGATTTTGTTTTCTAAAGGAATATTAAATTTAATAAATGTGTCAAGATCATTCGTTTCACTATTCTGGATCATTCTCATCCTAATAAATTAACCTGATACATTTACTTTACTTTAAATAAGCTATTTAGTGGTGTTGGTAAAAGGGTGGGAATACTGAATTTTCATAAGATTTCAAGTTAAAATTTACCTAGCAAAAAATGAAAACTTTTCAAATCTGAAGATATCACATGATTTTGCACATAGAACTACATCATCAATACCATAGGCCGATTTTTCAAACTCAAAAAAAAAAAAATTCGCCTCCGTATGACACACCCCAGTTACACAGTATTTCAATTAAATCATTTGTTTAGTTCTATATATAAAGGGTAACTTACTTACAAATGCGTGAGTACAGACGTGTGAGGCAGTATGTCTGGCCACACACTTTGTTATTCACATTTGCGTGAGAAGTATTCAAGCACATTGTGTATTTGGTTCGATAAATGAGAACCTATATAGTTGCTAAGTGCAAAAAATTGGATACAATCTTAATAAGTCGGCTATCTTGCCATTAGAGATGAAGTGTTGTGCTACACACATTACATTTAGTCTTGTTTACATCTGCTTGAGGAACATACTGCCAGAGGTACTTATATCCTAACCTTAATCTAGCGGTCACAACATCTTGTAATCTAGTGATCTTGATACTTGCTTCATATACATGTTTAACTTGATACATCTCATGGTAAACTATGGATCGACTAGTAGCTGTTTGCACTTGTCTACTTGCGTCAAATTCATCAATAAGTTCTTTCCTAGTTACAGTTTTAAGGGTTCTTTTTGACAGACCCAAATTGTATTCAACAGTGTCTTTGTTAAACGCGAGTCTGGCGAGGGCATCAACTCTGCCATGTTCTTTGAGGCCTATGTGAGAGGGGATCCACCACAGTTTGACCATGACACCCCTGTCAACAAGGTACGCATATTTGTGTCTGGCTTCAGAGACAAGCGCGTGACAACTTGAGTTGAGGTCGTCAAGGGCAAGTCGTGAGGCTAGAGAGTCAGTGATGATGAGACTGTCAGTAAAAGTGGTTTCAATAAATTTTATAGCTGTGAGTATGGCAACTAATTCAGTTTGTAGAGTGGATGCCCAGTTGTAAATTCTAACTCCTTTCTCAATTATATTACCGTCAGGTTGAGTCACAACACTAGCACTTCCAGCCCTTCCACAGGCGGTGTTAAGAGATCCATCAGTGTAGATGGTCTGTGTGATATTATCATCAGTCTGTAGAGTGTGTATGTGTTCAAGAGCTCTCACTTTGGCAGTGTGTTGCAAGTAAATACTTTGTATAATTAATCTTTTAGGCTGATATGTCGGTATTGTGATATCGAAGGGTGGCAGGATATCCGCCAGGGTGGCAGGAAGCGCTGTTGTGTCTCAACTTTGTATAGGCCTTGTCCATACATCTTCATAAGTGTAGCAATAGTTTGGATCCATGTACAGTAGACTCACCAGTCCCATGGTTCATACATTCTAGCAATTTTAAGGAAACAATGTTATCAGGATCACCACGCAAAAGCCTCAGGGCTATCATGAGGTTGACTTCAATTATTCTATCTTTGACACTGGGTATACCTAGTTCTTTCCTCATATTAAGTCCTTTAGTGCTAATGGGACGTCCTAGGATAATTCTGAGGGCTTTATTTTGCATTTTCTCGAACTTGTCAACGCCTTTCCTGTCACGAAGGACCAGGGCTGGTGCGTGGTAATCTATCAAAGATCTTATATAGCCTAGTTACATTGTTTTAACAATTCTAATATTAGCACCATTATTGTGGGCTGTACCCCGCTACACTTCTACGATGTCTCAGTCTGTCATTACATTGGCGGGTTAGCTGTTGTGTGGCAGGTAAGGTACAAGGGACTGTGACACCAAGATATTTAAAAGAAAAAACATTGTCAAAAATGTTGTTACCTTTCTTGAACTTGGCGGGGCCGCGTTTGCGGTTACCAGCTTGTTTGTTGAACACCTTAGTTTTCTCGGTGGAGATAATAAGGCCGAGTTTCTCACAGGCTGCGTATACATGGTTCAGGGTGGTTAGCATTTCACGATGAGTTTTAGTATGTATATGAATATCACCAGCATAGCTGATAGTGATATTGCTGGGGTTGTCTGGTATTAAATTTAATAATGCATTCATAAGAACTTTGAACAAAGTGGGGCTTTTGTAAACCTGAAACACTGCAGCAGCCCATCTGTTGGTTAGGTAACCACTAAACCATTGTAACAGCCTACTTCCTATATCAATTTTGGCTAGTTAGTGCAATATCAGTTGTCTAGGGCAATATCAAATGCAGCTTTTAGATCAAGACATGTGGTGTATCTGTGCCTTTTATCACCATGCACAGTTAGGAATGTGGTGATGCAATTATGTACACCTTTACCATGGGTGAAGCCATTTATGTTAGGAGACATGTGTTCTCTGATTCTATATAAGAGTCTGCCAAGAACCATCCTCTCAAAGGTTTTACACAGGCAGCTGGTTAGTGATATTGGACGAAAAGCATCAGGCTGTCCTGGTTTCGGTATTGGTACAACAATATTGCTGGTCCATGATGTGGGTAGTTGGCCCTCGGCATGACTCATATTGTACATATTGCCAGGCACACGCCTTAGTAGTCTAACGATGTTGTAGGTGACTCCGTCCTCTCCATGGAGAGTAGAACCACCCCTGGCGAGGGCGGCGTCAAGCTCCCACTCAGTATATGGAACATCACACTCATCGTGCTGTTTGCCTAGCATAAAGTGAATAAGATTATTCTCTCTACAGACTTCGCATCAAGGAGTCCTCGAGTCATAGTTGGTAACATGTCATAGCTAGACACATGAGCCCACTTTGTTATAAGCTCATTCGACTTTTGCAGAGGGTTTGGTAGGGAAACATGTCTACTGTTTTTACCTCTGATTGTGTTTATGTCTTTCCAGGCTTTGCTGAGGGATATGTGTTGGTTCAGGCTGTTGACATATGTCTCCCATGCATTTCGTCTAAGTTCGTTTACACTTTCCCTGGCAGCAGCAAAGGGAGGCTTAATAAAGTTGTAACATTTGAGGTGTTCTAATTTGTTTGTAACCCTTACCAACCCTCCTGACTCTAGCCCTGAGTTTTTTTTTTCAGTTTAGGGTCATCAAAGCACTCCTGTTGCCTGTTCCTATGATGTTGACCACGTTTTCTCTTTTTTTGGTGGAGGCATTGTTGGTGAAGTATGTATAAGTTCTATCTTTCATATCGTCATAGAAACTTTGGTAGTTGTCAGGCTTGTAGTCCTTGTACCAGTCATGGATGAAGTCTATGAACTGGTTTTTATGTTTTTGCTTGACTGTGATTCTACGTCTGTTGAGTTTACCACTAGTGGGGGTGTCATTGGTTGCATGTATACTAGCTTGGATTGGGCTGTGGTCAGACATAAGTTCAGTGACAACATCAGAGCCATGAGTTGTGTATGATAGATTAAAACCAATACACTGTCTAGAGCCCCGCCATAGATGTGCGTTGGTTCATTATTACCTATAATTTGAACATCTTCATATGCGCTGAGAAGTGAGATAAGTCTCCTACCATTGGTGTTAGTGGTGGAATCACCTAATTTCTTGTGTCCTAGTATTCAGGTCACCCATCAGGACAGTGGGCTCAGTGTGTAAAAAATCGGGGAGAGCTGTGTATTGAAGCTGATCTGAGGGAGCATAGGCGTTTAGCACGTTGAGTGTGGAGTTGCCCAGGTGGATAGTGATCCCATGGTACTGAAGGTTGGTAGTCTTTTTGGATACAAGAGGGACATACAGGAGTGACTTCTTAACATACATAAAACATGTGTGAGTAGAACTAGGATCATAATACACATAATTGGGCAGACTGGGTGGGGGCTTACCATAAGGTGAGACACTCCTGCAGACACGCAATATCGATGTCCTCAGTCACAACTTTGTGGTGTAGGTCAGGGTATCGTTTTCTAAGGGATGAGATGATCCAACTCATCACCTTCACCGCTCTGTATCTTTGTCTTGTATTAACACTGGCCATTATGAACTATATTTGGAAAGAAGCAAAAGGCACTGTGTGATACTGCTTTTTTCTACGCTGCCTGTCCCTTCGGCAGGCAGTAAGGTCATTTAACCTTTTTGAAACATTTCTGGAGCATGTCCTGCTCAACAATTGTTGCATTTCAGTGGTAGACAACAACACACTTTGGTTACACTCGACATCACCACAATTTTCTGTTTGTGTTTGTTCATCTTCACTGACCATGTCCACAGAGTCATCAGTTGAACTGATACCAGTATCACTATTTTCCTTTGCGTGGACACTAGATCCTGGTAGGTCTTGAGTTTCTACATCTGGTACTGACATCTGAATGTCTTTAGTTTGACTGCAATCCTTCCATAGCTGCTGCACTGTGTTGGTGGTGTTCTTTTTCTGCAGTGTTTCACAGAGGCTCTTTAACATATCAGTTTGAGCTGTAAATTGAGCTTTGTGTTCTTTAATTTAATTTTTCAAATCATTGATCTCTTCACTTAGTGCGTGTTCACGGGGTGTGTTGGCAGCTACCTGGTGTCGGTACGTCTGTGTTGCCCCATGCTGATCTTTCGATGACTGCTGATGATGATCCTGGAGCTTTGGTGGGGAATGTGGGCCAGGGGTTGGACGTAGGGAGTACCCTAGCAGCAGTAGTGTTTCTTGAGACCTGCCTGGGTGGCGGGTCTGGGTGCCATACAGGAACTACAACTGTTTTGCAGTTAATACACTTCTGTTGAATGACACCCCCTTGAGCAACTGAATCTCTGCAAGCCTGTGTTGCATGTTGTCTTGAGCAGAGACCACACTACGGCTTAGTAGAGAGGCATAATCGGGCCACATGGCCCCAGTGTTGGCAATTGTAACACCTCCGGGTAGGGAGCTGATAGAGAGTTACCTTCGGAGTCCGTTAGACACCACAGACTCGAATGGTCTTGGGTTTGTCCCCCGAGCCAACCCAGTCTGCAATGACTGCGTTCTTGCCCTGAGTCGCTTCCTCCTTCTGATGGCGGGATGAGCTTCTAGTAATGTAGGAGTCTGGTACTGGTCAAGCCTTATGATTAAGATGGTTTTCTTGCTCGATGGTTGGGATAATCTTTCCATGGTTATTCACCCTATGCTATTGGTGAGGAGATCCTGTATGACTGCTGGATCGCTTCTAATCAGAACATGATCTTGTGTACTGACTCTGAACTGAAACTAAGCGTCTGGGTGTTTATCTTCCGCATCGTTCAGCCATCGAAACTTGACCTCAGGTGGTGTACCTACAGGGAAGTTTAATCTTACTCTCATGGGGGGTTGAGGTTGTAGTTGATGGTCTCTAAGTTTTTCTGCCTTTTCGGCCTTCCGCTTCTCCTGGATTGAACTAGTTGAAAGCCATCTTCTCCGTTGGTGTCAAGGTCAACACCATAGTCATCTGGCCCACTCAGTGCATCAGGAGAGTTAGAGCGAGTAGCTGAGTCTCCAGTCAACTCAGACATGGTGGAGTTACAGGACTCGACCTATATGCTTAAGTCAGAGGGCCGAGGACTGCTTGGCACTCCTAGGAAGTAAGCTGAGGTTGGGAGGCGTAACCCTCTTACAGGACAAGGGAAACTGGCATCTACAGCGTATCAGCGGTGTGAGGGAAGGCCGTGAACGGGCCTCCCGGGAGCGGAGGGACCAAGGTAGCAGGAGTATTCTCAGTTTATAAACACTTTTATTACACTACACTTGTTCTTAATGGTATCTCTGTTTTTCTGGTTAGACACAGTATCAAAGTCAATTTTAGTTTCAAAAGAACTATCCAGCCTGGCACCTTATGAGAACTGGGGTTTGTTTACACAAACCCTCACCACATAGCCGAGCGTGACCACAAGAGTTAGTAGGCCTGCCTCAGGGGCACCTACATAAACCACAGTGCTCAACCCACACGTTAGTTCACTTGTTATACAGGCAACAGATTTGCAGTTGTTGACCTATAGGTTAAGGTAATCCCCCAAGTGATAGTGTTAGGAAAAACACCTAATATTCAGTAACCCTGTGAGAATCCTGCTCCTCAAATCCCAGTGTGTACCACCGTAATCTTAAAAACATCACAGGTGGTCCACGCACACAGCCCTGCCCACACACACGCTGAGGGGAAACTGTCGGAGGAAAAAGGGAGTGGAGGGTCTGCCTGTGGTCACTTCCCCCCAACAGAGGGTAACCGATTGGAGGGGAGACTGAGGGGAGACTGAGGGGAAGGCTGATAATTGGGGAATATGACAAACACACAACAACTTAAAACATAGGGAAAATATGTGATAGTTCTGTTACCACTCATGGGTCAGTGTATTACTGTATACCACCAAGACACGTATTACAAATCAACTTTTCTCAATAAGGGGAGGGAAGAAGTTTGACACTTTTTAATGGTTACTGTATTTATTGATCACTTTCAATTAAGATTGACAATTGCACTTCAAAACAACAAACTTATTTTCCTAGCTAGTTAAACAGGGGTCACATGAATTGCAAAATATTTCGTGAAATGGAGAGAAAAAACCCATAGATATACATATACATACACACACACACACACATATATATATATATATATATATATATATATATATATATATATATATATATATATATATATATATATATATATATATATATATGTAGATCCACAATGAAAACGTGGATAAGATAAATCTTGATAAAATCACACGGGAAAAAACAACGGAGCACCTTAGCTTTCTTTATTCAAGATATCTTCAGAGGCAACTCCGTTGTTTCCTTTTCCCGTGTGATTTTATCAAGATATATATATATATATATATATATATATATATATATATATATATATATATATATATATATATATATATATATATATATATATATATATATATATATGTAACCGGTCGGAATTTACTGGACTTTATTTTCTCACTTGACTTGGGGTTTATTAAAGATTATTAGATGGTAATGGCAGTGGAAGCGCCCCTTAGTGAGAAATCCCGAACCAGCACAAGAGCACTTAAATTTACTAACAAAATGACTTGTCCGTGACCCGTGGAAGGATAGCGTCTGTGACTGGGATGAATGAGACACACTGTAAATTTTAGACACTTATATGCCCTCCATCTACAAACACAATCAAATAATGGTGCACCAATATGCGCACCTCTTAACTTGAACTTAAAACACTACTCTGAGGAATAAAAGTTATACATGATATTGAAATTATTAGAAACTCAGGCAACAATAAATTTAAAGTATTAAGAAATGTTGCTTGCACACATGAAACAGGCCTTAAGGGTTTTCACAGAATAATATCCACCACTGCGGAAGTGGTAGAAAAATAAGAAATTATTAATCCACCATGAATAGGCCTAAAGGGCACTCAATATAATTATGTTACACCAACAGATGCAGGCCTGAAGGGTTTTCAACAAAATAATATCAGTCACTGAGGAAATGGTATTAAAAAATAAGAAATTAATTACTCTACAATGTATAGGCCTTAAGGGCACTCAATATAATTATGTTACACCAACAGATGCACACCTCCTAACCTAACTTAAACACTACTCTAGGGAACAAAGGTTATATCTGAGATTGAAACTATAAAGAAATTTTAAATGCACACAGCATACATTAGTAACTGAAAAAATAGCATTAACTACACACAAAAATATTGTCACTATTATAAAGACGTTACTGAGTCCAGTACCCGTGAACCATGCTCCCTAACCTAACACACACACAGATTCCACCTGCACTCCGTAGTCGTTTAAGGCACAACCAACAGGCACCAGTAGTTGAAGGCCCAAATCAGCCTTTCTCCACCTTGGAAAGTGTACCTCTAAACTCCACTGACTCTTGGTCCCAGTGTGCGCGACCCTGTATCACTCAGCTAGCTTCACTTTACCCCGGGTACATCCATAAAGCGGAAGGGAGTGAGCCAATCAGACCTTGTACAGTTAAGAGAAGCTTTAGCTTCCCGTTAGCAAGAGGGTTTCACTAAGCTGCTTGAAACATGTGGTATTGTGAGCCGAGGTAGAGGAGAGCTAATGACCCCAACGATCGTCCCGTCGTCAGCTGGGCACCCAGACGGCTAGATTCCCTCAAGAGATCCTTTGATACCCAGCTAAACAGTGACAGGCCTACACTGATCGGTCCAATGGCGACAATCGCCACCCTCAATCATCAACGGTAGTCTCAAACGGCAGTCAATCTCTCGCAGTCAAGTGGGTTCTGGCGGAAACCCTGAAATGAACTCACTGTTAGCTCTAGTTTACTTTATCACTGCCCTATCTAAACCCTGTCTGAGGTTGAATGAGACTTACTTGTTATACTGCAATAGCGCAGCACAGGTGACTAGACCACGTGACTATTTCTGTGGACGGACGAGCAGGGATGTCCTGTAGGTCCAATCGCTTTCACGTGACTGAGTACCAACCAGCGTCGCGTTTCTCCAAGGCGCTAGCTTAGGCCTACGTGACATATTTTCCGCATAACTAATAACTCCTTGGGACACCCGTGACATTATTCAGACTGATAAACGATCTGTAAAAATTTCAAATTCAATAATAGTCCCTTAACTTCATGAATCGCATCATTATTAATTCGGCAAATTACATTTGATATCACTTGGGCCTAGTTCCACAACCTCTCGCTATGTGCAGGGAGCGCTCTCTTCCCTCGGACGACCTTGGAAGCTCAGTATCTCCAATGGCGCGGTGTTTAAAATTACTCTGAAATTTCTGAATATTACATATATATATATATATATATATATATATATATATATATATATATATATATATATATATATATATATATATATATATATATATATATATATATATATATATATATATATATATATATATATTTCATGTAAATCCACAATGAAAACGTGGATAAGATAAATCTTGATAAAATCACACGGGAAAATGGAAACAACGGAGTACCTTAGCTAAGGTACTCCGTTGTTTCCATTTTCCCGTGTGATTTTATCAAGATATATATATATATATGTAAGTAAATCACTGTAGGTGCGCGTGATCTAGGTATATGCTGATAACCACAAGGAAAGAAGAAAACACGAAGTTCCCAAGCGCTTTAGTGTAATTCACATCTTCAGGGGTGAGTACAGACTAGAGAGAGTAATACAAATCAAGGTGTATATATACAGAGGAGGGTGAGACCAGGTCCACAATGGTCAGGTATTAGGTAATGACCCTACTAATCTTTAAATAGCACACAACGGTTGGTGGTCAGGTCAGATGGTCAAGTGACCCGGCCTTCTCACCTGATCACAAATCTTCTTAATTACAAAATTGTCCAGCTTGTACATGCCGCTACTCAAATTCATGTTGAATGCTTCGGTATGTTTAATAAGACTAGATTCTATGATGTTCCTACTATCAATTGAATTACATGGTAATATTGAGGAGGCATTATCCCAGTCAATGCAATGCTTGTTATCCCTCAAATGAACAAACAGAGCATTGGATTCCTGGCCTGTCCTAACACTGTATTTGTGTTGTTTAATTCTAGTTGCAAGATCTTTACCTGTCTGGCCTAAGTAAAACATATTACATTCCTTGCAAGGAACTTTATAAATGCAACCAATTGTGTTGTTGGGGGAGTTCTTGATTAACATTTGTTTAACAGTGCATGAGTTTTTAAATGCCACATTGACGTTCCAGGTTTTTAGCTGTGCAGGAATGTGTGAGAAATTTTTGTGAAATGGTAATATTAAGATATTCTTATGGTCATGGGTGGGCTTGGGATCAGTTCTATAAAAAGTTTTCTTAGTAATGTTTAAGCATTTGTCTATGAAAGATCTAGGGTATTTAAGGTTTGAGCCAATATTATATATATATTTGTATTCCTCATCGATGAATTCCGGACTGCAAATTCTCAAGGCACGTAAAAACATTGTTGAAAATACTGACTGTTTGACTTTATTATGGTGGGCAGAATAATAATGAATGTATGAACACACATTAGTTGGTTTTCTATAAATACTGAACTTAAAAGTGTTACCTATTCTGTGTATCAGACAGTCTAGGAATGGCAATTTACAGTCATGCTCTAATTCCACAGTGAATTTGATCGAGGGGGCTAAGTTGTTAAGTTGTGGCAGGAAAGCTTTTAGGTCCTCATTACATGGCCAGAGACATAATGCATCATCAACATATCTAAACCAGACTGCTGAGGGTGGTAAAATATTACTTAATAGTTTATTTTCAAAGAATTCCATATATAGGTTGCTTAATACAGGTGAGAGTGGATTACCCATTGCCATACCAAATTTTTGAGCATAATATTCCCCATTGAATTCGAATTTGCAATCCTTAATACATAGTTTGATGAGTTCGATGAAGTCGTCTTTCGAGACGGGCAGTGAAATGTTATCCAGGGAATCTATGAGGAACTCTAGTAAATCATCAACTGGGACCTTTGTAAAGAGTGACGTTACATCAAAGCTGACCAGTTTAAAATCATGATTAATGTGTAAGTTATTGAGTTTATCAACCAGATCCATATTATTCTTGATATTGGAGTTAGAAATGTTGCCAACTAGGGGATTTAGTAAAGAAACTAACCATTTAGATAGTTTATAAGAGATTGACCCAACTGAGCTAATGATGGGTCTTGCTGGGTTATTGGGCTTGTGGGTCTTGATTACACCGTACATGTATGGCAGTGGAGGGGACGTTGAAGTAAGATGTTTAATGAGAGTAGCTTTGCCTCTCAATAGGGACTTCAGTTTTTTGTTGAACTGGGTGTTGACAGTGTTGAGAGGATTATTTATGAGTTTAGAATATGTTGTAGTATCACATAAAAGGTCATTCATTTTAGAGATATAGTCATCTTTGTTTAAAATCACTACTGTGTTGGCTTTATCTGCTTTAGTGACATGTAGATCCTTATTTTTCTTAAGGGCTTGGATTGCTTTGGTGAATCTTTCTGGACAGTTTGGAACACAAGGCTTGGACATAGATGCATACACAACACCTTTAAACATGTTCACTTCTTCACTTGTCAAATTACTGAATTTCTCCAAATTGCAAAATGCTCTGGCTATGTCAACACTGTCGACTCCCTTGTTACACGAAAGCGCTTGGGAACTTCGTGTTTTCTTCTTTCCTTGTGGTTATCAGCATATATATATATATATATATATATATATATATATATATATATATATATATATATATATATATATATATATATATATATCGCTATGCTGAAACCGGCCGACCGACACGCATCTACACTTCACCACCGATATATAACCAGACTCCGAGTTTGAAAATCGTGCACACTTTGTGTTGGGGGCACTCTAACTTCCAGCCAATCACCAAAGATATGCCTATGATATCACACACAGGTCACTGTGATTGGCTCATATAAAGTTCCACCGGAAACGCCACAGAAAAAAATCGATTCTTAACTAAAAAAATAATCCCAGCGATAATGGTCAAAAATCCGAAATACGTATTGGGGTAAAAATTAATATTAATCATGTTTTCTACAGTATTACTTTTATAACAATATGTTTTAATATAATTTAAGCTTTCTCTCACATTAGTAACTTGTGTATAGAGTCGCCAGGTGTGAATTCCTCCACCCATTGGGACACTCCCGGCAATTGTATTAAGTGCCATGTGGTTAACTCATGCTATAAGAAACTCCTTCTATTAGAAGAAAATCAACACTGAAGCAGAGGACTCTCAGGGTTCACTCTAGCCGTTCATTCCGATTGTCGAGGACACAGACTTTTTGAGGTGACTGTACATAGACCATGTAAATAGACTGTGCAAATATACAATTAACAACATACAGTAATGGGAAGCAGTAAGGTAATTCGACCAAAGTATAGCAGCCAAAGCCAGTTCCTTTGACTAATCAGAATGCTCATACAACTGAATAGAATTTGATTGATTTATTAGTATTGGGTAATATTGAGACTAACTCGCCGACACGTTATTTGTTTTGATGTTTATTTTCTTACTATATTTTCATCAGTGAATTCTAATACGATAATCATCTCCTTTGAAAACGACTCGTTTGGTAGATAACACTGGGCTGCATTTGAAAAAAAATTCATGAGGTGCGGGGTTTCTTAGCTGATTCTTTATGTATTTTGCGTGCTGATTCCAAAAATGTCATTCATTGAGCCCAATCAGGTCAGATTTTTATGCTATGGGAATTAGGAAAAAATCGAAATTCTTAAATATGATGTAAAAATTTTTATGCAAAATATATCATAAGAAATGTAACCACAACACATAGGACCAAAATATGTCAACTACATAGATGCCTTTACAGTTAGACATGCATAAATGGCTGTCGCAGAGAATTTCTTTGGTGGTTGGTGTCTGGGGCGTCCCGTTTCAGACACCAACAGTAGTCGGCGAGCATGTTGATATCCCAGCGACCCTGGTACCGCTCCTCCATTACACGGATATCTTGATGGAAGCGTTCTCCTTGTTCCTCACTCACATCACCACAGTTCTCTGGAAAGTAGTCCAAGTGGGAGCTGTGGAAGCGCAATTTGATGGACATGCGTGCACCAAGAACTTTGTAGCTCAGAAGTAGGTCCTCAACCACTCGTTCATACTCTGGACTTCTGTAGTTGCCAAGAAAATTGGAGACAATAGACTTAAAGGCATGCCAGGCTTTCTTCTCATTTACATCCATGCTGCAATCAAACTTGGGATCTTTGAAAAGCTCTCTGATCTGAGGGCCATCAAAAATTCCTGCATTCAGCTTTGCCTCACTGATTTTTGGAAATTTTTCTTTCAGAAAATTGAAAGCCTGGCTTTTTTTGTCCAGTGCCTTTACAAAGTTTTTGAACAGACCAAGCTTGATGTGCAGTGGCGGAAGAAGAATGTTCTGCGGATTCACCAGAGCATGGGCAACAACATTGTGAGAACCTGGAGTAAGTCCACTTCTTGCAGGTGTAATGAGACAAAATCTCACATGAAGAGGTAAGTTAGGAGTTTATAGTAGTAGAGTATTATAGCAAGAGGAAATGGTAGCGTGTCTCGAGGGTGTGATGTCAACACTGTATATTAACACAGGCACAGTACAAGTGTAGTATATAAAACACCAATGCGTGTTACAGCTTTATTTTACTAGTTCAATAGGGGGGATTAATAGGGGGGGTTCGTACACAATTTATGATAGACTATGGTATTCTCGTATAACCTAACCTCACAGCTAGAATGGGCACTTCACTAAGTCGATCGTTGGGGAGGTACGGGATCACTGCACTTCTACAGTCTACACAGCCAGCACTTACTGTTACACGTGGAGTTGACAGCACTCTGTCGATGGACCCGGGCTGAGACTTCGTCACACTTAATGGCGGTCTTCTCTCGAGCGGGACTCGGGGACCTGGTTACAGACACTCTCTCTCGTGAGAGGAGCTCCAGCCCCAATATATTAGTCGAGCCGGGGGGTGACCTCTCCTACTGAACTGGGTGTGTCTTGACCGGGTTGTCGGGTCAACAGGAGTGCTGGCTAATTAGCGGGTCCTTGAATTACTCAGGTCATGACGCCGGGTAGAGGTGATCGAGTGGTGGTGAGAATTCTGGTTCCCTAGTGTCAGGTCTGGGCGGCTGTGTGCAGGTGCCGTCCTGCCCAGGTGTCTTGGTTAGGTGCGGTTTGTAGGTCACCCGGCTAACTCAAGTCATTAGCGGACGAAGTCAGGTCCCTAGGGTCGACCTGAGGTGTGTCAATCCGGGATGTGATAGTGCCACGAGGTCTGTAGTGCTTGCTGTTACATGTGACATAATTCCAGGCTGTAAGCTTTGGTCTGACAAACAATCATTACACAGGCCAGTCACGTTGCATGTAGTGCTGCTTGTCTGCTCGACTATCCCACAGACAGAGGAAACATGCCATGTACCACCAGATGAAAAAGAAATTTAATTGTGAAAAAATATATGTAAAAAAACACGGACAAATACTCTTTTCCTTTACGTCACGGCGGACATTTAAATGGCCGGCGAGCACGTGGGTGTATTTAAATGCATCGTAAGGGCATTAAAACTGACCGAAATCTTTTCTGTGAGGCTTGCCAATGTCTCGGATGATTTTTTTAATGAACGAATATGAGGACCCCATTTTGAGCGAAAAATGCCAATATTTTACCTGAATCTCCGCTTAAAATGCTATAGCACAAAATTCTGACCTGATTGAGCAAAATGGATAATATTTTTGAGATCAGCATGCAAAATACACCCAGAAAAGCTTAATAATACACAAACCTCAAAAACTATGCAGGGCAGTGTAATTAGCGCCTAGGCTCGCATTACTGACACTGTCTTTCGCAGTGATAAATCAGTAAGGTGGGTGTAAAGGACTGGGACTTAGGGATAGAAATCCCTTGCCAGCCTAATCAGGATCTTATAAAAGGAAAGTCAAGAACCATGGTTTTCTGAGGGATAACAAACAACCGTTCGAGATTGCCATCTCTTTACTATGAAAATAACACAAAACTCTGACAACACTCACACAAATATCAAATAACAATTACGGGAGTCAAACAATTAAAGGAGTCAAACAATTAAGAGAATCAAACAGTTAAGGGAGTCAAAAATTTATGAGTCAAACAATTAAAAGGAGTCAAACAATTAAAGAGAGTCAAACAATTAAAAGGAGTCAAACAATGTTCAGGATTCTTCCTACGGCTACAGCCCGGTGGAAGGTTCTGGTAAAGCGGTGATTCGCTCTCAGCTCTTAATGGGGGGGTGGGTGGTGGTCCAGGGCAGCTTCCTCACTTGGCGCCGGCGTTGGTGGGCGATGGTCTTATCACACACGAGAAACCCCTGGGCACGGACGGGAGATAGGGCGTGGAGGAAGTGGCAATGGCGTGGCAGCCACTGTAGTAGCCGGGGTAGGTGTCTGGAGATTGACAGCCGTATCAGCCCACGAGTCCCAGAAGTTTCAGATGAGAACACAACCAGAGTTTGAACTAACAGCGGGGGAAGTGCAGCTGAGGTGCTGACTGGGTAGTGTCTGATCTGTGTGTCGAGGCAGCAGTCACGTTCTCACCTCCGTCTACCTCCCCAAGTGGGGGACGTGAACAAGCAAGCGGGTGGCGAACAACCATCCTGCTCGTCACCGCCCTTACAGTGGGCCTGATCAATGCCTATGGCTAAGCTCAGGTGGCTCAGTGTACGCTTATGAGCCGTTCGAGCTGGACGGCTGCTCTCTCGTCCACAAAAAAACCCCGTAAAATGACACCATATCATAGTAAGTTCTTTCTGTTTAATAAGTAGGGGGTCTTGAACTTGGAGCCTCACAGCAAAAAAAGTTATGTAAGGTTAGGTAGGTTTCATTGGTTAGGCTGGTGAGGTCTTATAACAACACTTCTGCCACTTGTTTTCTTATCAACTAAGGATAGGTTTGGTTTAATTTAGAAATAACCACTTTCTAACACATCTGCCAAAGCTATGACAGTGTTCACTATAAAACACAGTGAAATAGCTGCGTTTTTTAAATAATTTTCTATGAAAAATCGGCAGTGGGTCAGTCGCCAATAATTTCCACAAGAAATCCATCGCGATATTGTATCAGACGAGGATTGACGCACTTATTAAAAAAATCGGAAATTGTCGTTATTGAGTCGTCACAACATGACTAACATGTGGGAGAGTGAAGAAACCGTTAGCCAGGGAGCTAGCGCACAGATTGGTGATGTATCAGAGAATCTTCCTAAACAGAATTTAGTGAACTTTATTCGGATAACACGATACCATAATACCAACACCCATTATGACTCACATAGCAAAAACCTCTTAAAGTCTATCAAGTTTGTCAATACGATGATACAGTGTTTCCCTGAGTATGTTGAACACAGTAGTGGATGAAACGAGATAAACTTTATTCATCAGTAGAATGAATCACGTTTTGTTATATATTAATAACAGATATATTATACAGTCTGATGAATTACTGTTATGTATCTAAAGTGACAGAAACTAGAAAATTTTATAAAATAAATAAATTGGTTGTCTTAATTTGAATCACTATGAAGCTTAATACAACATCAGTGGTCTGGACTAGTCTGGATTGGTCAGGACTGGCTTAGACTGGTCTGGACTTGTCTGGACTGGTTAAGAATGGTCAGGGCTGGCTAGGATTTAAGTATTGAAGTTCCTTCTACCATATACCTCACTTGTAGTGACCTAAAACACAGTAGGTCTGGGAGACTTCGGTCTGGGGCCACTACCAGAAACGTGATCCTACGACACGACAATTGCCATCCCCCCTTCTCCCTCCCCCCGCAACTTTATCACAGATTTGTTTTATCTGGTTAATTACTTCGGTGTTTCACCTCTCTCTCTCTCTCTCCTGAGCTCTCTCTAGCCTGTCATCTCACCATCACCTCTCAATACTGTTCGCTCTCCACCCCTTCCCACTCACCACAGACCCCTCTCCGCCCTTCTCTGCACACCCCACTCACCCTCATGCCTCGGGGACTGATCGATGGAATAAATGGATTAATACTCCATCACAACAGAGGAGTGTTCTTATCGCTCCAGTGAGAGGAGCCGAAGGGGGGTAGGGGTTTAGGGGGAGAAGGGTTGAGGGGGATGAGTTGATGAGAGGAGAGGGTAGTGAGGGGAGAGGGATGTGTAAGGTGAGAGGGTTAGTGAGGGAAGAGAGATCTGTAGGGGAGAGGGATGATGAGGGGAGAGAGATGTGAAAGCGAAGAGGGATGGGGAAGGGAGAGAGTTGAGGATGGGAAACCGCTGGGGAAGGAAGAGAGCTAAAGAGGTGAGAGAGCTGGGGGAATGGCTGTTGATAGGAGATGGCTGGTGAGGGGAGAGTTATCTAGTAAGGGGGGGAGCTAGTGAGTGGGAGAATACCATGGCAATCAATAGTACTTTCAATGGTTATGTTGGAAAACAAACAAACAAACAAAAAAGTGAGGAATTTATGAGATCCCAAGAGCAGGAAAAAAGTCACGTCCAACCTGCAGTAATTAGAATTTCGTTTCAGCTCCGCATTATAATGTTAGTTCACATCCACCAACTCCTCGTTGAGACTCATATGCTTTGGGAAATATATTATGACGTACCTGAGTTTTTAAGATGTAATTATTCTGCAATTGGATACTACATGTAAAAGCGACATTCCTGACAGTGGGTATTACTTCAAGAAGCGATATTACGGCAAGTGGATATTACCTGTAGAAGCTATATTACAGTAAGTGCATATTACTTGTTGAAGCGATATTCTCATAGAGGGCGACCTCACTTTACCTGGAGACCTGACAACGATAACCTTTCAAAATATGACGGTTGAGGATGGCCTGATCACGAGATCAGAGGTCGACAAGTTCCACAACAATTTAAACAATGAGTTACTTAATGCACAAAGGCAGAACATACCATATAGAAAAGTCAGAACACGCTGTCCACTGTATATATGAGATCTTACACGTGGAAGCAATGTTGTACTAATTTAATTTTTGTTTTGTAAATATTGTACAGTAGTTGTTTTAGGTTAGGTTATGTTACAATAAGTTACGCTAGATTAGGTGAGGTAAGGTTTTATTAAGCTTCAGGCGGATGCAGTGCACTTTGTGTGCTTTTCTGTGATATTTTAGTGAAAATGGCATGTGAAGTCTATATTGAAACACCCTGAGTGTTGGTGATGGTCTATTGAAACACCTCTACTCTGTTGATGATGGTCTACTGAAACACCCCTTGACTCTGTTGGCGATGGTCTATTGAAGCACCTTGACTATTGGTGATGGTCCACTGAAACACCCTGTGACTCTGTTGGTGATGGTCCATTGGAACACCTTGCCATTGTTGGTGATGGTCTATTGAAACACCTTGACTCTGTTGGTGATGGTCCACTGAAACACCTTGACTCTGTTGGTGATGGTCGACTGAAACATCTTGCCACTCTTGATGATGATCAATTGAAACACCTTGCCACCCTTGGCGATTATCAATTGAAACATCTTGCCACTGTTAGTGATGGTCTTTTGAAACACATTGCCACTGTTGGTGATGGCCTACTGAAACACCATGATCTCCGTTGGTGATGTCTACTGAAACACCTTATATAAAAAAAAAGAGGAATGTTTTGGGTCGTGTCCCGGAGATTTTCAACCAAGGTACTTAAACTATTGTAATTCAGGAGAGGTCCTTCATCTTTTATCTCATTTGCCTCCTCCCTCACCCTCCTCTTTTACCTACTTCCCTTGCCGTCTTCCTTCAACCTCGTCTTTAACCCTCATCCTCGTGCCTTACGCCCAACAACTACCCCTACATTATAACCATTGACCTTAAATATTAGAGTGTAGCTTATTAAGCCAACTACCCCGAGTAAGCCGAAAATCACACTTTATTTACGAGACGACAAAATCTTAATTCATGGTGTACCTTATGATAAGAATATCACTCCTCAAAATGTACCTATTTTTGCTTAATGTAATATATTTTCCCACCTGTACACAGCTTGCCACTTTACTGAGGAATCCCCCCCTCCTTAAAAAAATGGTCTGGGAGCAAAGAAATAAAACCCCGGTACATGTGTGCAGATTATAGAGGAAACAATTTATGAACCTGTTGAAAGAAACGTTTGAAAAAGGTGAATGTTGATCCCATAAGCATTATGACCTATTAAGAACTGTGTTGATATTGTAATAAAATGAACCATTTTCACTTTCTCAACCGTAATGTTAGGTACCCTTTCACTGCTAGGTGGACGAAAGGTGTTTTAGAATCGAATCAGCGAACCTTAAGACTGGTGGCAAGCACACTCCAAACAATCAAACAATATCTAATTTTTCTTATATCAACCAAACTCTTTAACATAAACATATCATTATTAGTTGAATATGAATAAGATGTAAAATAACCAAAAAAGAAAACTTTTCATGCACTATTGATTATGTCGAAAATGGTTAATTAATTATCTATGCTATTCAGAAATGGTTCCATATCCCGTCGCATTACATAGCACTATATTACACCTGCCCCCTCACATGGCATTAAATTACACCTGCTCCATCACATAACACTAAATTACACCTGCTCCCTCACATAAAACTACATTACACCAACTCCCTCCCAAAGCATTATATTACACCTACTCTGTCACATAACACTAAATTACACCTGCTCCCTCACATAGAACTATATTACACCTGCTCCCTCACATGACACTAAATTACACCTGCTCCATCACATAACACTATATTATACCTACTCCATCACATAGCACTATATTACTTCTGCTCCACAAAAACCTATACAGGTATTACATCTGCTCTGTCATCTACCACTATATTACACCTACTCCATCACATAGCGCAATATTACATCTGCTCCGTCGCCTAGCACAATATCACAACCTGCTCCCTCACATAGAAATATATTACACCTGCTCCCTCACATAACACTATTTTACACCTGCTCCATCACATAACACTGTATTACACCTGCGCCATCACATAGCACTATATTTCACCTACTCCATCACATAGCACCATATTACATCTTCCCTGTCAACTATCACTATATTACACCTGCTCTCTCAACTAGAACAGCTCCCTCACATAATGCTGTATTACAGTTGCTCCGTCACATAGCACTATATTTCACCTGCTCCTTCACATAGCACCCTTCTCTGTCACATAGGACTACATTACACCTGCTCCATTACAAAGAACCATATTACTTCTGCTCTGTTACATAGCACTATATTACACCTGCTTCCTCACCTAGAACTATATTGCACCTGCTCCCTCACATAACACTATATTACAGATGTTCAATCACATAACTATATTTTACCTGCTCCATCACATAGCATCTGCTCTGTCACATAGCTCTATACTACACCTGCTCCATCACATAGCATCTGCTCTGTCACATAGCTCTATATTACACCTGCTCCATCACATAGCACTATAATACAACTGCTCCGTCACATAGCACTATTTTACACCTTCTCCGTCACATAGCATAATATTACTCCTGCTCTGTCACAACACTACTGTATAGAGAGGTTGACAAACTTTTTTTTTCTTTTTTCTTTTTTCTTTTTAATAACAGGGATCAGCCCACCTGGTCACATGTCACTGACCTACATCGGGGCCTGGGGGGCGAAATTGTAAATAGTAAATAAAATTTATAATGAAAACTACACAAAAATAAAATAATAATGATAACTGTTCGTGTTCTGGGTAATAAGTTCAATATACAGGAGCGAACACAAACACCTGTATAAATTTGTAGGTTCGATTTACTGGATAAGAGATATGTACACAAGGGGAGTAGCACTCCTCAACCTGTCTGCTGGTTAACTGCTCTATAGGCGACGTATGGCAAGTGATACATTAACAGCCTCCATACGTCGCCAGGCACATTAATTAGGCATGTGGGACATCTTAAATATATTGCCACACGCTACTAGCTAGGCTGAATAAATAGTACATAAATGGAGCACATACATAATATACATAGCATAATATAAATACAGCATACAGAATATACATACACCTCCCTCCCCCCTATACGCTCATAGCAAAGTCTTGAGCGGACCTTTTCTTTTGGATCCGTTCTGAGCGTCGAGGGACTAGATCACTGGGAAGGGTATGGGACTCAACACTGGTGGCGGGGTCAGCAGAAGGCATTGTTACAGGGCGGAGAAAACGGCGGTTCCTCCACCACATACGACCACTGGGTAACCGCACTTGGTAGTCCCAACGTAGGGAGGTCGGGTCCTGAACACGGACTTGGGTGCCGACACTCAACCTGGGGAGAGAACGGGCGTGGTCGTTGTAGCGGGCGACGACGTCTTGAACACGTTCTGCGGCTCGGCGATCACAATCCTCTGTCTTGGCCTGCCACTCCTTGGAAAAGGATTGAGGGTGAGCAGGGACACAAGAACGAAGGGGGTGTCCATACAAAACCTGGGCAGGGGAGCGTCCGGTGTAGTTAGGTGTGTTGCGGAGTTCAAGAAGACCCCGGTCGAAGGCCTCGCAGTCAATATTCCCAGAAGGAGCCACCTTAAGGATGAGGTGCTTCAAGGATTTGACAGCAGCCTCAGCATGGCCGTTGGACTGCGGGTAATGGGGCGATGACAACACATGCCGGACTTCCCATTGGTCAAGGAACACAGAAAAGTCCCGGCTTGTGAACTGAGGCCCTCCGTCGGTTCGCAGGCGTACAGGAACGCCCACGTCACGGAAGTAGTGGCGGAACTTGCTGATGGTGGCGGCAGACGTCGTGTCATTACCGCACTTGATGACAACCGGCCAATCAGAGAGGCGGTCGACGATAACACGGAAGGACTTTTCTGACACAGAGAAAAAGTCGGCCGACACAGACTCAAAGGGGCGGGTGGGGTTGTCGTCACTCATGAAGGGTTCCTGCTGCTGGCTGGGTTGTAGTATGTGGCGGGGCTTACACACCTGGACAGCATTGGAGATGTTGGGGTCGATGCCAGGCCGGAACACAGTCTGTCTTGCACGCTGTTTGGTGGCCTCGGCTCCACAGTGACTGTCGTGGAGGCGAGCCAAGGCGTGGAGACTTGAAGCAGCAGGGACAACTACCAAAGGAGAGGTGTCACTGGCCAGAGGTAGGGGTAGGGCGGCAGCAGGATAGTTGCTGCTCCCTTCGTGCACCCTGTTGGCGTATTTTACCTCGAGAATCGGTGTTGGGAAATCCTGGGAGATGATAGCCAACTCTTGGCAATGTCTGTAGGACAGCAAAGGAGTCGGGACACCATTATGCACGTCAATCCAGGCTTGACACGACCTGTTGCCAAAGGTGACATGTGCATAGAGTAAACCTAGGGCTGGGGCCATCTGTGAACCATCTGCCGTGACGCAAAGGTCATTGGGAGGCGGTCCTAGATCGCTTGGAGAAAGCCCCAAGCATTGCAAATGCTGGGGACCGATGACCGTAGCCTCAGCGCCGGTGTCGGGCAGCATCTCGAGACAGGATAACACATTGCCGTAGGTCACGATGACGCTGACGTGCTGGGGGACTTTGGTCCTGGGACGCGAGGAGTACACCCTCCTTATATGGGTCGGGCTTTGTCCAGGGTCGTCGTGCCTCTGATTTGGCGACTGTGGGCGGCCCTGACTGGTGGAAGGGCGCTGAAGCTTCCGCCGACGCTGTCCCTTGGGTTTGTTGGTAGGGCAACACTTGTCATAGTGGCCCAGACGACCGCACACATTGCACTGGACGTGTTTGGCTGGGCACCGTACTGTGAGTGACCAGTGGCCCTTACGGTCACAACTGTTGCATGTAGACTCAGCAGCCGGACACACCTGTGTTCCGTACTGCTTACCACAGTTGTTACAAAATGAACCGGGCGTGGACGTGGTGGGCGAAGGCGTAGGAGCAGACTTCTTGTCCTTCTTGTAACGGGACACAGCGCGTACAACTGTAGGGGGAGCTCGGATGGCAGAGGTGGCCCACCTGGCAGCCTCATAGGAGCGAAATATCGTCAACACATCCTTGAGAGAAGAGGAAGAGTCGAGGGAGGTGAGGCGTTGGACAAGCTCCTCGTCCTTAACACCCATCAGGATCACCTGCTTCAACTGGGTCTCCTCGCCCTGCTGGTGGTGGCCTAGGCATATATCTACCTCTTCCGAGGCTCTCTTGAGTCGTACATAAAAGGCATCGAAAGTCTCGCCCTCCATCTGTCTGCAGCTAACCAATTCCCTCCTGCGCAGAGCTTCATTCTGCTGTCCTTTGATGTGCTGTTGTAGAATGTCCAGTACCTCCTCTACAGACAACGAAGAGGTTGGAGGTACCTGCAACGTATGTTCCAAGACACGCTGAATTTCCAAGGACAGGCACATACGCAGCTGGATGAGTTGTTTAGGCTGTGACAAACTCTGGAGATCCACCAATGTAGAATAATCAGTCCACCGTCGCCGCCACTCACGAAAAGTCTGGAAATTCACATTAGGCTTCAAGATGGGCGGTGTTTGAGCTGCTGCTTTAGGTGGGGCTGGGGGGCGTGAAGAGAGCATTGATGAGGTATCTGAACCATTCAGTACCGAGGCAGTGTTAGAGCCAGGGGCTTGGTTAACAGTGACGCGAGATATCAAAGCTTCAAACCGTGCACTGTCTTCCAATCTCCGTTGGTGGTCTCTCTCTGCCTCTGCTTGTCTTCTGCGTTCGTCTGCCACACGTCTGTTAGCTTCATCCTCGCGCCTTTCATCTCTCATAAACTTCATTAAAGCAATTATCTCTGGAGACAACGCTGAATATCGAGGTGAAGGGCTGCGCGATGTTGTTGGAGCTGGAGCGTCATGGTCTGCCTGGTCATCCATCTCTGAGGGGCTATCATCCGACTGACTCATCCGGGCGCTGGCTCCACGGCTACGTAAGGCACGAGACATAACTACTTCATCTGTGTACTGTGTCTTAAATCAGTGTTGACCGGTCAGCCCGTCGTATCAACAAGATTTCAGACAAAAAATTAATTAAATACACAGATAAGTAGATTATATATATATATAAAATATATATAAGGGAATCGCCGCGGTCAGTGTGTGTGTGTACGTGTGTGTGTGTGTGTGTGTGTGTGTGTGTCGCGGGCAGTGAGAGCAGTCTCCTCGAGCTGTGAAGGGGTGTGGAGACGACGCTGTGAGGGGGGGTGGAGACGACTACTAGCGGCAGTTACCCTCCAGCCTTCGCGAGGGGAGGTGTACTCAAGTCTACTCCTTGGAAATGCCCAGACCATGCATTGTACCTTGGGAATCCTTTAGAACAAGGTCACACATTTATGGTACGAAATACACAATGCACTAAACACTGCACAGAAAATCACTGACACTGCTCAAAGTTGCTAAAAATTCTTCGAGGAGGGGTGGCGCGGCAGTTGGTTGACAGGGAAGGAGTCCATAAGCCGGCTTTCCCACAAAGTTTGCACTTTCACTCGTAATTATCCAGTAAAACCGGTTCACTGCGCCATGTTCGTGTTCTGGGTAATAAGTTCAATATACAGGAACGAACACAAACACCTGTATAATTTTGTAGGTTCGATTTACTGGATAAGAGATATGTACACAAGGGGAGTAGTGCTCCTCAACCTGTCTGCTGGTCAATTGCTCTATAGGCGACGTATGGCAAGTGATAGATTAACAGCTTCCATATGTCGCCAGGCACATTAATTAGGCATGTGGGACATCTTAAATATATTGCCACACGCTACTAGCTAGGCTGAATAAATAGTACATAAATGGAGCACATACATAATATACTTAGCATAATATGAATACAGCATACAGAATATACATACAATAACAATAATAATAATAATACATTATTAAAAATGGTACAATAATTATAATAAAATAATATTAATAATAATAATAAAATAAAGAAATACAAGAATGAAAAAAAGGCAAAATTGAGAAAGACGACCTACACCTATGAATTAATAATAATAATAATAATAATATTATTATTATTGTTATTATTCCGAAAACCGAAAAACTCTGATAACCGAAAGTTTTTTAGTGGAGCAAAACAAACTTTTTTTTTTCTTTTTTCTTTTTAATAACAGGGATCACCCCACTCGGTCACGGGTCACTGACCTGGAGGAAAGGGGGGAGCCAAACAACAACAACAACAACAACAACATAATAATAATAATCATATTAATAATAATAATAATAATAATAATAATAATAATAATAATAATAACAATAAAAATAAAAATAATAATAATTCATAGTAAATAAAATTTGTAATAAAAAAACAAAAATAAAATAATAATGATAACAATAATAGTAATAACATTAATAATAATAATAATAATAATAATAGAATAATAGTAGTAATAAAATAATAATAATAAAATACAGAAATACAAGAATGAAAAAAAGATCAAAAGTGAGGAACACAATCTAGACCTATGAATTAGTATTATTATTATTACATTTTCGCCTCCCAGGCCCCAATGTAGGTCGGTAACCTGTGCCCGGGTGGTCTGATCCCTGTAAAAAAAAAAAAAAAAAAACACCTTAACCTAACCATTCTGAAATCCGAAAAATTCCGAAATCCGAAACAGAGCAGGCACCAAGGATTTAGGAAAAAGGATTGTCAAAATATTACTCCTACTCTGTCAGATAGCACTATATTACACTTGCTCTGTCCCTGCTGTGGTCACCTACCCCCACCTTCTCACCACCGCCTGTTGCCACCAGAGCTTACCGACCCACCCCTGACTCTGCTATGCGGCGTTTTGGACAATGGATAACCCGGTATCCCTGGACTGAAGTGATCACGGTAGACGATGTGCAGAATAAATGGGATAATTACTATCACCAAAGCCTACCACCACTTCTTTCCAGCCAAAACACTGAGGATCCACCCCGATGATTTCCCGTGGATTACGCCCCGCATAAAAAGACTTATTGAGCAGCGCAACAAGGCATACTACACCAACAACCGCCTGTACAAAAGTCTACGTAACCAGGTCATCAGGGAAATCAAATCTGCCAAGAAGACTTATTATCCCAGGAAAGTGCACGGCCTCAAAGAAGTCGGCATCGGTCAGTGGTACTCCAAGGTAAAAGATCTCTGTGGTCTCAACCGTCAGTCTCCCACACTTCCTTTCATCTCACATTTACCAAGTGAGGAGGCAGCTGAGATAATTAATAACCATTTTGCTACCATATGTCATACCTTACCCAGCCTTGACCTCACTCTCCTCCCAGCTTACTTACCTTCCCCCTCCCCCCCTCCCAGTGTCCAACCATATGAAATCGCCAACAAACTCCTGAAATTTAAATCCAAACGCTCCACGACCACAAATGACCTCCCAATCAAAATATACAAGGAGTTTGCAGTCGAACTTGCCACCCCCCTCTGTTCTATTATTAATGCATCCCTCAGACAAAGCAAATGCCCTAATGAATGGAAAACAGCATTTGTCACCCCCATCCCCAAGGTCACCACCCCACAGTCCCCTAACGACCTCAGGCCAGTTGCCATTACCCCCATACCCAGTCTACTTTGTGAGGACTTTGTTTTTGAGTGGGCATTTGCCAGTATCTATCAGTCAATTGATTCACAGCAAATTGGCAATATGAGGACCTCCTCTACATCACACTGCTTGGTGAGCTTTCTGGATTTTCTGCACAAAAACTTGCAGAAACGTGAGACATCACTGGCCGTTGCCCTTGTAGACTTCAGGAAGGCCTTTGACCTTGTTGATCATTGCACTGTTATCAACAAGGCTATTGCACTAGGGCTGCCCACCAACCTGGTCTCATGGCTCACTGATTTCTTGAGTGGACGTCGCCAAGCAGTGAGGTATCAGGGCTTGGTCTCTACATTCCAACACCTCACCTGCGGTGTTCCCCAGGGGACCAAGATGGGACCACTGTGCTTCCTCATCCTGATCAACGAGGCTCTATCGGACACTCCTCACAGGTGGAAGTACGTGGATGACTTCACTGTGGGGGTTTCAGTGGACAACACCGCACCAGACTACTCATCGCTCCAAGGCACCCTGGACAGGCTACAGGCATGGACTATGGAGAACAAGGTCACCATCAACCACACCAAAACCGTAGTCATGCACATCAATACTGCCACCACTCCAGTGCAAGCCCCAGCAGTCACAGTGGGTGCCCATCCTCTCCAGCTGGTGCAGTCTGCCAAACTCCTGGGTGTAACTATAGACAACAAACTTGACTGGAAGGCCCATGTAAATAACACAGTCAAGGCAGCCTCGTACCGTCTTTACATGCTACGAAGACTTAGGTCACTTGGGACACCCACGCCAGAACTGAGGACCATCTACAAAGCCTTTATTCTCCCCAAACTAACGTATGCGTCACCAGCCTGGTCGTCTTCTCTCAACTCCACCCAACAACGTCAGTTAGAGAAGGCACAGAAAAGGGCCTGCAGAATCATGCTCGGCGCAGAATACTCCGGCTACACCAACGCTCTCTCCACTCTGGAAATGCCATCCCTCAGTGACCTCCACCACCAAGCACTGGAAAGGTTTGGCCGTGGACTACTGCACCACCCTCGCCATCGCCACCTCCTGCCACCTGCAGCCCCCCACCCAACTCGCGCAGTCCGCCACTACAACAAAATACAGCCCATAAGCGCCCGCACCGATAGATATAACAGCACCATCCCATCTATTGTTAAAATAATAAACTACTCCTGATTTATGTTCTGTACAGCCCTGTAAATGTATTCAATGCATATTATATCATTACGTCTAAATCAAATGCAAGTCTGTATATTTTCAGCCACCGGCTGCAACTCTATAAATAAACCGTTTATTATTATTATTATTATTATTATTATTATTATTATTATTATAGTAGTATATTACACTGCTCTATCACATAGCACTATATTACACCTGCTCCATCGCATAGAACAATATTACATTGGATCTTTTACATAGCACTATATTTCTTCTGCTCCATCATTTATCAATATATTACACCTTCTCTGTTACAGCTGCTCATTCTCATTGCATTATATTACATCTGCTGTATCACATTGCACTGTATTACACCTGCACCATCATATAGCACTATATTACACCTGTTCTGTCACATAACACTATATTACACCTGCTCAGTCACATAGCACTATATTACCGCTGCTGTCACATGGAACTATATTGCACCTGCTCCTTCACATAGAAATATATTACACCTGGTGACTCACATAACAACATATTACACTTGCTCCATCACATAACACAATATTACTCCTGCTTCATCACATAGCAGTATATTACACCTGCTCCATTACAGAACTCTATATTACACCTGCTCCATTACAGAACTCTATATTACACCTACTCCATCTCATCGCACTATACTGTACCTGCTCCATCACATAATGCTATGTTACACCTGCCCCATTAGATAGCACTAAATTCACTTGCTCCATCACATAGAACTATATTACACCTGCTGTCACACATCACTATTTACACCTCTGTTACATAGCGCTATATTACACGTGCTCAGTCACAATGCACGATATTACGTCTGCACTGTCACATAGCACTATATTTGTTACGACCCTTGGCCTCATAGTGTGTAACAATATCACAAATTCAACTTCGTACTATAGGTCCAGGAATAGATCCCACCAAATTTTCACCTCATTACTATGGGGTATATTGAAATTCATAAGTAGATTTAATTACAAAATATATTAACAAACAAACAAACAATAAAACAAGTATATCCGTATGTACAAAAATAAATAAATACAAATTAAATCTGAACAAATGAACTACTCAACCGAGTGACAAAATAACGAACATCAAAGTACTGATTAAACACTTATTTAGTCTGGATACTACCCTGAACAACGTGGTTATCCAACACACATTACTCATAAACAAGTAAGTTATTTACCGTTGAATTCTAAAATGTGACTGCCCACAGTCTCATATAAATCACTATATAATACTTGGTGTTCTTAAAAATCGAGCATGGTTAACACAGTATACCACTAGAAATATACAATAGGAGAGGAGATACTTATCTTACAAGTGCCATCCCAATACTGAAGGCCTCTCCCCCCCCCACTCTGAGAGGTAAAACTAAGCGAGTAGCGGTGGGCGGAAATGACGTCATAAACAAAAGACGTCCAAGTTGCAAATCCACAAATAGCTATCAAACGCTCACTCATTCATCAGTATTCGAGAATAATGCAATAAACATTACTTTGTTTTACCTAACACATTGAAACTAATGTTACTACATTTCAATTATAACATATAATATCTAAATTTTAACTGCTTCGATGTGTGTACACAACGAATCAGTCGAAGTTCAAATGCCGACCAGTAACCTATTCATTGGTTCTTATTCCGACACTCATAACAATATTACACCTGCTCCATCACATAGCCCTATGCTACACCTGCTCTGTCACGTAGCACTATGGGCCAATTGCAAGAACTGCCGTGGTGTACTCCACGCTGTGGAACCCCGGAAGTCGTATTACAATGGAGTAAAAATTTTATGATTTTTCAAGATGGCCCATGGTGGTACCCGACCGTTGTTTGTTGTTACTAAGTCATCGTATTGTAGTCAGGTGGACCAACTGGCGGAAGACTTGGGGGTTGGTATGCTTGCACCCTCAAAACGTTGTCAGTGGCACGAAACGTTTACTCTTGCTACACGATTTACGAGCATAATAAACTTGAATCCCAAGTTAAGGTGCACCATATTTTCCTATTTTCTTTAATTATAAGCCAATTCTGGGAATTAAATACGATCATTTACAGTGAATATAGATAGGTAAATAAAGCCTGTGACAACCAAAAAAACCGTTGGAATAGAGTGTAATATCTGTTCCTTTCTTCTTTAGCCTTATTAAATCTAACAATAAAGTTATAAGTTTTTCATGAACTTGGGGTTGGGTGAGTGTAATAAAGAGAACTATGGCCTGTTCTGTGGATAAAGTCAGTAGAATATAACAAAGTACAGTATTAGGTGTTATAATTTTGCTATGACAGTGATGAACTCACTGTACAGATGAATTGGGATAAAATCTTGAAAAAATATCACCATAACTGTTAATTTGCTATAAAACAGGAACTTATCCTTTTACCAAAAAATTTTACTTTCATATTATACAACTATAAAGGCCAGTTATCTACAAGATATGAAAACTTGAGATAATGTTTCCTACTTGTCTCCACCTGATTATAGTAATGCAATAAATACCCTTTCAAAAAAGCAAGACATGAACACTTTCCCAATGTCAGGAATAAAAATGTTTACAATATGCTAATGACATGGACTAAACCAGTATTTGGAAAAAGTATCCGCTGTTTAAATGGTCTTTTATTTGGAAAAACATTACATGTAAATACTGAATATGGATCCTCACCAGAGAGTCCTCATATAGTGAGTGTGCAGACAATAATAGAAAGGAAGACATGTTAGGTTAGGTTAGATTAGGTTCATATTGTGAGCAAATGTCATTGAACCCATATACAGTAGGTATATTCATAAAATTCTACCAACTAATCAGAAAATAATAATGTTAAACATAGAACAAGATGATAATTAAATTGTTTAAAAATATCTTCAATAGAGTCTGCAATGTTAATTTTAAATTATTCCTGCATTTTTTAATGTTTAATATATATTGTAATAATAATAAGGACGAGAATACAATGATAATGCTTATTTCAGAATATAGCCTTTATTAAAAGCAGGATATGTTATCATACATGGATGATCATAAGAAAAGTATTTTAAAAGAAAAGTCATCCACAAATTTCAAAAATATTTTAATACGTAATAATCATGTATGTATACAGAGTGTAAAATAAAAAAAATAGTTAAGGCATACAGTATGTTATGATTTCTCCAAGGCATGTTTTCAGAAAATTCCAGAAACTGCATTTTTCTGGTCGATGAGTAATTTGGGGATTTTACGGAAAGTCTCCACATTTTTCTGTTCCGAGTCTGGGAACCAATTCTGATGTTAGGCTAGGTAGCAAATTCCAAAATCTTCCCTGGAACTGGAAAAATTCCCCATCAATCATGATACCAAGATTTATTTCTTCAGCATTGGTGAAAGGTGAATAGTCAGCTGTATCTCCACTTGTAAGTGAAAATAAAGTCATTAATATTGTGTTAGTTAAATTTGCGAATTCTGAAACATTTTTATTTATGAGGGTTAATATTTATAAGCTTCCAACATCTACATATTGTGGGTAATTTTGTCTTTTAAAAAAAATAAATACAAAATTCAAATGGAAACTCAGATTTATTTGGTTTGATATGCACACACACTAAAAAAAATTATTGTTTTTTCTAATGTAGATTGTTATGGTGATTCCAAGACTTTTATCCCTTTTTTTGGAGAAATTCATAGAACAAAAATTATAAGCCCTTTAAAATTTTAATGATCTACATCAAAATGTTAACCTAACCTACCTAACTTAATCTAACTGGAAACTGACTTAACTATCATAAAATAAAGTATACTGTCTTTCATATTTTAAAGGTTGGATTAAGGACAAATTCACTTAAGCTAATTTCTGGTTACATTTCTTGTAAATGAGAGGCAAGTATTTTGCTTTTACCGTTAATTATTATCTGGCTCAAATGGAACTTCTTGGATAATTTTTATAGTTTCCAATGGCTCAATCTGATGACCTTGTACTCCTAACACACATATTTGCTGATAACTTACTCATAGAGGATCCAAGTTACATATCTTTTGCAAAGGTTGATTTTGAACTTGAGACAGAAACACAGTTAGACGATTCGGTAGAAAGTAGTGAGCAATTAATTGAGGAATCATTTGACGACTTAAACAGTCGTATTTTACGGTCTGGAATTCAATATAGTGCCTCGCCTAGGTTTACACAGGTAGTTTCTAACCCTGATCCAGGTGACAGTGTGTCAGTTGCTTCATCAGTAACACCCGCATTAACTCAGCCTTCGGTTAGGAGTAAGAGTACTAACTTACTAATTTATAACCCTACAATGACTTCCTCTAACACTCACCCCAATACTAAAACCATGTCAACTAAATCTGATAATGTAGTTCATATAATGCCGCGTGGCGACTACGTTAGTAATTTTACGGGCCAAGATGATTATCGCGTAGCGCATTTTAATAATAATAATAATAATTAACGGTTTATTGAAAGAGCTTGGCAGCCAGAAGGCTGAAAATATACAGTTACATATCTGGGGAATGGGTTTCGAATTACAAATAATATACAAGTAACATAAGTGATACAAATAAGATATATAATAACTAGATGGGGAAAAGCTCAAACTACAGTGCATTTCAACATAGTGACAGTGCAAGAAGTAGTATTTACTGGGAGTGAATACACTGGTTTATTACAAGTTATTGATAATTTTTACAATGGTTGGGACTGGGCTGTTCTTATAGCGATCAGTTCGTGCACGTATGGGCTGGATGCGATTGTGGTGTCGAACAGCAATTCTCGGGCTAGGGATCTCAGGTGGTAGTAGGAGCCGGTGTCGATGATGGTGTAGAAGCTTCTTACCAAATTTGCAGATGAGGTCGTGGTGATGGTCAGTGAGAGTCGAAAGGGTCAGTGTGTTGAGCGCTTCTTGATATGTGGAGTAGGAAGGGGAGAGAATAATCTTGCATGCCCTCTTTTGCACTTTTTCTAGGTGTTTATGTTGTGTGGCATTTAGGGAGGAAGACCAGGTAGGGGAGGCATAGGTGAGCTTGGGAAGTATGAATGTTGTGTAAACACTGAGGAGCTCGGGTGCAGGAACTCCGAGGGACTTGAGTCGGCGGAGGAGGTGGAGACGGAAACTGGAGGATTTGACAACTTCACTGACGTGTGGTTTCCAATTTAGTTTGTTGTCTATGGTGACGCCGAGGAGCTTCGTGGAATCTACAACCTGGAGTGTGTTCGGACCTAAAGTAATGGAAGGAGGTGGGACAATGTCGGAGGAGAGGTTGATGTGCATAACCATGGTCTTGGTATGGTTGATGGTGACATGGTTGTTGGTGGCCCAGTTTTGGAGACTGTTCAATAAATCCTGAAGGGCGGTATAGTCGGGAGCAGAATTGTTGACGCTGATCCCAATGGTGGAGTCGTCGACATATTTCCAGCGAGCAGGGGTTTCTCTTAGGGCATCATTGATGAGCATAAGGAAGCAGAGTGGTCCCATCTTGGTGCCTTGGGGGACGCCACAGGTGAGTGACTGAAAGGTGGAGACAGCCCCTCGGAAGCGTACAGCTTGGCGTCGGTCACTGAGGAAGTCTGTAAGCCATGGTATAAGACTTCTCCGAAGCCCGAGGTCAATAGCTTTGTTGATGATTATATTGTGGTCGACTAGGTCGAATGCTTTGGTGAAATCAAAGAAGGCGACAGCTACAGACGTTTTTCGTTTCTCGAGATGGTGGTATATGTAATCGAGAAAGCTGACAAGACAGTGAGTGGTGGAGGAAGTTTTCGTATTGCCAAATTGCTGAGGGTCTACGACTCCTGCAATATCAGCATAAGCCCAGTCGAACACAAAACTTTCACAGATTAGGCTGGTGTCATGGGTTGCGTTGGGCCTCCCGCACAACCCATCCCAAATGTTTGTTTATGGTAGAGATAAGGCACCCGGCCAGCCATGACTGGGACATGTAGGTGGGGGGGGGGGCAGGCCAGTGAGACAGTGGTGTACTGTTCATCACTTCACGCCTCAAAAAAACAAAACAATTTAGCCAGTGGGCTTTAGACCTTGGGTTAGAGAAGACCTCCTGCTCTGCGGACTTAAGATTAGGGGCCATACAGTCCTACCAGTGCTACGGGTCTGTGTGTGCAAATCCCCGAGATTTTTTGTTAAGTCCAGCGACAAGTTAACACATCCTGTAAAGGAAGTGATCAATGGTGAGGGCCTGTTTGCTACAAGAGCACTCCAGGCCGGCCTAATAGATCTAAACGATTAATTCACCAGGTTGACAAACTCTCCCTTATAACTTACGGTACTGTGGCGTGAATGTGAGTGACTGACCTATGCATGCAAATTATAAGTCCAGTGTATGGAATTGTGCCAAATAAACGTAAGTGCAATCATCTGCCCGTATCTGTGATCCCTCTATTATCATTATTACCAAGGGTAATGACTCATTGGTTATGACAAAGTATAACCAATAACTTAGATGGATGTTGGAAGTTAGTGGAATTCACTAAATCATCATTTATCAAGTACATAACGCATTGAGTGCCGGAAGCAGAGCAAAATTCTACGTAGTGATACACCATAATCTCTTGGGTGAGTAACCAGTGTGAAGGTATCCGAGTTCTACGGTAAGAAAGCCACTTTCCTGCATTTAAAACGTAACAGCTGGGTATTGGGGTGATTGCAATAGGTCGTAGCTGATTTAAGGATTGTGGGCTGGTTGACTTGGGCACTGGTGATACATAAGAGGTCTTTCAGTCAGCTGGGCATCTGGCTTGACTGAGAGAAGCATTGATGATGGAGCATAGGGGTTTAGCAAGCTCCGGGGAGAATTCCTTGAAGAGTTTCATTGGTAAGTCAATGGGGGTGGTAGAGCGTTTTAATTTTAGTTTGACCAGGTGTTTTGCTACTTCACATTCTTCTACTAAGTCAGTGGGAAGAGGGGCTGGTAGGTAAGCAGGGAGAGTGGTTGTGTCAAGCCGGGGGAGCGTCTGGCATATAGTAGCGAAATGGTTATTTGATTGCTCAGCTGCGTCAACATTAGTGAGATGGCTAAGGAAGGGGAGGGGGTGTGTCTTATTGTTTAGTCCACAGAGTTCTTTAAGCTGCCCATACCTTTGACTGATGTTGGTCTGCTTCAGGTGTTGTAATTTGGTTGGGTAGTGGGACTTCTTTGCAGTGCGTATTTCACGGATGACTCGGTTGCAAAGGGACCTGTAGCGGATGTGGTCATTGAGATGAAAGGCTCTGTCTCTCTGTTGCATAAGTCTTTTGATCCGAGGTGTGATCCAGGGCAAGTCACCTGGGTGAGATCTGACGGACTTCTCGGGGAAGAAGTGGTGGTGAGCTCCGTGGTGGTGTTGGTATAATTTATCCATTTGGTTTCCACGTCATCCACGCTAAGTACTTCAGTCCAGGGATGGTGAACTATCCACTGCCCGAAGAGGCGCACAGCAGAGTCAGTAATCGGCCTGTAGGTCTTGATGTAGGGTCTCTGTACTTGAGTGGGAGTGGCAGCTGGGGACCAGAGCACTGATAGGTGTTTGCTACATCCGATAGGAGGCATTGGTTGAGGTGGTTGGTTCTGGTCCGCTAAGTCAGTTAAGATAAGGTCAAGGGTATTTTGACCGTGTGTGGGGAAGTTCACAACTTGTGATAGTGATAGCTGGTCCTGGATATCAGTGGTGTCAATTTCATTATAATCCCCACATAATACTAACTTGGCACATGGGTACCTAACTCTGAGGTGGTCTGAGGTGGTAATGAGATGATTGATAAGAGTGTCTCTGGTGGGTGAGCGAGGCGGATGGTATGCCACACAGATTGTGATGGAAGCAGTGTGGCGCGGGTGGGCCCGTGGCACAACACGTACCCATAATGCTTCCACATCTGCTGGGACTTGAACATCCAGGCGTGACGGGCGTAGGTCATCTTGACAGAAGAGGGCAACGCCCCCTCCGCGTCTATGTGAACGCAGGTGATGAAAGAGTTGATATCCCTCAATATGACACGTTTCAGGCACAATTTGCCAAGCCTCACATATGGCAACGATGCTCGCGGCGGCTGACCTGACTGTAGTTGCCAGCTCGTCAAACTTGTTAGCTAGGGAAGTGACGTTGGATAGCAGTAGAGACGGGAGATCATACCATATCAGTGGAACTTCAGTGTAGCGGTACGGTCTGTCAGGGGTGGGTTTCTCCGGTTTCCTAGTGGAGGTTATGGTCCTAATGGGCTTATGTGTATGACGGCCCTGTCTACGGCTACGCGCGTGGAATATGTTCAGTGACTTGAGTCGCGCGATAACACTGCCATCAGGAAAACCGTTCCCACGCTTTAGATGGTACAGAGTGCGTCGGGAGTAAGTGATTGGTGGCCATCTGTTGATATCTGTTGTGGGCAGACGGAAGTGTTTGTCTCCGGTGGCCATAAAGTCACTGATAGCACTTTGAGGGCCACTGACACTGGTAGACATCTGTTAATATTTGTCAGTCGTAAAGACCGTGGGTCTTTGTCTCTGGTGCTTGGGGTCGCCGACACAGTTTTCACGATATATGTAAACACCGCGGTGGTCCTTGTCACTGGCACTTTGAAGGTGACCGATAAAGTGCCCACTGTCTGACTTTTCCTTGGGGTGCACTATCGGAGCACTATATGATAATCACTTATTGCACTGATGACTTGAATGTTTTGCTGAGAAAGTGCATGTGAAGACACCATGCGTACCGGTAAAATTACAAGTGATGACGAGAAAAAAGCATTTGTGCGTTCCCATAATTACGTTGGGATCATATGCCTGTAATCATTTAAATGCGTATGGTTTAACACACCCTAGCTAGGAGAAATTCAAGCGCACGCTTATTGGAATATTTGGGGGCAGGTCCCAGTTGGGCCAATTACAATGGATCTTGAGATGGTTGGATTTGTTGTACGTCAGTGATTCACGCCCAGACACCAGTGGTGGCAGTCGACATCGCAGGAGAGGTTCGCCAGGATACGGAAGCGACTTTCCGAAATTCAAATTGGTACGACCAGGAAGGTAAAATGTCAGCGACCAATATGGAAACGTTGATAGAACTAATTAGCTTCCTGTTAGTTGTTCGTCGTCGTCGTCCTCTATACAGCCGGGCACAGGAGGTACAGTTTGAACCACCTATAGATATGGTTGATTAGGCAAACGGACTCTGTCCCACGGCTACGGGCCCTTTGATGGCACAGCCCTCCATGACTACAACGCAACCACAGATGGCACAGATGACACCACCCCAAATTCCTCATACGACACCAGTGGCCCCGATTGCTCCTCAACACCGGACATACAAACAAGGTACTTCTTTACGATGTGCTCATTGTAATAAAAGAGGCCATGTAATTGAAGACTGTTTCCAGCTCCAGGGTAATAGTGCAAAATTAAAGGAGACATCCGGTGCCAAGCAGATCACAAGGTCATACTAGGGAGGCAGCTAAGGCGACACCTCCACCTACCCAGAAGGCACGCAAGTGGTGCGCACTACACAAGTCGACATCTCATAGCACACAAGACTGCGGCTTAGTAATGAAGGCTAGGAATGTAGACTTTGGTGAAACACAAGTGTCGTACAAGTGTAAACAGAAGCGTCCCCAAGACAAGTCGTCGGGGGAAGACCAGCGCTCATCAAAGCAAGGAGAGGGATAGGTACAGTATTTCCTGCTTCTCCTCACAGCACTTCTATAGCGGCCTCGTTAGTAGCGGCGCTAAGCAAAGTGGAAGTGTTTACAGTGCCGGTGAGTGTTGATATTACAAGATTGGCTCTTGATATTGACACTGGTGCATGCGCTAATGTTTTGGCCTTGACACCCTATTAGGAGTTACAACGAAAATTCCCTCACCGGACTTCAAATGAAGACCTAGTAACGCTAAGCTCGAAGGAGTATCAGGTACTCAGTTGAGCATTAACGGAATGGTGACGTTACCACTTAGATTTTCAAGACGTGGTTCTCCCTTCTACAGTACGCGGACTTTTATGTAGTTCAGCAGTTCAATTTGCCAGCTGACGGGTTACATGGTCTCCCAAACCTTAGAACGAATATGATAGATGTTCATCCACGTAATAATACTATTATGTTTAAAGGTGTTTCCTACAACGCTATGAGTCATTCTGAACCTATGCTCACTGCTCGGTCGAAAGTGTTGTCCACCAATCCCATTAAGAGGAAGGCGGAACATGCGTCAGAGCTACTTCATGACCTCACACCCACACTTTCCCAGCGTGATTATAGCAGCAATAGTTGGAAGATAGTACCTCCAGTTTTGAAGAGTACTCTCCATTACCAGAATGAGGAATTCACCAAAGCAACTGTCGAATTACCCGACGTGTACATGGGCACAGATGTTGTGTGTCTACCAGAAACGTGCAAGGTAAAAGGGTTGTCGTGTGAGTCTACGTTGAGCACGATACGCCCTGGTGGTTTGACAGACGTACTGATTCTGAATAGAACAGGCATTCAACGGATATTAAAGAAAGGATGTTATTTGTGTGATTTTCTAGTATATCACAACAATGTAGAAGTACGGCCTACAAAATTCCCAATTGGTAGTATTGTTACGCAATCCAAACAGACTCGGCAGGAGAGGAAAGATCAAATAGCGCCACATGTTAAGGTGATCGATCATCCTCAGGGCAAGACACACTTTTTAGAGCTGCTTGCTGACTATAGAAATATAGTAGCCTTGCCACAGGAGAAGCTAGGTCAGACAGATTTAACATCCCATCATATAGTGTTAAAGGAGGGAACAAATCCTATCTATGTACCAGCTTACAGACTACCTCATAGCCAGCGCGCTGTAGTTGAAGATATGGTGCAGGATATGTTGGATGAGAATGTCATTAAACATTCAAAGTCCCCCTTTAATAGCCCGTTATTCCTCGTCCCCTAAAAGGATGGTGGATGGCGCCCTATTATAGATTTCAGGCGCGTCAATGAGCAAACGATCCCAGATAGGTACCCTATGCCTGTCTTGAGTGACATATTGCAATCCTTAGGTAAGGATAATGCGGTATTTAGCAACTTATATTTGCTTAGTGGGTATTGGCAGATACCACTCGATGTGAAATCACGAGAGGTCACGGCGTTTAGCACGCCCCTGGGCCACTTTGAGTTCCTCCGGATGCCATTTGGTCTTAGAAATGCCCCACTAACATTTCAAAGAATGATCAACACCTTGTTTGCCGGATTGATTGGTACCACAGTCTGCGCTTATTTGGATGGTCTAATAGTAGTCAGTAAGGACGTTGATTCCCATCTGATTAAACTGCGTGAAGTGTTGGAAAAACTTTCCACAGCAGGTCTTAAAATTAAACTCTCGAAGTGTGAGTTGTTAAAATCCAGAATCCATTTCCTTGGTCATGTAGTTGACGGTGAGCGTATCCACACAGTAGATAATATAGTCAACGCTGTATCTCACTTCCCGCGTCCTACCTCAGTTGATCAAGTGAGTAGTTTTCTTGGCTTATCTGGATATTATCGTTCTTTTATCAAGAACTATGCAACATTAGCATCGCCCCTAACAAGGTTGCTCAAGAAAGATGCAATGTTTATATGGGATGATGAACACGAAAATAGTTTTGCGGCACTGAAGATAGTGCTTACCAATGCCCCTTTTCCAGCATTCCCAGACTACACTCAACCTTTCACTCTCTGTACTGACGCTTCTGGTCTTGGAATCGGAGCCGTGCTCATGCAAAAGGATAGGCGTAGAAAGTTTAGAGTGATAGCTTTTGCAAGTCGCAAGCTTATTGATGCTGAAACACGTTATTCGGTAACGCATTTAGAAACGTTAGCCGTTGTGTGGGCACTTAAGAAATTTAAAGACATTATCTTTGGATATAAGATGACTGTTTTTACGGATCATGCGGCAGTAACTGAGCTGTTCCATGGCAGAAACTTATCAGGCAGATTAGCACGGTGGTATCTGACAATTCAAGAGTTTGACCTCGAGTTAAGATATTTAACTGGGAGGGCGAATGTTGTCGCCGACGCTCTGTCAAGAAATATAATACCAGTAATGCCTGTTATTAACCTTCACTCTCTCGCAACTGGAAGATGAGCAACGACGCGACCCATTATGGTCAGTAGTCATTTTTGCTCTCGAATCAGGAGAGGATGTTAAACTCCCCAAATTAATTCTTCCCTTAAGTCAGTTTGAATTACGACATAACATACTCCATAGGTCGAAAAAGACGCCAGAGGGTAATGTTTCTCAAATAGTCGTAGCTGACACGTTGTGTAAAGCGATTATAACATTGTTCCATGATGTCCCACAGGCAGGTCACCAGGGTCGTGACAAATGCTTAGCGGAATTACGAAAGAAGTATTCTGGAACACTATGAAGAAAGACATAGAATTACACATTGCTAAATGTTTGGCATGTGCTCAACATAAAGGTTCTACAGGATTACCAGCTCCGATTCTACTGTACAATATCCTACACCAGACCGTCCGTTTGACACAGTCGCTATTGACTTGTTACAACTCCCGAGAAGTCATCAGGGATCAGCGTACGTCTTAGTGTGTGTGGATCATTTTTCCAGGTTCGTGGTCTTGGTCCCACTAAAAGTTAAAACGGCAGATGCTGTGGCCTATGCATTAGTGATGAATCTTATATGTCCATATACTACGCCTAAAGTTCTGCTCTCTGACAATGGGACAGAGTTCAAGAATCAGCTAGTAGCGCAAATATGTGCGCAATATGGAATTAAACAAAGTTTTGTGACAGCTTATCATCCACAGGCTAATGGCCTTGTTGAGAGAACCAATTGCAAGATCCAAGAGGTACTGCGCCAGATTGTCAGTGATTTGTAATGCACATGGGAAGATTGGTTACCACAGGTTGCAGTGTCTATCAATGGGTCGATTAATAGCTCTACGGGCAAAACACCCTACTCCATTGTCTATGGTACCGATAAACGTTTACCTTACGACATCCTTACAGATGCGCCGTACCCGGTTTATAATACGGATGATTTCACAGCAAAACAAATTCGTGTCTTTACGGATATTCATACCCAAGTACGATCACATTTAGCGGTGTCACGCGCCGAAATGATGATCAAGCAACATAAACATGCTAAACCTGTCGTGTTAGATGTAGGGGACGCTGTTATGGTAAGAGAACCTGAAAGGAACTCCAAGCTTTCGGCTAAGTTTTCAGGTCCATTCCGCATTATTGCCAAAGAAACAGGCAACAAATTTAAAATTTGGAAGGCTAATGCACAGATTGCAGATGTCGTGCATGCGGATCGTCTTAAAAAGACCCATGAGAATTTGTTGCCTACAGTTGATGATGATGTGATAGGCTCCTCTTTACAGACTGTACAGAAGCACAGTGTTCCCAATGACTATTGTATGAAACTTCGTTCTGCAAGTAGATGTTAAACCGTGTGTAATCTCTTACAGAATGGCTTGGAACATCACTGTGTCGCTTCTACTGTGTTGTTACACCGTTGTGTTGACAGACATGTCCACATCCGTCCTCGGGCCTGGTGCGCTAGTTGCACCTCTTGGACGCGTTCTCATAGTTAAGGACGTGGCGAACATCAAGTATGTGCGCCATGGACTACTCCAGCTTCCGCGTCAGATGGACAACGTCGACGCCCAACTACAATCAGCATTGGACATCCTTCATGGTCTCAGAACCTTCGCAAGCTTCTCGTCGATGTTGGAGAGAGATTACCAGCGTCTGAAGTGGATCTTGCTGAAGAAGTGCATTCTCAGACACGACGAAAAGGGGTTCTATTTAATTTTGTGGGTCTTATCCAAAGCACTTTCTTTGGCACGGCAACGGCCGATGATGTAGCTAAATTGTGGGACCGAATGAACATTGTCGTTCAAGCTGTATCTCAGCAGAATCGTGTTGTTTCTCAAACCTTTCATGCGATTACTGCTTTAGAATCAAAGGTTAATGCAATAATATCGGAGTCTAACCAAGTATAGAGGATTGTTAGTAGGTTACAGAAATCAATTCCGACGTTAGAATGGCTCCTTTATTTCACAGAATATTTGTATGCTGCGGAAATTTCAGTTCAGAAGATTGTAACCTGTAAAAATGAACTAATTGACAGCATTGTAGATGTAGGGATAGGACGTGTGGACGCAAAGCTTGTGCCTGTACAAACGCTTCTTGACACTTTACAGGTAGCCACGTTGCAGTATAACTTAACTCCTATTTTTAATGACAATGAGGTTGAATATTATCACCCTCTGTTGGAGTCGACTCTCACGCACAATACTATTCTCATCCACATCCCTATGCGAGGGCAACATCACTTTAATGCATAGCATTTAGAACACTTCCCCTGGTTTGTTAACGACACACTGTATACTCTGGATAGGCCTAAAGAACTTTTCCTAATAGATGAAGATTATTCTTTATTGGCAATAGAAGATCCTAAGGTACTATCACGGTGTAAGTCGTCATATCTACACCTACACGTATGTCCAGCCTACATGTTCGCGTTTATTCCTGCTGCAGAGGGAATATGTGAATTGGCAGTCATACAAACCAATATACGCACAGCACTTGCGTAATGCAGCTATTGGCCAGTTAGTCTCAAAACTGTGTTTCACGCTCATTTTCACAATGTGCAGTACTTGTTCTTTTCAAATACTACTACTGTTATTTTAAAATGCCATGATGGTGTTAAGCAGCTAGTTGTGAAAGGGCATTACAAGGCTCCGGATTATTGTGAAATCACTTGTGGTTCATTACGGACTTTGCCTACTCATCAGCATTTTGTCTTAAATATAAAACTCAAGTCTGCCTTAATTCCACTTCCTATCATGAATTTCACTATAAAAGATTTTCAAATTGTTTCAGAGAAATTAAAAGTCATAGCATTCTTGAAAGAGACACAATTTGCTGATTTGAATAATAATTTGCCATTTTATCTATCACAGGAATTTGCTGTACCAAGCCTCACAATTCCCTCAATTATGTTAATTTTGGCAATCGTGTTTCTGTTCTGTTATTATAAGTCAGCCATCCAAGATGAACGTTGTTCATAACATTCTAACCCGTAAGACACTAAAGTTTAGGTCTCCTGTAGTAGCTAATACCCTTACAGTAGTAGAATCCCCAGCTTAGTGTCTACACCTCTGTTTATAACATGGTTAGGGTTGTCTAGGATGTACTGTATTCTGTGAGCTTATTTAGGCCTCACGGAGCTTGGCTGTAGGTGACCCAGCGATGTAATGGCCCCTGTCTCATCAACAGAACGTATTATATAAATGGGTTCTTACATCTGATTTACTGTATATTCAGATTCACCACCTATAACTTTCCACTGATCACTTGAAGGGTAACTTTCCCAAGAGAAAGCCCATATGTCAGCATCTATGTAAGCGCGCACTAGTGGGATGCTTTAGTGACTAAGGCTTAGTCAGTCACTCACACCAACTTTTATCGAACGGACGTTGATTCACGTTTATATACATAAACGCCGTCGTCTTTCTCATTCACTCATAAATAGTGGAACTTACGGTTGATATACATTCAGGAATTATAAACATAATAATTTTATAATAAAACAAGAAACTTCAATTGGATTTCGTTACCAAAAGCCCAATTATATTATATGTGTACCAACCTAGATAACTGGGGAATTACCACCGTAACAGAAGGTCGTTCAGATATCTAGACGGGCCGTCCCTCGTAACGATCTTCAAGATTGAAGTGCTTCCCCATCTGGAGAACTGCCACCCCGTCTGGTCCCCGAGATATGCTTGGGACTGTCAGTTGGTTGAAAATGTTCAAAGGGCCACCAGACTGCTGCCTACACTTCGGCACCTCAGCTACCCTGAGAGAATGGAGGGCCTGAACTTGCCTAGCTTATACTACAGACGGGCAAGGGGTGACCTAGTTGAGATGTATAAGCATCTCAGGGGGCACTACTGAGTCGAGTGTCCTTACTTGGAGCTGGCGGACGCTAGACCCACAAGAGGTCACAGCTCAAAATTGAAGAAACCTCAAGTCCAGAAAACTGTGAGGGCAAACTTTTTCGGAGTGAGGGTTGTAAACTCTTCGAACAATCTACCAGAAAGTGTTGTGACGGCACCGAGTGTAAGCTCTTTCAAGACAAGACTTGACCAACACTAGAGCGGGTTCAGGTACATTCAGGAGCCGGTGAATGCCCAGTACTTGCCACAGTGCGTGACAGAGACGTGACCGATCGTCCGGGCGGCTAGCGAGCAGATGTTTTGGTGAAGAGGATAAAAGAAAGGACAAGTAATCAGAAACGTGACCGATCGCCTAATCGGCTAACGAGCCGATCAGTGGTGAAGAGGATAAAAGTAAAAAACTAAATGCCTATGCTCCGTCAGATCAGCTTCAGTACACAGATCTCCCAGACTTTTTACACACTGAGCCCGCTGTCCTCATGGGTGACCAGAATACTAGACACAAGAAATTAGGTGACTCCACAACTAACACCAATGGTAGGAGACTTATCTCACTTCTCAGCGCATATGAAGATTGTTACGAGTTGGGGATATAAAATATAGTTAAAAGTCTACCCAGATCCCAACAGGCAACAACAATAAAAAACAAAGACAATCGTGAGTAGATATGTGAACACGCCTGACGCCAAGACTCTGTTACCATTCATTGTACCATTTATTCACATGTCTGTATTACTACATATTATTATACCATGTCTGATATCTATGCTTATGTCTAATGCCTATGTTCACTCACTAGGCCCCGATATACTATGTCTGTACCGCGCTAGTCGAGTAACTAGAGGACCTCAGTCATTGTCCTAGTGATGTCTAGCAACTCTCCTTGCCCAGCTAGACAACATCCCTCAGATCAGCCTCGGCCTACCTACGGTCCGGGGTCCCTTGTGCTCGCTTCTGTATCGGTCGGCTATCACGCCAAGTCTTGTACACTTATTGAATATACCTACTGCTCGTGCTCTGGAGTTTCAAGAACCTTGTCTAGGATTGCATCCACTACATGGCGCAGTTGAGTAGCTCCAACACGACAGTTCACAAGTCGCAAAAGCCGGCCTAGTCCGTCTCCCGGCCCTCTCTGTTTCCCGCCCAGAAGATATACTCCACAGTGCCCCTGGATTTAAAGTGCTTTGTGACCTTGTGAAGTGCCCTAAGTGAAGTGCAGTGCCTTTCATGTCTGTTTGCTATGTCTCTGCGGCCCTACAGGTAGCAGAAACGCCCCCAGCCCAGTCTCCAAGACAGCACCTCCGGCATACACCCCCCGTCCGCACAGGCCCGCAAGCCACTGACTCCCCACACTGAGTCACCACCAGCCCCCGCCCGGGCGCCCGGAGGGATACACCGCTGCCAGCCGCCTCCCCTCACTTCACAAATATTACAGTCAGTACTCTTTTACTTGCCCGCCAGTTCCTGCACTTAGGCAAGTACATTGACAAAAACATAGCACTTCACCTTATTCTCCTTGTCTTTCCCATCGCAACCACACCAAGCACGAGATGTCTGACCACGACGATTTGCCGGGAAATCTAGATGAGGATTATGAGGTAGACGAAGCCTCACAGACCCCCCCACCCCCCCTCACGCCTCACACGCCGGGCGCGCCAAATTCAAAGGATGGGAGCCAGGATATACGTCAGTTAATCTACTTCCTACAAGTTTCCCAAGAGAAGGAAGCCCAAAGACGTCAAGAGGAATCAGCTTACCGTCTCCAACTTCAACAACAACACCAAGCTGATAACCACAAACTCCTGACACTATTGGAATTGCTGGCAATGAGGACGACTTCACCAGCTGCCACAACCAATTCGCCAGCTTCAGCCTCTTCATCTATCCTTCAGACAACGCCTCCTCACACGGCACCTATCCCCCTTGGGTATGCCTCAGTGCCTTCTCAACCACCTGTTCCAGTCTCAACTTTCGTCGACCTCTCCGTGCCTCCTCCACCGCTTGCCGTCTCGAGCACACCCCTGCACAGCAAGTCTTCAGTTACCAGCCCCCCACCTCTTCAATCTGATGCAACATATCAAGTATACCGTCAATGGCGACGTCGTTTCGAAGACTTTGCTGTCATGTCTGACCTCGACCGAATGCCCCCTCAGAAACAACTCATCCAATTAAGATCGTGCATCTCCCTCGATGTTCAACGCCTCCTAGAGCACACGCTAGCCATTCCCCCTGACTCCTCCATGTCAGTGACAGAGGTCTTAGACGCCTTGCAGAGTCATTTCCGTGGCCTCCGCAATGAAGCCTTGCGTCGTAGGGAACTGCTATCCTGCAAACAAGCCTCTGGGGAATCATTCTCAGACTTCTATGCACGACTTAAGGACCTAGCAGCCGAGGTGGACCTATGTACAGGCGATCCTGTAACCTGTGCCGAGATCCAGCTCAAGATGATCTTGCTGATGGGTGTACGTGACGAGGACCTGCTTCAGAAACTCCTCACCCTCGACGCCGCCTCCCCCCTCACCGACTTCGTCACCCATTGCAGGTCGTATGAGGCCACAAGAGAGGCTGCCTCAGCTATACACTCATCGCCATCTCAAGTTCACGCCGTCTCCACCTACAAGAGGAATCAACGCCAGATGCAGACGGCGTCCTCTCCACAGCCCCCGTCACGGTCACCAGTTTTTTCTCCCGAATCCTGCAGAAGCTGTCAGCGCCAGCACGGTCCAGGAAAGTGCCCTGCGGCTGATAGTACATGTCGAAACTGCGGATTTCAAGGCCACTGGCCCCGCACACCTCGATGCCCCGCCAACAAGGCCTCATGCAACGCTTGCAACAAGCAAGGACACTTCGCCAAGTGTTGCGGGTCCACCGAGAAGCCCCCATCCCCAGGTCAAAATGTCTCTTCACCGTCTCCCAAGAACAACAAAGGATGCCTACGCGTGGATGATGCCTCGAGTGACAGGTCCCCCAAGCCCGTCAATGTTCGTCTGTCCTACGACACCAACTCTTCCAACCTCCTGATGATACCTGACACGGGCGCGGACATCACGGTGATTGGACCAACACACCTGGACGCCCTCAACATCCCCAGGAGTAGCCTGTCACCCACAGCCAGGAACGACGTACTCACAGCGGACGGGTCCCCGATGTCTCCAGCTTTGGGGTGCTTCAAGGCAACATTACAGCTCGGTCCCAAGTCTTGCCTTGCCACAGTCCACGTCCACGAGGGCATCCAAACCCCTCTCTTGTCATGTGGCCATTGTCAGGACTTGGCCATCGTCTCATCTGAGTTCCCAAAGCCCATCCTCGCCGTGACACACCTCAACAGGTGTGCAGAGATACCTGTTTCAGCCATGACCACACCTGCTGCCGCCCGGGAGTTCTTTTTTCGTCAGTTCAGCGACGTCCTCGTCTCCAAGTCCGACCTCCAGAAGACGCCGCTCAAGAAGATGACAGGCCCCCCGATGAGAATCCACCTCAAGCCTGGCGCGACGCCTTTCGCCATCCACACACCCAGGCCTATCCCCTTTGCCATACGGGACAAGGTGAAGGCGGAGCTCGATTCTCTGGTGCAGCAGGGGATCATCAGACACGCCGGTGAGGAGCCCTCCGAGTGGTGCCACCCTATGGTCTTGGCACCCAAGCCTGTAGGTGTTCGCATCACAGTGGACCTCACCCATCTCAACTCGCAGGTCTCCCGTCCCGCCCATCCATCGCCTACGCCCATTCAAGCAGTCCGCAGCGTCACCCCGTCTGCAAAGTTCTTTACCACGGCGGATGCACTACATGGGTACTGGCAAGTCGACCTGGCGGAAGAAGATCGCCACCTCACTACATTCATCACGCCCCACGGCCGCTTCCAACACTGCCGCGGACCCATGGGCTTCGCAGCAACGGGGGATGCGTACTGCCTCCGTGGGGATATGGCCCTGCAGGGTGTCACCAACTGCGTGAAGGTCGTAGATGACATCCTGCTCTTCGACGATGATCTCCCGGCCCACTTGAACCGAGTTCATCTGATGCTCACAAGATGTCGTGCCCATGGCATCACCCTGAACAAAGATAAATTTGTGGTCGCCGCCTCCCAAGTTAACTACTGCGGCTACAACATCTCGCCAGAGGGGATCTCAGCTGATGAGGAGAAGGTCAAGGCCATCAGGGACTTCCCTACTCCAGCGAACCTGACCGACCTTCGCTCATTTATGGGCCTGGTAAATCAGCTGGCCGACTTCTCCCCTAAAATCGCCACATCAGCCCAACCTCTACGCCCCCTCATGAGCCCCAAGCGCTCTTTCCTCTGGACTCCTGACCACGACCTAGCGTTCAGGAATGTTAAGAAGGCGTTGCTGTCACCACCAGTCCTGGCACCCTTCGACCCGTCCTTACCAGTGGTCCTCCAGACCGACGCCTCCCGTCTATACGGCCTCGGATATGCCCTCCTTCAAGACCACGGCCAGGGTAGACTGCGCTTAGTTCAGTGTGGCTCCAGGTTTTTGACGGACACGGAGACCAGATACGCCACCATCGAACTAGAGATGCTGGCAGTCGCCTGGGCTATGGCCAAGTGCCGCCTTTACCTGTTCGGCCTTGGGCATTTCACCCTCATGACGGACCATCGCCCGCTCATACCCATCCTCAATCACTACACGTTGGACGCCATCGAAAATCCTCGCCTCCAACGCCTCAAAGAGAAGACCGCCCCTTACGTCTTTACAGCTGTGTGGCGCGCCGGGAAGCTTCTGTGCATACCAGACGCCCTCTCCCGAGCCCCTGTTAGTCGCCCCACACCTGAAGATGAAGTCGACTGTACCACGGCCGCTGCTCACGTTCGGTCTTTAGTGACACACACAGCCACTTCTCTTGCTGACAAGACGACGACGACGCCCTCCATCGAAGACGATAGGACTCTCCAGGAGCTTCGCATCGCCGCCGCTCAAGACCCGGCATACGTCCAACTCCTCGACTACGTCTCCGCTGGATTCCCCACCAACCGCTACGACATTCACGCCTCCGCCCTCCCCTTCTGGAAGCTAAGGGATAGCCTCTATGCGGACGGAGAGCTGGTGTTGTACGGCCCCAGGATCGTCGTTCCCGCTGCCCTCCGCCGGCGCACCTTATCCCGCCTCCATGACAGCCACCGCGGCGTTGAAGCCACCAGGCGCAGAGCCCGTCAGACCGTCTTCTGGCCTGGTATTGACGCCGATATTAAGAGCACGGTTGAGGCCTGTGAGCCTTGCCAGCAACTCCAGCCCAGCCAGCAACAAGAGCCGTACCTGTGCAATGACCTCCCAAAGCGGCCCTTTGAGTCCGTGTCCGCCGACTTCTTTAATGTGGCCGGAAAGTCTTTCCTGGTGGTCGCCGACAGGCTCTCTGGATGGCCCGTGGTAGTTCCCTGCGGTCGGGACACCACCTCTTCCAGGGTCATCCGGATGTTCTGTCGCTTCTTCCGGGAAGTCGGAGTGCCTCTCCGCCTCCGAACCGACGGTGGGCCCCCGTTCAATAGCCACGAGTTCAAGAGCTTCGCCGAACGCTGGGGCGTCCACCACATCGTCACCTCCCCTCATTACCCGCAGGCGAATGGCCACGCCGAGGCAGCGGTAAAGTCCGTAAAATACCTCATCCTCAAGACAGCACCAACGGGGAACCTGGACTGCGAGGAGTTCGACAGGGGCCTACTAGAACTCCGTAACACCCCTACCCCTGCCGGACGCTCTCCTGCCCAGGTGTTGTATGGCCGCCCCCTTCGTACTCGTGTGCCTGCCCACCCCCAGTCCTTCTTAGATGAATGGCAGATCAAGGCGGACGAGTGCGACCGCAGTGAGGCTGCCCGGATGGCCCAAGTGACAAGCCACTATGACGCCCACGCCCGCCCCCTTCCCAGGTTGACCGTCGGCCAGCAAGTACGAATCCAGGACCCGACGTCACACCGCTGGGACAAGGTCGGGGTCGTCATGGGCCGTGGCGAGTCTCGTTCGTACCAAGTCCGCCTCCCCAGTGGTCGTGTGTGGTGGCGAAACAGACGCCATCTCCGCCCAGTGCCATCCTCTAGTGACGAACCTTCCTCCCCGTCCCCTGTGTCCCCTTGCCCAGACCAGGAACGAAGGTCGTCAGTTGATCCTCCCATTGTCCCTCGCCGCTCCCCCCGACTCATGGAAAAAGAGTCCGTAGACCGCTCGAGATTGCACTACGAGCGTAAAGGGGGAGGGAGGTGTATAGATATGTGAACACGCCTGACGCCAAGACTCTGTTACCATTCATTGTACCATTTATTCACATGTCTGTATTACTACATATTATTATACCATGTCTGATATCTATGCTTATGTCTAATGCCTATGTTCACTCACTAGGCCCCGATATACTATGTCTGTACCGCGCTAGTCGAGTAACTAGAGGACCTCAGTCATTGTCCTAGTGATGTCTAGCAACTCTCCTTGCCCAGCTAGACAACATCCCTCAGATCAGCCTCGGCCTACCTACGGTCCGGGGTCCCTTGTGCTCGCTTCTGTATCGGTCGGCTATCACGCCAAGTCTTGTACACTTATTGAATATACCTACTGCTCGTGCTCTGGAGTTTCAAGAACCTTGCCTAGGATTGCATCCACTACAAATCGGACTATAAAAGGGTAGACAAAGGATGCGAGTTTTTGTTGTGTATAATAAAGTACCATAAATTCCTTAACAAAATATTCAGCTTTCTATAATTTACCCTTAACCATACTTAACCTAAACATTAACAGTATATACATATTTATACAACATACAATAATTTGAAGCAAGGTGGAGGTGGGGAGGCAATATAAGATTACAAATACTTAAGTGCGGAGCTGAGATGGCTGACGAGTAAGGCTGAGTATTGTAGAAGACGGTAGGTAGTCACTGTGCCGTAGGTTTCCAGGATAGGTGATCCTGTGGTCACTTCCCAGAGTGAACTGAACTCTCCTCGAACTGGAGCTGACAAAGAAGACTTTGAGGAGGTGACGCAACAACCAGGATATGGAGAAGGGAAACCCGGGAGTGGTAACTAAGACGAGTCATACTCGTGTTTCGTCCCTAGATGGCGTTGCTCGTGGTGCTGGGTAGGTAGATCAGGACAATAGATGGCGTGGTTCATAGTGCTGGGTAGGTAGATCATGACAATTGGTGGCGTGGTTCGTAACACACCCCCCCCTCCAAAGACCTCCGTAGCGCGGGCGCGAAGGAGGTGATCACCTGGTGCGTCTGGAGAGTAGCTGCTGCATTTCCACTGGAGCTCGGGATAAGGAGTCCGCAATCAGGTTGTCCACCCCCTTTATGTGCCGGACTTGTAGATTATAGGGCTGGGTGAGGAGAGCCCAGCGGAGGATTCGCTGGTTGGAGGTCTTGTTGGTTTGGATGAACGTGAGTGGGTTATGGTCGGTGAAGACTAGGGTTGTTTGTGGGCAAGACTGGAGGTAACATTCAAACTTCTTTATTGCCAACACCAGAGCCAGGGCCTCCTTCTCTATGGTCGAGTAGTTGGTCTGATGTTTTTTCAACTTGGCGGAGTAGTATGCCACAGGGTGAAGGACATCAGTGGTTGGGTCGGGTTGTAGGAGCACAGCCCCCACTCCGACACCGCTAGCGTCGATTTGCAGATGGAAGGGCAAGGTGTAGTCAGGGGGGTGGACTACAGGCTTGGAGGCAAGGAAGGCTTTGAGGCGGTGGAAAGACTGGTCGCACCTCTGGTTCCAGATGTAAGGGACCGCAGAACTGGTAAGGTCTGTGAGGGGTCCAGTTCACTCTGGGAAGTGACCACAGGATCACCTATCCTGGAAACCTACGGCACAGTGACTACCTACCGTCTTCTACAATTCTCAGCCTTGCTCGTCAGCCATCTCAGCTCCGCACTTAAGTATTTGTAATCTTATATTGCCTCCCCCACGTCCACTTGCTTCAAAATTGTTTATGTTGTATAAATCTGTATATACTGTTAATGTTTAGGTTAAGTATGGTTAAGGGTAAATTATAGAAAGCTGAATATTTTGCTAAGGAATTTATGGTACTTTATTATACATAACAAAAACTCGCATCCTTTGTCTACCCTTTTATAGTCCGATTGTCTTTGTTTTTTGTTGTTGTTGCCTGTTGGGATCTGGGTAGACTTTTAACTATATTCAAAATCCCCAACTCGATTTGCAGATGGAAGGGCAAGGTGTAGTCAGGGGGGTGGACTACAGGCTTGGAGGCAAGGAAGGCTTTGAGGCGGTGGAAAGACTGGTCGCACCTCTGGTTCCAGATGAAAAGGACCGCAGAACTGGTAAGGTCTGTGAGGGGTCCGGCCACGCTGGAGAAGTTACTGCAGAACCGACGGTAGTAGCCGCACATTCCCAGGAAGCGCAGGAGTTCCTTCCTCGTCCTTGGAGTGGGGAAGGACAAGATGGCTTTAACGTTTGCGTCCTTGGGTCTCACCATACCATGCCCAACGATATGTCCCAGGTAAGTCACTGAGGCCCGGCCAAAAGCAGATTTAGCCAGGTTTATGGTGAATCCAGTCTCTTGCAGTCGTGCGAACAGTATCTCCAAACGCACCAGATGTTCGTCCCAGCCGTCCGACACCACCACCAGGTCATCCAGGTAGGCGAACGTCCCACCTAGGTCCTGAATTAGGTAGTTGATGGCCCTCTGGAATGTGGCCGGAGCATTAGAAAAGCCAAACGCCATAACCAAATATTGAAAAAGACCAAATGGAGTTATAAATGCCGAGATTATTTTTGCCCTATCCGTGAGTCCCACTTGATAATATCCTTTCAACAGGTCCACGGTACTGATAAATTTTGCACAGCCTATGCTGTCTATTATATCTTCAATCAAAGGTAAAGGGTAGGAGTCTGAGACAGTGACCTGGTTCACTTTACGATAATCGGTACAGAAACGAAAAGTGCTATCGGGTTTTGGAATGAGAAGGCAAGGTGAAGCCCAGGGGGAGGTACTAGGCTCAGCTAAGTTATGTTTTAACAAAAAATCTACCTCCTTTTTCATAATCTCTCTTTTTTGTGGATTTAGTCGATATGCTGATTGCCTAATGGGTTGTACATCATCTGAGATTAGCTTAATATCATGTTTAAGTATATTGCAAAACCCTGGGAGGTCTGACGTGACTTTAGGAAATGTCGATAATAACTTAGTGAGATCTTTTGCTTGAGATGGATTCAGAACAGAAAAATACTCATCCAAGTTGTTGAGTATGTGACTGTTAGCAGGGTTTTCTTTAGGTAGAGGGAAGTCTAAATTCTCCAATAGGTCCATGTCATCTGTCTCCGGCTCCGGCCCTGACAAAACCGTATGCAATACAGGTAGGCTTATAGCCTCTGGGATGTCTTCCTCTGACTGCCTGGAATGGTAAAGTTTCATGAGATTAATGTGAACAAGTTGTGAATCTTTTCTGAGATCAGGAGTATGGACTATATAGTTGAGAGGAGATAGTTTATTTGCATGGATTTGAAAGTTTTCATGGAACCGTTCCAAGCAACCTTGGGACGGTGGGTGGTAAGCCGAAGATGTACAATGGTCCACACTGAGGTCTTTCATCACCTGTTTGAACAAAGATGGATCAGATTGTTGGGCTTTAATGAGCTCATCCTTACTAATGGTCTTATTGTACAGATCTTCTGTGGGTAGGAAGATATTGGAGGTGGTTTTAGATGAAGAGGGCCCATTTCGCACACTCTGTGACCGGGTGGCAGCACAAGATGGGAAAAGGTGAGGAATAGTTTCTTCAAGGTCAGTGGTGGAGTTGACAGGTAAGGGAGAGTCGACTGTCTTTATGTTGGGAACCACTAGATCTCCTACCAAGTCATTACCCAATAATAAATGAATGCCGCTCACAGGCATTGGATCTTTCCTAATGGCTATTTGCACTTCCCCAGTAATCAAGGGTCATTGGAGGTGCACTTTAGCTAAGGGATAGGAAGAATGGGATGAGAGATCTGAAAATAGAACACTCTCCTTAGTAAATGCAGTAGATATATCAGGAATGACGTTAAACAGGAGGATAGATTGTGCTGCGCCCGTATCACGTAGTATACGCATAGGGAAAGAACGAGACCCCTCTATGATTGAAATTTTTCCCTCATAGGTGAATGAAAAGAAGAGATCCTGATGGGGCCTTTCCACATTGGTGGTTGCTATTGGTTTGGATTTGGGATCCAGGGAACTACTTTTAGTAGTTCGACACTTTGGATGTTTACAAGACTGGATCGTATGGCCTGGGTTTTTACAGCAAGAACAATAAAACTTGGTTGCATGAGGGGGGGGGGGTAGATGTGGGACCTTTCGACCTACCACTCACGTCCCCAAGGTTATCATCAGAGGAGGACCTAACATGCCGGAAAGTACCACGTTCCCTACGGCATTAAACAGATCCGGATTCTTCCCTACACTCGATAAGACTTACTACACGACTGCCACGTGTAATAACAGGTAAGCCTTATGACACTTGGAACCTAATATCCTACGTCTGTCACTCTTACTGTACGGTAATACCAATATATGCACACATATGAAGGAAACTTTAAACCACCGTAAAGCAATTGTGAACAGAAGTAACAGGAAGGAGGAATAATTAACAAGGAATAAGAAAGGGGGAAGGAATATGGCACTTAATGTTGTGTCCTGTCACGGTCGCCATTTGTTACGAGTTGGGGATTTAGAATATAGTTAAACGTCTACCCAGATCCCAACAGGCAACAACAACAAAAAACAAAGACAATCGGACTATAAAAGGGTAGACAAAGGATGCGAGTTTTTGTTGTGTATAATAAAGTACCATAAATTCCTAAACAAAATATTCAGCTTTCTATAATTTACCCTTAACCATACTTAACCTAAACATTAACAGTATATACATATTTATACAACATACAATAATTTGAAGCAAGTGGAGGTGGGGAGGCAATATAAGATTACAAATACTTTAGTGCGGAGCTGAGATGGCCGTCGAGTAAGGCTGAGTATTGTAGAAGACGGTAGGTAGTCACTGTGCCGTAGGTTTCCAGGATAGGTGATCCTGTGGTCACTTCGCAGAGTGAACTGAACTCTCCTCGAACTGGAGCTGACAAAGAAGACTTTGAGGAGGTGACGCAACAACCAGGATATGGAGAAGGGAAACCCGGGAGTGGTAACTAAGACGAGTCATACTCGTGTTTCGTCCCTAGATGGCGTTGCTCGTGGTGCTGGGTAGGTAGATCAGGACAATAGATGGCGTGGTTCGTAGTGCTGGGTAGGTAGATCATGACAATTGGTGGCGTGGTTCGTAACAAGATGTTCAAATTATAGGTAATAATGAACCAACACACATCTATGGCGGGGCTCTAGACAAGTGTATTGGTTTTAATTTATCATACACTACTCATAGCTCCGATGTTGTCAATGATCTTATGTCTGACCACAGCCTAATCGAAGCTAGTATACATGTAGCCAATGACACCCCCACTAGTGGTAAACTGAACAGACGTAGAATCACAGTCAAGCAAGAACATGAAAGGCAGTTCATAGACTTCATCCATGACTGGTACAAGGACTATAAGCCTGACAACTACCAAAGATTCCATGACGATCTGATAGATAGGACTTATACATATTTCACCAACAATGCCTCCACTATAAAAAGAGAAAAAGTGGTCAGAATAATGGGAACAGGCAAGAGCAGTGCTATGATGACCCTAAACTGAAAAAAAAACTCAGGGCTTGAGTCAGGAGGGTGGGTAAGGGTTACAAACAAATTAGAACACCTCAAATCTTACAATTGTATCAAGCTTCCCTTGCTGCTGTCAAGGAACGTGTAAACGAACTCAGACACACATCCCTCAGCAAAGCCTGGAAAGACATAAACACAATCAGAGGTAAAAACAGTAGACACCCATCCAAACCCTCTGCAAAAGTTTAATGAGCTAATAACAAAGTGGGCTCATGTGTCTAGCTATGACATGTTACCAACTAGGACTCGGGGACTCCTTGATGCGAAGTCTGTAGAGAGAAGTAATCTTATCAACTTTATACTGGGCACACAGAACGATGAGTGTGATGTTCCATACACTGAGTGGTAGCTTGACGCCGCCCTCGCCAGGGGTAGGTCTACTTCCCCTGAAGAGGACGTAGTCACCTACAACATCGTTAGACTACTAAGGCGTGTGCCGGGCAATCCATTATTGGTATTGTACAATATGAGTCATGCCGAGGGCCAACTATCCACATCATGGACCAGCAGTATTGTTGTACAAATACCGAAACCAGGACAGCCTGATTCTTTTCGTCTTACACTGGATAAGTGGTTACCTAACCAACAGAAGGGCTGCTGCACTGTTTCTGGGTTACAAAAGTGAAGTTAAAGATATGCAACTTGGTACCCCTTAAGGTGAAGTACTTAGCCCCACTGTGTTCAATGTTCTTATGAATGCATTATTAAATTTAATACCAGACAACCCCAGCAATATCACAATCAGCAATGCTGATGATATTCTTATCTCTCTCTTTCTCTCTCTATATATATATATATATATATATATATATATATATATATATATATATATATATATATATATATATATATATATATATATATATATATATATATATATATATATATATAACAAAGAAGTAGTTATATGTGCTTGTTTGTTTGTTTGTGTGTCCGCACGAGAATCTTGGAAACTACTTTACCGATCTGTAGTGATGATGGATAGTGTTATATGTATTGATGATGATGGATGGTGTTATATGTAGTGATGATGATGGATGGTGTTATATGTAGTGATGATGGATGATGTTATATGTAGTGATGATGGATGTTGTTATATGTAGTGATGATGGGTGGTGTTATATGTAGTGATGATGGATGGTGTTATATGTAGTGATGATGGGTGGTGTTATATGTAGTGATGATTAGACAAGAAAATAATAACTGTTTAATGCTAACAAAATATACTTTGCTGTACCGTTGTAGTGAAAAACATTGTGGAACTTATATACACCGTTAATGAACTATTGATGGAAGAAGTTTTGGGGACTGAACAGTGAGACAATGTGGAGCCTCCCGGAGAGTGGCGTCCTACCGTGGCCTAGGGAATGAGCCGCCCGCAGGGTGGCGTTTCTGCTAGTACATAATAAACCTCATCGTGAAATGCAAACCACCTTGAGCCATATATACGCAGCCTGTGAGAACCTCGGTCTTATTATCTCCACTGAGAAAACTAAGGTGTTCAACAAACAAGCTGGTAACGGCAAACGCGGCCCCGCCAAGTTCAAGAGAGGTAACAACACTATTGATTATATTTCTTTTTTTAAATATCTTAGTGTCTCCGTCCTTTGTACCCTACCTGCCATACGACAGCTAACCCGCCAATGTACTGACAGACTGAGACCTCTTAGAAGTGTAGCAGGGTACAGCCCACAATATGGTGCTAATATTAGAATTGTTAAAACTATGTAACTAGGCTATGTAAGATCTCTGATAGATTACCACGCACCAGCCCTGGTCCTTCGTGACAGGAAAGGCGTTGACAAGCTCGAGAAAATACAAAATAAAGCCCTCAGAATTATCCTAGGACGTTCCATAAGCACTAAAGTACTTAATATGAGGAAAGAACTAGGTATACCCAGTGTTAAACATAGAATAATTGAAGTCAACCTCATGATAGCCCTGAGGTTTCTGCGTGGTGATTCTGATAACATTGTTTCCTTAAATTGCTAGAATGTATGAACCATGGGACTGGTGAGTCTAAATGGATCGAAACTACAGCTACACATATGACGATGTTTTGACTAGACTACCTGTACTAAGTTGAGACACAACAGCGCTTCCTGCCACCCTGGCGGACAGTTCCCTTCGATATCACAATACCGACATATCCGCCTAAAAAATTAATTATACAAAGTATTTATCTCCAACACACTACCAAAGTGAGAGCACATGAACATATACACACTCTACAGACTGATGATAATATCACACTGGTCATCTACACTGATGGATCTCTTAACACCGCATGTGGGAGGGCTGGAAGTGCTATTGTTGTGACTCAACCTGACGGTAATATAATTGAGAAAGGAGTTAGAATTAACAACTGGGCAACCACTCTACAAACTGAATTAGTTGCCATACTCACATCTATTAAATTCATTGACACCTCTGTCACTGACAGTCTCATGATCACTGATCCTCTTTCCTCACTACTTGCCCTTGACAGTCTCATCATCACTGACTTTCTTTCCTCACTACTTGCCCTTGACACCCTCAACTCAAGTTATCACGCTCTTGTTTCTGAAGCCAGACACAAAAATGCGTGCCTTGTTGACCGGGGTGTCAAGGTCAAACTGTTGTGGATCCCTCTCACATCGGCCTCATAAAACTTGACAGAGTTGATGCCCTCGCCAAACTCGCGTCTAGCAAAGACACCGTTGAATACAATTTGGGTCTGTCAAAAAGAACCCTTAAAACTGTAATTAGGAAAGAACTTATTAATGAATTTGACGCAAGAGGACAAGTGCAAACAGGCACTAGTCAATCCAGAGTTTACCATGATGAGATGTATCAAGTGAAACATGTATATGGAGCAAGGAACAAGATCACTAGATTAAAAGATGTTGTAACCGCTAGATTAAGGTTAGGATATAAGTACCTCTGGCAGTATGTTCCTCAATCAGATGTAAACAAGACTAAATGTAAAGTGTGTGGCCAGACATATGGCCACACAATTGAACACTACGTCCTCGACTGTGTGAAAATAGATCCTTTTAGGGACAGGTCCAAGCACACTGTGTGTGAAATGGCACAACACTTCATCTCTAATGGCAAGATAGCCGATATATTAAGATTGTATCCACTTTTTTGCACTTCTCACGGAAATGTGAATAACATAGAGTGGGGCCAGACATACTGCCTCACACGCCTGTACTCACGCATTTGTGAATGAGTTACCCTTTATGTATAGAAATAAACATATAATATAATTGAAATATTGTGTAACATTCAGTGCCATAATATCCTGACAACGGGGGTAAATTATTATGACCTGTTGTAAACTCTACTCTGTAATCCTTTTGCGCTACCGATCAAAGGATGAGTGTGGGGTGCACAATAAAGTAGCCGCTGTAAGCGGCAAAATAAATAATCAAAATCACACACACACACACACACGTCATTGTCAGGTATACAGTATATACGGAATCGGTTATTTCTCAAGATGACCGGCATGCATGTTGGTAATTTTGTAAAATAAGATAAAAACAGGCTAACCTAAACTAACCTCACCTTATGGTTGAACAAGGTTGGGTTTGGTTAGGTTAGGTTTGGTTAGGTTAGGTTAGGTTAGGTTAGGATGGCTCATGTAGCTTGATACACAGTTAAGTGGTCCTATTTTTGTTTTTTTATTAACTTTGGACTATGTGCTGTCCTAACCTTACCTAACCTTATTCAACCAATAGGTTAGGATAGTTTACGTACTGTAGGTTAGCCTGTTTGAAAATTATTTAGCAAAATTGCCTTCAGTACGATGACTTCATCTCTTGCGTACGATGAATTGATTCCCCAAAGTATGGAAAGGATAAAGTCACTGTACCCAAAGGCGTCTTTATGTGTTTGTGTGGCTGTCTGTCTGTCTGTATATATGTTTGTGTATGTGCGTTTTTCTGTGTGTACATCAAGAGCATCGCAGAAGTTTACACAAGAGCAACACCAATTACGTCTTCTCGCCTATATGTTGTGTTGACGTTGTGTAAAACATCCGTCGGCAGCACCAATAAACCTCGCTATGGCGGTGCTCATGAAAATATTACAGGAAAATTTTCAGGCCAGGAAAATGGTGCAGCCCCTGCCTTGTGTCACTGAGAACTTTGGTTATTTATTACAGAGAGGAGCAGCGTGTTCCATCCTCGTCATAATGAAAGGGATGCAGGTGGCCAGTTGACCCTTAATGAAACATAACAAGGCAAATGACAATGTTGACAGCTAGAAAGGTCAGAGGTAAGGTGCTGTTTTCTTCAGTTTCATAGATAATATTTTCTATAATGTGGAGTTGTGTCAGACTTAGAAACGGGTCGAAAGCCTGTAAGGTTATGCTTCTGTAATATTAAGATGAGAGTTTTCTGAAGAACGTGTGGTGAAGTGGAATGTTATAAAAAAATCTTCGTGGGTGAACATTTTCTAAAGACAAATTAAAAATAGTAAATTTATTAATACCACCACTCTAGCGTATTGCCAGATACCCAAAGAATGTTCTATATTACTGAGGGTATATACAAACACTTGTTGTCTTTAAAAGTAGGTTCTATTCTCGTACGGGAGATAATACAGTAGGACACAGGAAGCCTGTGGGCACGCCACCAGGACTCAGTCTTAACTACCTCTACATCTATCTATGTATTACTACGCGCTGGCCTATACAGATGCCAGCATTCACAAGCTGAATACATAAAGTATAAATGTGATAATTTATATACATAATATGGTGCACAATAAATGGAATATTACATAGAATTAATACATGTTCTGTAATACTTTACTATACATAATTAATAATAGTAATATAAGAGTAATATAATAATATACAGCTGAAGGCACTACTTTGTGTCCATATATATCATACACCTCCCTCCCCCCTATACGCTCATAGTTTCATCTTGAGCGGACCTTTTGTTTCTGAGTCGCTCGGACCTGCGGAGTACTGGGGCAGAAACACAAGGTGGGGATGGATTTACTTTAGAGACATCAACATTAGGGGACTCAACTGGGGAGGGGTCAACACTAGGCAGCTCCACAGGTCGGAGGAAACGACGGTTCCTCCACCATACTCTACCACTAGGAAGACGCACTTGGTAGTCCCTGGACCGGCCAATACCCATGACAACCCCAACCTTGTCCCAGCGGTGAGATACCGGATCTTGAATCCTGATCTGCTGGCCGATACTCAACCTGGGAAGGGGGCGGGCATGACAGTCGTACCGAGCAGCGACATCTGCGGCTCGTTCTGCTGCACGGCGGTCACATTCTTCAGTCTTGGCCTGCCACTCTTGAGAAAAAGACTTCGGGTGGGCAGGAACACAAGACCTGAGATGATGTCCGTATAGAACCTGGGCTGGGGAGCGTCCGGTGAAGTTCGGGGTGTTGCGTAACTCCAACAAACCTCGATCGAAGTCCTCGCAGTCGATATTTCCTGAGGGTGACACCTTAAGGATCAGGTGTTTCACAGTCTTGACTGCGGCTTCAGCGTGTCCATTCGCCTGGGGGTAGTGGGGCGAGGTCACGACATGACGGACTCCCCAACGGTCCATGAAGTCCCGGAACTCGTGGCTGGTGAACTGGGGTCCTCCATCAGTCCTGAGGCGGAGGGGAACACCAACTTCTCTGAAGTAATGCCTGAAGCTCCGGATGGTAGCAGTAGCCGTTGTATCACTACCACAGGGGACGACAACAGGCCATCCAGACAGTCGGTCGGCAATGACGAGGAAGGACTTCCCTGCAACTGCAAAGAAATCGGCCGACACAGACTCGAAGGGTCTTGAAGGGTTATCGTCGCACATTAAAGGTTCCTGTTGCTGGCTAGGTTGCAGAATCTGGCACGGTTCACAGGCACGGACGGTACTTGCAATGTCCGCGTTGATTCCGGGCCAAAATACAGTCTGCTTCGCCCGTCGCTTGGTGGCCTCCACTCCTCGATGGCTGTCGTGAAGGCGGGCCAAGGTACGGCGGCGTAGGGCAGCAGGAATAACTACTCGTGGACCATACAAGACGAGGTCTCCATCACAATAGAGGTCCTCGCGTATTTTCCAGTACGGGAGTAGCGATTCATGAAGGTCGTATCGGTTCGATGGAAATCCCTGAGACACACAGTCGACGAGCCGGATGTAGGAAGGGTCGGCCCGGGCTGCGGTGCGGAGATCTTCAAGAGTCTTGTCTGCATCCGGTGCTGTAGACTCTTCTGATGTGAAGACGGCCTTCAATGAAACCACTGACTTGAGGGATGCAGCAGCTGTAGAACACAACATCTCGTCCTCTGGGGTGGGGCGACTGACGGGGGCGCGGGACAGGGCATCCGGGATGCACAACAGCTTACCCGCACGCCACACAGCCGTGAAGAGATAAGGCGAGAGCTTCTCTTTCAGACGTTGAAGGCGAGGATTTTCTACTGCATCCAAAGAGTAGTGATTGATTATAGGTATAAGGGGCGATGATCCGTGAAGAGGGTGAAGTGCTGAAGTCCTATCAGGTAGAAACGGCACTTCGCCATCGCCCAGACAACAGCCAACATCTCCAGCTCAATCGTGGCATATCGGGTCTCAGCGTCCGTCAGGAACCGGGATCCACACTGAATTAAGCGGAGTTGTCCACCGCCATGGTCCTGCAGAAGGGCGTAACCAACGCCGTAGAGTCTGGAGGCGTCAGTCTGGAGGACGGTGGGTAGGGCTGGGTCGTAACAGGCGAGGACAGGTGGACTCACAAGGGCCTGCTTAACTTGCTGGAAGGCCTCTTGATGATCTGGGGTCCACAGGAATGTCCTCCTGGGGCTCAGCAGGGGGCGTAACGGCTGGGCTGTGGCGGAGATGTCAGGTGTGAATTCAGCCAGCTGATTGACCAGACCTAAAAAAGAACGGAGGTCTGTTAGGTTGGCAGGGGTTGGAAAATCCCTGATTCCACTTACTTTCTCCGGGTCAGCTGCAATGCCTGATGCTGAGAGGGTGTACCCACAGAAGTTCACTGATGGAGCGGCGACTACAAACTTGTCAGCGTTGAGGGTAATCCCGTACTTTCGACATCTGGTGAGAACTTCATATATCCGGGAGAGGTGGGCACAGTAGTCTTCGTCGTGGAGTAAGATATCATCAACCACCTTGACACAATTCGTGACTCCTTGAAGGGCCGCGTCACCACGTTGACAGAATGCATCGCCCGTAGCGGCAAATCCCATGGGGCCTCTGCAATACTGGTATCTTCCAAATGGTGTGATGAATGTAGTCAAGTGTTGGTCTTCTTCGGCCAACTCGATCTGCCAATAACCACATAAGGCGTCCATAGTTGTAAAAAACTTCGCCTTCGGGTCCACACTTCGAACAGCTGCGAAGGGTGTGGGTGAAGGGTGGGCTGGACGGGAAACTTGCTGGTTAAGTTTTGACAGATCGGTGGTGATCCGTACTCCACCACGAGGTTTGGCGACGGGGACGAGAGGGTGGCACCAAGGTGAAGGTTCGTCTCCGGCCGGTTTGATGATTCCCTGAACAACCATGGAGTCAAGTTCTTGTCTAACTAGCTCCTTGTAGGCGTGAGGAATCAAACGAGGGGTGTGGATGGCAAAAGGTGTAGCACCATCCTTAAGATGAATCTTCATAGGTGGACCCACCATCGGCTTGAGTGGTGTGGATCCTAAAGATTTCTTATTAACCAACACGTCAGCAAACTCCTTGAGAAGGTAAGCTCTTGCGTCAGAAGGGGACGTGTTAGTAGAGATAGGGAATTCCTTCAACCTGTTGACATGGGTGACCTTTAAGATAGGTTTAGGGAATTCCTTGGAAATAATGGCCAATTCTTGACAATGGCCATATGATAAAAGCGGAGTCGGGATACCAATATGAACATCAATCCGGGCTGAGCAAGACTGCTTACCAAAGGTAAGGGTAGCCCAGAAAGATCCCAACGCTGGAGCCATCTTGGAACCATCAGCCGTCAGTTTCGTTGTCTGAGGAGGGGGCTGTAGGTTGCTCCGGGGTATTCCCAAACTTGCTAAATGTTGTGGACCAATTACTGAGACGTCAGCACCGGTGTCAGGTAACATCTGAAGACTGGATGACGAGTTACCGTAAGAAATGACGACATTGATGTGCTGGGGCGTCGTGTCTGTGGAACTACGTACACGACGGCAGGAACGACTGGACACAGCGTCTTGATGCTTGCCAGAAGGAGGGGGCGCGCCAGCACTACCTGAGGATGACTTCTTGGATCCTAAGTGGCGTCCTTTATGTGTCTTCTTACGACAACATTTGTCATAATGGCCCACACGACCACAAAGTCTACACTGAACTTTGCTAGCAGGGCACTTGACTGTATAAGCCCAGTGACCCTGGCGGTCGCAACTTCTGCACACGCTTTGAGCAGCTGGGCACTGGGAGGCATTATGCTGTCTCGCACAGCTGTTACACAAAGCTGCTGCTGAAGGTGTGGCTGGAGGGTGAGGGGTGGGGTTACCTTGCTGCTTCTTACCCTTTCTGTAGGAAGACACTGCCCTCACCTGGTCAGGCTGTGAGCGTAAAGCTGAAGTCGCACACCTGGCGGCCTCGTACGCTCGACATTTCGTAACAACATCTTGAAGGGAGGAAGTGGGGTCGAGGGAAATGAGACGCTGAACTAGCTCTTCATCTCGGACACCCGTTAAGATAATTGTCTTAAGTTGTGTTTCTTCACAGACTTGAGAATGTCCGGGACAAACATCAACTTCCTCTGAACACCTTTTGAGCCTTACAAAAAACGCGTCAAAAGATTCTCCATCAAGCTGTTTACATTGGAGGAGTTGTCTTCTCCTGAGTGCTTCGTTGCGCTGTCCCTTGACGTGTTCTTGCAACTTGTCGAGCACGGCCTCTACCGTCAGAGTTGTCGTAGGAGGCACTTGAAGTGTGTGCTCGAGAGTACGTTGTGTCTCTAAGGACAAGCACATACGAAGCTGGATCATTTGTTTCGGCTGTGATAAACTGGACAAGTCAACCATTGTTGCGTAGTCTTGCCAACGTCGACGCCATTCCCGAAACATCTGATAAGAAGCGTCAGACATCAGAGAGGGAGGCGTCTGTACAGCAGCCTTTTGAGGTGTTGTTCCGACTCTGGGAAATGAGGTACCAGTACCTCTAGTCGCATCAACATCAGTTGTAGCAGACGAATCTTGTACGGTAGAACGTTGTGGGGAGGCTAACAGAGAAATCAAAGCTTCAAATCTGGCTTGATCCTCCTGTCTTCTAAGGTCATCCTCACGTCTACGTATCTCTTCGAGTTCTCTGCGTGTTTGTTCCTCTTTGTGGCGTCGTCTTTCAGACTCTTTGTACCTAATTTCTTCCTCTTCTCTCCTTGCCATATCGTCCCGGCGTCGAGAAGTTTCCATCCACTTTATCAGTTGAAGGAGATCTGTGGACGCATGCATCGCAGGAGAGCTGGCTCGCGACGAGCGAGGAGATTCTGTGGGTGATTCGGCACTGTCACTGTGGGGGGCGTGGGGCGTAATCGTGGGTGGGGAGATGTCTCCCACACTAAAACTCGTAACCCCATCGTCCAGGGTATCGTTATGATCCCTGTGAGACATGCCGACTGCTTCTGTACTCTATCTGTGCAAAAGATCGGGTCAGCCCCTCGTAATCTATGCACAGAATTACAGAAGTTTACAGTAAGTCACCAGAAATATAAGGTGAATGCGTGTGTGTGTGTGTGTGTGCCTGGCGGGAGGGGAGAGACTTGGCGCGCTGCCAGACGTAGGAGCGAGTGGCCAGCGTCGGCTAGCTCCTCAGTCACCCTCAGACCAGAGACGGGAGAGCATGTACTGTCGGGTCGCTCCCTTAGTCAGCTGACCGCAACTTTGCACAGACAATTATGATTAAAATACACAGCACAGCACTTCACAAAACACTTCACTTCACAGCACAGCACTGTACACAGCATAGCACTTCACAACACTGTAAGTCTAGAGGCTTGTAGTAGTCTTGCTGTCGGCTGAAGTGGAAGAGACGCCATAAACAGAGTCCGGGTGGGAAGGCTTGGTCCGCTGAATCTCACTGAGAAATAATCACTGCGCCATCTAGCGTATTGCCAGATACCCAAAGAATGTTCTATATTACTGAGGGTATATACAAACACTTGTTGTCTTTAAAAGTAGGTTCTATTCTCGTACGGGAGATGATATTACAGAGGACACAGGAAGCCTGTGGGCACACCACCAGGACTCAGTCTTAACTACCTCTACATCTATCTATGTATTACTACGCGCTGGCCTATACAGATGCCAGCATTCACAAGCTGAATACATAAAGTATAAATGTGATAATTTATATACATAATATGGTGCACAATAAATGGAATATTACATAGAATTAATACATGTTCTGTAATACTTTACTATACATAATTAATAAGAGTAATATAACAATATACAGCTGAAGGCACTACTTTGTGTCCATATATATCATACAACCACCGCCGCTGCCGCCATCACCACCACTTTTTTAAATGTGTCCCCCAATAGCCAAACCTTCACCGCCATTTAATTGCCTTATAATTAAATATCCAACTACAAAAGTAGCTATCCTAGCGATGTTGAATTAGTTAAGCCGCAGATCTATGAGGCATTCAGTGACTGTTGCCTCATAGTCAATATTTGCAACAGTTGTCGGCTTTGGGGCCGAAGATCTCGTTCCTCTGAGACAAGGCAATATAGACCTAAGTAGATAGAAGGACAGTCGACATATCAACCAGGCTGCGACGTAGCTTCTGCGCTGCTGCTTCTGTTCGGATAACACCTCGGCCAGTCTTGCACAGAAACATCTTGCACTTGATCCCATCCTGCCAGAGGTTGTGAACTCCAGAAGAGTGAAGCTGCCTTGATCAACATTCTCAAATCTCTCCCCATATTCCCTGTTTTATAATTCTCATTCCTCTTGTGTGCAGCATAGAGAGCAGATTTCCTTCAACATATTTGCTGTGAGACCTTTTACTTAGTCATGCCACATGCATATGAACCCCCCTTTCTTGCACACATTGGGAGGGCAAACATTCTGCTGGTTAATCATACCTTAGACTCTTAGAGCAATGAAATCTGTAAATTCTTGCTTATTAAGGCTGAAGCCTTTTGCCCTTATCGGTAACGTGGTTAGCCAGTTCGAGGAGCCCATCTTCTGTGCTATAGCTACTTTTTTTCAAGTTCTCTAACGATTGCAGCATCAGTTGTTGAAGTTTATCACTTTGGGTGTGCTGCCGTTCTGTCATAATAGACCGTCGAATCTTGTTTATTTCGTTAGTATCCATCTGACTTGCTGCATTCTGAGCTATTATTTTGTCAGTGAGGGCTGCCGTGAGCTTGACGAGTTCTGATGTTCGGTGGCAACAAGCTTCTCTGTATAAGTCATTCCTATTCCAACCATTCTCAGTGGTAGTGCAAGGAGTGACCTTCCTGCTGGGGTTAAATAAGGTCTTTTCACTAGTATTGAGATAAAAGCGACCTTGATGGGTTCTTCCAGAGAGTAGAGGAGGGGTCCGATATCGGGGATGGTGCGCATCAGGTAATTCCAGGGATGCTTCACTCCATGGGTGAAAGCCGCAAATGCTGCATGTGGCTCAGTTTTAACATTTTCCGACAGCACTTGGATTTCTTTCACCCACTCATTTTCTTTTCCCGTAAAGTACTCGATCTTGAAATCGTTCATGCCGATTACAGCACCTAGATGTTTTTGGCCGTCCTTTGTTATTTTGACTTCACTTCCTCCGAACACCTCTATAGCACGGTCATGGTATTCTATCTTCGCAATGAGGAAGGACTTGCTGGCCTTTGGGTGGTACCCTATTTGTGGACCACGTGATGTTAAATGGTCCCACCTCTTTTTGCTATCCTCCACTTTTCCTGCTCCTCTTAGGTCATTAGCATATGCCTCTTGCTTGACCTTGGTTGCTCATAGTTTATTGTGTGTTGAAGCACGTTTACACCTACTGCACACATTGTCATGGCGACTGGATCCCCTGCATAATTCCCTCGGTTGAATGTATGATGGTATCTCCTCTTTGGACCTTGAAGCTTGTTATATAGAGGTCTGGCAGATTCCTGTAGGTGTTTTCAACATTCATTGCAAAGCTTGGACACTCGATCTTGATGTTATGCAGTGTAGCCTTGATGTTGATTATGCTGTATGCGTTGGAAGCGTCAGCTAGGAGTACTGCCTGACAATCACGCTGCTCAAATATCTTCCTCACTGCGTGAATAGCACCTTCACCCCAGCCTGGTGGCCAGCACATACTTGCATGTTCCCTGCAGCTGCCCTGATATCATCAATGACCACTCACATAATGCATTTTCCAATGATTCGTCTCAGCATTTCCCCCACCCCTATAGGCCTACATATTGGATTTTTGTTCAGGGGGATGAGGCTTGTAGGTAATGGCAGCATGAGGTTCTTAGCTCTCTTGCAAGGGAGGCGGTGGCATTGCAGAGATCACTTGCAGCGTCGCCAACCTTGATAGCGCTGAGGATGCTTCTCCACCAGACTGCAACCAGGCCTTAAGGGCCTGCACCTCCCTGTGTTTTCAATGCTTTTACCACACTACCTCCTTGTTATTTTTTTAACATGACAGCATTTGTAGGGATATACTGTAGTTACCCGGGAACCTGATGCTTTCCTCTGCACTTGAATGGGGATTTTTTCCTTCAGTTGTTGTAAGGTCTCTCTCCTTATTGGCAACACACCATCTGAAGATTCCTCTGTGAGAGATTTTACCGCCGAGGACACTTTTCCCACTCGCATCTTGTTACCAAACTTTCTAGCAGCATCCTCCGTGACTTTCTTTCTGTTGCCTGAAAATTTCAATCTCTTCTGCAATGTTCTTGTCTCACTTAGAAGATTGTCAGGAGTCACTTTCTACCATATTGTCTATCTTCTCTTCATTGCAGCTACATCTTCCTTGCATTTACTCCTTGCATGTGTTCTCTGGCATAATAGATGAGGTATTATTGCCAGTATGTGGAGAGCTATTGCTGCCACATTTTGGTGGTTCAAAGAGGTTAATTGGAGACCACCTAATAACTTCTGAGCAGTTTATTTGACCCACTTTTCTGCATTTCCCTCGACATGCCTCTCTACTACTAGTACTTTTTTTAAATTGGCCTCCATCCTCCCCCTATAGCCACACCTTCGCCACGATTTTATTACCTTAAAATTAAATATCCTAATACATAATTAGCTATCCTAGCTGTGTTGAATTAGTTGAGCGTGTCTGGCATAGAAGCATCTTGCACTTGGTCCCATCCCACCAGAGGTTGTGAACACTAGAGGAGTGAACCTGCCTTGATCAACATTCTGAATTCTCTCCCTATATGCCCTTATCTTGTAGTTCTCGTTCCTCCTGTGTGCAGCATCAAGAGGTAAGTTACGGTGACATGCGGCCATGGGATAAAAAATCCTGATGTCGAAGAAGGCTCGCTGTCCCCGCATCCAGAATCCTCGAGCAGAGCCGTCAACACGGGCTTCGTTGGATGTGTTTGAAGTCCTACGTTGGAAATTCTCACCGTCCAATGAAAGGCTCTACCCTGACATCACGGCAGACTTCCTTCAACATATTTGCTGTGAGATCCCTTACTTTGTCATGCCTCATGCATATGAAGCCCCCATTCTTGCACACCAAGGCGTGATCGACGTCATAGGAAAAGCCACACACGCATTGGGAGGGCAAACCTTCTACACTGGCCTACCGTACCTTAGAGCATTGGCATCTGTAAATTCTTGTTTATTGAGACTGAAACCATTTGCCCTTATCGGTAACGTAGTTAACCAGTTCGAGGCGCCCACCTCCTGCTCAATAGCTACTTTTTTTTCAAATTCTCTGGTACTTGCAGCAACAGTTGCTGCAATTTATCACTTTGGCCGTGCTGTCGTTCTCTTGTAATGAACCTTCGAATCCTGTTTACTTTACTGGTATCCACCTCCCCTGTTGCGTTCTGAGCTATTATGTGGTCCGTGATGGCTACCGAGAGCAAAATTTGGTTTTGATGTTCGGTGGCAGCAATCTCCTTTGGATTGGTCAATCCCATTCCTCCCAGTCTCGGTGGTAGTGCAAGGAGTGATCTTTCTGCTGGGGTTAAGTGAGCGTGTTTCACTAATTTGGGAATGAAATTTACGCTGATAGCTTCTTCCAGAGGGTGGAGGAGGGGTCCGATATCAGGGATAGTACGCATCAGGTAGTTCCAGCGATGCTTGACTCTATGGGTGAATATCGAAGCCGCATGTAGCTCTGTGTTAGCAATCTCAGACAGAGCTTGAATTTTCCTGACCCACTCATTCACCTTTCCCATTACGTACTCGGTCTTGAAATCCGTCGTGCCGATTACTGCACCTAGGTGTCATTGGCCATCCTTCGTTATTTTGACCTCACTTCCACTGAACACCTCCATTGCCCGTTCATAATGTTCTGGCTTCACAATGAGGAAGGACTTGCTGGCGTTTGGGTGGTACCATATTTGTGGGCCTCGTGATGTTACCAGATCCCTCCACTTTTTGATGTCCTCCACTTTTCCTGCTCCTGTAAGGTCATCAGCGTATGCCACTTGCGTGACCTCAGTTGTTTCAAATATTATTGTGTGTTGCAGCACGGATAGGCCTATTGCATACATTGCCATTGCAACAGGGTCCCTCTGCGTTGTTCCCTCGGTTGACTGTATGGTGGTTTACTATATAAAGGTCTGATGGATTCCTATAGGAGTTTTCAACATACATTGTAAAGCTTGGACACTTGATCTTGATGTTGTGCGGAACGGCCTTGTGGTTAAGCATGTTGAATGAATTTGAAGCGTCCACCAGGAGAACGGCCTCACAATCCTGCTGCTCAAATATCGTTCTCATGGCGTGAATGGTATCTTCCCCTCCAGCCCGGTGGCCAGCACAAACTTGCAGGTTCCCTGCTGCTGCCCTGACATCATACTTTACCACCTCCATTATGCATTTTCCGATGATCCACCTCAGCACTTCCCCCACCCCTATAGGCCTAAATCCTGGATTCTTATCCAGAAGAATGAGGCGGCAGGCCATCAGAGCATTTTCTTTCTTTTTTCTTCTTTTTTTACGGGGGTTTGGCCACCCGGGCATAGGTTACTGACTCACATCGGGGCCAGTGTAATAATAATAATAATAATAATAATAATAATAATAATAATAATAATAATAATAATAATAATAATAATAATAATAATAATAATAATAATAATAATAATAATAATATTATTATTATTATTATTATTATTATTTTTATTATTATTATTATTAATGATAATAATTCAGATAAGTAAGATTAGAATAAAAATACAAAATTAAAAATAATAAAATAATAATGATAATAATAATAATATAAACACTGCAGTAATAATAATAATAATAATAATAATAATAATAATAATAATAATAAAGAACCATAAAGAAATTAAATAAAAAAAGATTAAGAGTGAGAAACAAAATATGTTTGCTGTGTCGTCAATGCTAAGAGAAACAATTGTGTGTATATCGTGGCCGGACAGATGGCCGAAGGGCATTTGGCCGACGGACGTTTCACCAACGGACATTTGACCGAACGGACATCGAGCTGAGGGCACATTTGGCCGAACGGACAATAGACCGAACGGACAAATGGCCAAACGGACAATAGCCCAAACGGACAAATGGCCAAACGGACATTTGGCCGAATGGACATATTGCCTTTTTAATTGTTTTATTTTTTTTCTTCTTTGCAATGTATTTTTTGCACATTTACTAAAGGATAAATGATATTAATTGTAATGTAACTGCTTTATAAAAATTGCTTCAGTCTTGTGCCTAATATCTGGTAGTCGTCGGAAATAATCAGCATTATTCGGAAACAATCAGCATTATTTCCCCAATTTTAATTTAACTAGTGAATTACAAGGACCGAGAGAGGTTTATGTACACAGGGTGACCTTACAAAACATGAGGTCAAGTAAAAAACATGACATCCGCTAATCCACACACCAACACCACCACAAACACAAAAGAAAGGGGGACGTAACTAGTCATGTTAAGTCAGGTGAAGTTTTTAGCCACTCCTCCAAACCAACCAAACGTTAGCCCTGCTTGCCTGGACTCGGATGCAGTTGCTTTTCAGAGGTTGTAAAGGAAAGCCGATATTTTTATTGTTGTTGTTATTATTATTATTATTATTATTATTATTATCATTATTATTATTATTATTATTATTATTATTATTACTTTATTTAATATTTGTTTCTTTTAAGACCATGGAATTCATACCAACGACAAGAAGAGGAAGAAGGCTTTTGCTTGCCGGCTACGACTACATCGTTGATAAGCGGAAAGACAATGTAATATATTGGCGATGTGAATGTAAAGGAAGTTGTTGGGGACGATTAAAAACAGAAGAAGACGTTATTCAAGGAGAAGCAAGTAATCACTCTCGTCCCCCTAATGCCAGACGTAATCTCCTTGAAAACAGTAAAGAAAATTAAAGCAAGAGCCAGACAGTCGGAGGAAGTAACATCGACTATAATACAAAACTGCACCAGTGAGTACCCACTTGATGCTACGGGTGCTCGTCCTAACAAAGAAACTCTGGCAAGAATGGTGCACAGACAACGCATGGCACCAGACCGGGACTTTTTAACTGACGTCTTACGGAAATCAATTAGAGGAGAAGACTTTGTCATCCATGAAAGTGACAACCTGCTAATTCTGTCAACACCTCGAAACTTACAGCTTCTTGCTTTCAAAGATCACTGGCTGTGTGATGGGACATTTGATTCTGCGCCAGTAGGATTTCAGTTATATACAGTGTATGTTATCCTGGAGGAGAGCCATACAATTCCCTTGGTATACTGCATCGCAAGGAACAAAAACCAAGCAACTTATGACATGATTTTTAGCACCCTCAAGCAAGTGAGACCAGATCTCAATCCTGTTTCAGTCACCAATGACTATGAAAGAGCAGCTCTTAATAGCATCCATGTTTCCCAAACACAAAAATTTTTGGATGTTTTTTCCATTTCGGGCAGTGCTTGTGGAGACAAACACAGGGCTTAGGACTACAGAGTTGGTATAACCACCCAAGAAATGCACTCATCGTCAAGTCCATTCAAGCTTTAGCATTTGTGCCAGTCAGTGACGTTGCTGAAAGCTTCAATGAATTTGTTTCGGCACTAGATGATGAAACTTATGAACTTCTATCTGAGTGTCTTGGCTACCTTAAAGCGACATGGATTGGTGTTGTACAGTGTGGAAGACGACGAAGACCAGCATTCGAATTCAGGCTGTGGAACATATTGGAGAGAAACACACAAGGCCTTCCACGGACAACAAACTCTCTTGAAGGATAGCACTGGGGGTTTGAGCAGAGAATGGCAATCACCCGCCCCACCGTTTGCCGCCTCGTTTCAAAATTAAGAAAAGAGCAGTCGGACTGGCAGTTGACAATTGAGCAGGCAGCAGCAGGAATGGTATTGAGGAAACCGAAGAAGAAGTACCAGATATTAAACACAAGACTGAAGTCTGAAATTGAGAAATATGAGGAGTATCCCAGAATCTACTTCTTGAGAGCAATTGCCCACAATCTTTAATTATCTATGAACATTTCGTTTTATACAGCAATTTTTATAAAGCAATTACATTACAATCAATATCTTTTATCCTTCAGTAAATATGCAAAAAAAAAATGTATATCATGCAAATGTATCACATTGAAATTATGTTATCTTTTTATCCTTTGTTTTATAAAGCAAATACAATGCAAAGAAACAATTACATTACAATAAATATCTTGTATCCTTTAGTAAATGTGCAAAAAATACATTACAAAGAAGAAAGAAAAAAAAAGAAAATAAAAAGGCCATATGTCCATTCGGCCGAATGTCCGTTCAGCCATTTGTCCGTTCGGTCTATTGTCCGTTCGGCCATTTTTCCGTTCGGCCAAATGTCAATCGGCTCGATGTCCGTTCGGTCAAATGTCCGTCGGTGAAACGTCCGTCGGCCAAATGTCCTTCGGCCATCTGTCTGGGAGCCGTGTAAATGAGGCAGAAAGTCAGATCAGCAACCTGGGACTTGGTCACAATTTTCGTGATGCCATATGGCAGTAGGGACTACCATTAGACAACACATTATGTTTCCAATATCTTCCCAGGTGGTAGTACCTCCCTGTTTGGTCGCTGCCTATCTACCTGCTACCGATGGAAGTGTTGGCAGCACGAGGATGCCAACTTTCTGGCAACAACGGCAATGGCAGTGCAGCGCCTTTTTCCACACCATCCCTCCTGTTATTTTCTAGAACAGGACAGCATTTGGTGGGATATAGTCATCCTGGAACCTGATGCCTTCGTCTTCACCCTCAGGGGAATGTTTTTCTTTCAGTTGTTTTAATGTCTCTCTGTTTATTGGCAGAACCCCACCAGAGGATTCCTCTGTGAGAGATCTTACCGCCAAAGACACTTTTCCCACACGCTTTTTGTTTCCAAGCTTTCTTGCAACGTCATCGGTGTTTTTCTTTCCGTCTCCTATAAATTTTAGTCTCTCCTGCAGTTTTCTTGCTTCACATAGGAGATCATCAAGGGCCCCATACTGCCACATTGTCAATCTTCTCTTCATTGCTGCCGCATTTTCTTTGTGCTTAGTCTTTGTGTGTGTCCTCTGACAGAATAGATGTGGTATTATTACCAGTATTTGAAGAGCTAAGGGGGCAAGGAAGCAGTCCTGAGTGTACTGAGTTATGAGGCGAGTCATCTCCCGAACCATTTCTTTAGTGGCCGCACACTTGGGTGGTTCAAACAGGATAGCTGGCGACCACCTGACAATTTCTGAGTAAATTTCTTTAACCCAAATGTCTGCATTTTCCATCGACATGCCATTTCACTGAGGTGGCTGCCTCTCATTCACCTCGTGGACATCTGCTACAACTGGAGCAGCGTTTATTAGAACTACATTTTCAGATTAAGTAGACTCACTTATACCATTTAGGATATCGTCGGGCGGTTGGGTCTCAGCGATATCCACTGTGGCCTCCTGTGTAGGCTCCCTGCCTTGTGGGTTCCGACAATTGTATCCCTTTCTGCAATCCACACATGGTCGGTTGTTTCTCGCACAGTCACAGCTAGTGCAGTTTTGGTACTGGCTAACACAGACGCAGCAATGTCTGTTACCCGGCATAGTGATCAGCACTTTAAGCAACAATTACGTCCGCCTCCGACATCTGCTTTGGTCCCATACAGAAGAAGAAACTAGTTCTTATGGGAAAAGGGCGGAGAGGTGACAGGCTGGACTGCTGTGTCCGGGTAGTAGGGGCATACGTGCGCGCTTGGATGTGTAGGCCACCCCCCTGTGGGCGACAATCCAACATCAGAATGATACACTGGAAGCAAGAATTATCAGACCTAACACTTGTTTATATATCCTTTGCAGAAATAACCACTATTTCTATGGTCGCACTGATGTAATATTAGTTATATATACTCACTTAGTCGGCTGACACCCCATGAAGTGACCGTTATTTGGTCCCATAAGGGCGAGAGTCTCGATGCCAGCCCTGCCAAAGTAAGCCTATCGACACTGGCACTGGCACCTTGGGCGGCAGTTACGTTCGCCTCCGACATCCAAATACTCAGACTCGCTTGGAGATCGCCGGTGAACACACGGAATTTTTTAGAATAATGCCGTAAGGGATGAGAAGAACCTTCGGTGACGATGCTTTAGGGTGACATCCGATATTCACCAACACACTGTGAAATTCCCGCTCCCGCACACCGTGTATGTCCCCACCAATAACACTTTAGATCAGGGAGGACACTCCAACATACCCACGACGCGCATAGACGTGACAGTTTATGGTGTTATTTACCGTGATATCCTTGTTGCCTGTGCAGAGAATATTTTTATAAGTAAATGGAGAAAAAAACATTTGAATTTGGCATACTTAACCCTTAATTTTATTTTGTTTTTAAATAGTTAAGTCACTCTCATCAGTCAAGCTCAGGTGACCAAAACGGCTACAATGGAGCAGGGATATTATAGTACTATGTGATGAAACCGGTATAATATAGTACGATGTGATGGGGGAGGTGTAATATAGTGCTATGTTACAGAGCAGATGTAATATAGTGCTATATGATTGAGCAGGTGAAATATAGTGCGATGTGATGGTGCAACTGTAATATATTGCTATGTGATGGATCAGGTGTAATATATTATGTGATGGAGTAGGTGTAATATAGTGTTTTGTAATGGAGCAATTGTAATAAAGTGTTAAGTGACAGAGCACATGTAATATAGTGCTATGTTATGGAGCAGGTGAAATATAGTGCTATGTGATTAAGCAACTGTAATATGGCATTATGTGAGGGAGCAGGTGTAATTTAGTTCTTTGTGAGGGAGCAGGTGTAATGTTGTGCTAGGTGACGGAGCAGCTGTGATGGAACAGGTGTAATATAGTGTTATGTGATGAAGCAGTTGAAATATAGTGTTGTGTGGTGCAACAGGTGTAATATAGTGCTAGGTGATGGATCAGGTGTAATATAGTGTTATGTGAATGAGAATGTGTTGTACTGCGCACATCATTGTCATCCTTAATATCTCTTTAATTAATATTGCTCTACATAACATTCAAATCCACCGAGCTTGTAGAGTCACAGAAAACGCTAGAAAACGGCATACTCTGGTAAGGGATAACTCACCTACTGTATGTTATTTTAGACGAATTGTACCAATGTACGGACATGTAATAAATATTTAGAGTATGTACTGATAGTATTAAGGAGAACTCATGGTATATATAAGATGAGTGGCAAGGTCCTATTGATACGGACTAGTGTACTGTAAGGGATAAGTGTAACCGTGTGTAGACCGTGTCAGAATGTCATCATATTTACGTCTGTAAACGATTAGTAAACATAGCTACCGCAGATATCAGATGAAAATATATGAGAACAATGATCTGGAAAAAGAATAAATGTATCAGACCTATGTGAAGTGTTGGAAGTGATCCAGAAACTATGCTTCAAAGAGAATATCTTGTATACCTCGGTGTGAGCTTTGTACACCTCGTTACCCCATGTGACGAATAACCACGAAAAGTGCAAGGATCAGAGAATCTTATGAATGTGTTCAACGATTGCAACGGGTGAGAGGAGGATCCCTAAGTACAGAGTGACTTGAGGTGGGTATACCCACGCCATGAAAACACGACGCTCGGCTTTTGTTTGGGTTGGCGCCAAGGCCGCCCCGGGCTACGGTGCCAAATTAATGTTATAACCCAATGAATTTCCCCAGGAACTAGCAAATCAGACCCTTACTTTAGTATGTAATTAAGAATTAAGATATGTAATTATAAGGCATAAGGTCACAATAGATAAGAAAGTGTATGTGAGAAACAGAATAATATCAAAGTGAAAATAAGAGATTGGAAACTGTAGGCCTAGTTCAGTGTGAGGCCCCAGGCATTACTTTTACTTTTATCCTCTTCGCCACTGATCGGCTTGTTAGCCGCTTGGGCGATCGGTCACGTCTCTTTTCCTTTATATTCTTCACCAAAAGGTCGGCTCGCTAGCCGCCCGGGCGATCGGTCACGTCTCTGTCACGCACTGTTGGCAAATACTGGGCATGCACCGGCTCCTGAATGAACCTGAACCCGCTCCAGTGTTGGTCAAGTCTTCTCTTGAAAGAGCTCACACTCGGTGCCGTCACAACACTCTCTGGTAGATTGTTCCAAGAGTTTACAACCCTCACTCCGAAAAAGTTTGCCCTCACGGTTTTCTGGACTTGCGGCTTCTTCAATCTTGAGCTGTGACCCCTTGTGGGGCGAGCGTCCGCCAGCTCCAAGTAAGGACACTCAACTGAGTAGTGCCCCCTGAGATGCTTATAAACCTCAACTAGGTCCCCCCTTGCCCGTCTGTAGTATAAGCTAGGCAAGTTCAGGCGCTCCAATCTCTCAGGGTAGCTGAGATGCCGAAGTGCAGGCACCAGTTTGGTGGCCCTCCTTTGAACATTTTCAACCAACTGACAGTCCCTAGCATATCTCGGGGACCAGATGGGGTGACAGTACTCCAGATGGGGAAGCACTTCACTCCTGAAGATCGTCACGAGGGACGGACCGTCTAGATATCTGAACGACCTTCTTATAAGACCCAATAATTTATTTGCCTGATTTACCTTCTTCTCACAATGGCCCGAGAACTTCAGCTCATTGTCAACATACACACCTAGGTCCTTCTCACACACAGTCTCAACTAGTACATTTTCTTCATCCCGTTGGGACATATGGTACGCCTCCTTACCGTTGGTACGCCCCAGGTGCATCCTCTTACACTTCGTGACATTGAATCTCAGCAGCCATTCCTTCGACCATTCCTGGAGCCCACAGAGGTCCTTCTGCAGCTCTTCACAGTCCGCTTGGTTCTTAATTTCCCGAAATAACTTGGCGTCATCGGCAAACATTTGTATGGAGGAGTGTACAACGTCAGGCATATCATTTATGAAACAAACAAACAACAGCAGGCCCAATACACTACCCTGCGGTACCCCACTTGTTACAGGTACAGATGACGATTTCGTGCCATTAATCACCACACATTGCTTGCGGTCATGTAGAAAGTCTTCTATCCACGCTAGGACATTTCCCCGAATTCCGTACCCTTCCAGTTTGATTTTCAGCCTTTCGTGGGGTACACTGTCGAAAGCCTTGGCAAAATCTAGGTAAATATTGTCGATATTACCACCCCGTTCTAGAATATGGGTCCAAATATCCAATACCTTGAGCAATTGTGTCAAGCAAGAGCGCCCCGGCATAAAACCGTGTTGGCAATCTTTTACAAGGTTGTTTCGTAGTAGATGTTCCATCGCTGCATCTCTGATAATACTCTCAAGTACTTTACATATTATGCTGGTCAGGCTCACCGGTCTATAGTTGTTCGTGGAGTGCCTATCGCCCTTCTTGAAGATAGGACTCACATAAGCCACTTTCCATTCACTGGGGACCATTTGTTCATCCAGGCATTTACAAAACAGAATCTTCAGGGGCTCTGCAAGCTCGTTGCACAGCTCCCTTAGCACTCTAGGATGCACCATGTCAGGTCCAGGACTCTTATGGACCTTTAGCCTGGACAGTTTATTTCTAATACCCTCTTCTGTGAACACAATGTGGGTCAGTGCTGTGTCGAACCGTCTGTCCTCAAACGCAGGAAGGTTAGTTGCATCCTCTCTTGTGAACACTGAGGAAAAGAAGCTGTTCAATGCCTCAGCTTTATCCTGGTCAGAATCTGCGTAACTACCATCTTCAAGCCTCAGGTCTGATACTCCTACTCGCGTTTTCAATTTCGACTTTGCATAGCGGTAAAACGCCTTTGGGTTTGACTTGACCTCGCGTGCAACCAGCCTTTGGAACTCCTTTTCAGCCCTCCTACACTCTATCTTTGCTTGGTTTCTGGCTCTTGCATACATCCTCCTGTCTTGCTCATCGTTTGACCCAACCCACGTCTTGAATTTCTGGGTTTTCTTCTTAATTTTGTCGACCGCCGCATGGTTCATGTGTAGGGATCCCCTCGTATTCCTAGAAGCACTGGGTTTGGTCTTGGGTATATATTTATCGATCAAATGGGTCATTTTACTAGTTATGATATTCAGCGTAGTGTCTGCGTTCTTGTACCTTAATAAGTCAGGCCAGTTGATACCCCTCATCTCTTCCCTCATCCCATTGTAATTTCCCTTGTAATATTTGCACCTTGGCCTGGCCTTATCTTGAACTAGGTAACAGTTAAATCTGAATGACAACACTGTATGGTGACTGGTGCCAACTGGGGCAAGGTGTTCCAGTTTGGCCACCATACCCTCCTCGTTTGTTATGATGAGGTCAAGTGGCTTGGGTGTTTGTTCCCCTCTGTAATGTGTCGGGTCTCTCACATGTTGGAACAGAAAATTATCTCTCAGAGTTTCTACAAAAAGAGTAGCAGGATTATTCAAGTCATTCGGGGTTGACTCGTTTCTCCAGTCGATGTCGCCATAGTTAAAGTCCCCCATGATAAGGAGGTGGCTGGGGTTGAGCATCGCCGCATTGTTTATTAAGGTTCTTAAGTTCCTTTGATTTAGTGGGCCACAGTTCGGGGATCTGTAGATACACCCGACGATAAGTAAGTCCCCTCCCTTTAATTTAATTTTACACCACTTGGACTCTTCAAAAACATCCTCTCCCTGTACCCTCGCCTGGCTGGCTCTAAGGTCTTGCCTAGCGTAGATAACCACACCCCTCCTGCAGGATTCTTGAGTTAGGTTCGTAAATGAGTCATATCCAGCAATACTGAACTCACATTCCTCTGGGTCGATTCTCCTGTTCTTGTACAACAGTTCTACAACTCCTACAATATCTGGTTGGTGTACTCTTAGTAGTGTTTCAAACTCCTCCCTCTTATCAAGGAACGTGTCAGTATTAGTGTACATGACATTCAAGCCAGAATTTGTTCTCGGTAACGTCTCTGCTCTTAGTAATAAACCCGCTCCACCCACATTCTCAGAAGCTGCAGCATTTGCTAAGTACACTGTATTTTGCAGGGTGTGGTTAAAAATGTCATTGTTTACACGGCGCTCGTTCCCTCCTGTCCGGTAGGCTGAGCTGGTGCCGCCTCCCGGGTGGGGGGTTGAGTGGGTGGAGGGTGCACTGCTGCCCCCTGGCCCTGTGTCGGCACACTTGTTTCCACTACCCTCCCCCTGAGTATAACCCATGTGCACCTGTCCCCGTTCCTCCTCGACTCCTCCCTCTTCTGCTTCAAGTCCAGCAGGAGTTTCTTGTGCTGTTCCCTCTGCATTACCGTGCGGTCTGGGTGAATAAATACATCCCGAAATGCCTCGCTCCTTGCTAAGTTTTTTGCCTGCCGGATAACTTGCCATTTCTCCTCCTCACTCCCTAGTGTGATCCTGAGGGGGCGAGGCTTAGCCCCCTGCTTTTGTCCCAGTCTCCTCACATCCTGAGGGGTTGCTGGAATCTTCAGAACCTCTGTGCAAATATTTTGAAACAGCACCTTGTCGTGTGTTTCCTTACTCACAGTTCCCTCTGCCTGGCTCTCTGGGACTCCAAAAACTATTACATTGTTCCTGCGCTGGAGCCGTTCCTGGTGTTCCTCCTCTCCCCTAACAGTCGGTGCGTTAATTTTCATTTCTTCGACACACTTTTTCAGAGTCCCAATCTGCTGTAGAACCTGTACTGATTCTGCATTACTCTCCGCCCCCCCCCCCCCGTGGCCCTCCTAATACGTCAGCATAACTCCTCTTAGCAACCACCTCCATTCTATTAGCTACTTCCTCAGTCTTAGCAAGGATCTCTTTCTCAACTTGCTCCAGTTTGTCAACCAGCAGGGCTCCTGCTTCATCTATTTTCGTCCCTAGAGAACTCGTTCCCTTATGGATTGCAATCGCTTCATTCACCTTGACTATGCAGCCAGGGCAATACCAGCAACAGCCATCAAGCTTTACGGCAGTTAGTAACTTCCTAAACGTTGCATTAGTTAGGCCTGCATCCTCCATATCCGACGTCTCCCTGCAGTAATCACATATCAAACTCATGGTTGTTGTTGTTGTGGGGGGGGGGTGCAGACTGTGTATAAATCTACACCTATTTCAAAGAAAATAAAGAGAGAAAAAGTACTTAGCTCCTCTCTGTTGCCTATAGAGTTGTCGTCTGCGACTGCGTACACTGTATCTCCCTGTCAATGGTGTAATGTAGGCACAGTTTCAGTCCTTGAGAAAGCACACAATCAACATAAAATTTAAAGTCTCTGTGGCACCTATGACACGACTTGGTTTCAGCTGGCACGGTGCCTTTCCAGCTTGCTTGCTAGTGAGCGCTCACTTTAAGTTATTTACAACTTCCGCGGTCACTGATGACACTCTGAACTATCACTGTGTACACTGTATCTCCCTGTGAGTGGTGTATTATAAACACAGATTCAGTCCTTAAGAAAGCACACAAACAAAATAAAATTTAAAGTCTCTGTGGCACCTATGACACGAATAGGCTGGCAGTTGTCCTTACCAGCTCGATTGCCAATATGTATTCACTTTAAGTTATTTTAGTCTCTTCTGCATTCACTGATGACAACTATGAACTGATTTAACTGAAGGCACAGTACTACACTCCCTGGTTGGCCTTTATCACAGCCGTGACCACAACACCCTAAAAAATAAAATAAAATAAAAGCTTTGTCATGTGGCAGTGATTGTGTGGTTATAGGCCTGTGACCCTGGCTGTACCTCCAACTCGGTGGAAATTGAGTTTTCAAAAATACAATCGTGTCTAGCATGAAAAGTCCGACATCGATTTACACTTTCACCTCACTAAGACGATCTTGACGAACTTATGTAATCACTGTCCAATTTCTGCCGCTCTACATCGAAGGCCCGAATGCCGAACACGCTTTGTTACAGAGACGCAACACGACCCGCCCTACCGCCCAGAACCATAACAGTGAACTCCATCATGCTCCACTCAGCCCTAAAAAGACTTATCTAGCAGTTTTTTACATCTTAAAACCTTGCCTAATATTATAAAGTGAAGTAATAGTTGCAATAATGCGTGGTGATAAAAGCCCATCAGGCATTACTCTCAGTGACGCCCGGCTTCTCACCAAAACAGGTGGTGCGTCCAGAGCGTCGGCCAAACCACCACCACTGCTCTACTGTGAGGGACCCACCGGGTGTGGTGTGTTCTGCTTGTGCCATTATGCACCTCCACTGTGAATCAGCGGATACCCTACATATCACCACCCGGGATAGGAGAACATAATTGTGTGTTTGAGAAATTTCGCAGTCGCCACATGGAGCGACCTAAGAATACCAGGCCTGGAACCAGTACTGGTATGATTTCCGGGGAAAAAACCCATCTACTTAGCAAGAGTTGAGTGTGAACGAGGTACCTGGTATGTGTGCCTGAAGAAGTTCCATGCATGTAGGTGTGGAGTGTACCTGAGATGCTATAATATAACATGTGGTGCTATACTCTAACATGTGGTGCAGTCTGATGTGTTGGGTATTATGGTAAGAAGGAATGACCGAGGTAAGGCCATTGGTTGCTAAACTTTTACTTTTATCCTCTTCACCACTGATCGGCTCGTTAGCCGCTTGGGCGATCGGTCACGTCTCTGCTACGCACTGTTGGCAAGTACCGGGTATGCACCGGCTCCTGAATGTACCTGAACCCGCTCCAGTTTTGGTCAAGTCATGTCTTGAAAGAGCTCACACTCGGTGCCGTCACAACACATTCTGGTAGATTGTTCCAAGAGGTTACAACTCTCACTCAGAAAAAAGTTTGACCTCACAGTTTTCTGGATTTGCGGGTTTTTCAATCTTGAGCTGTGACCCCTTGTGGGGCGAGCGTACACCAGCTCCAAGTAAGGACACTCGACTGAGTAGTGCTCCTTGAGATGCTTATACATCTCAATTAGGTCACCCCTTGCCCGTCTGTAGTGTAAGCTAGGCAAGTTCAAGCGCTCCAATCTCTCAGGGTAGCTGAGGTGCCGAAATGCAGGCACCAGTCTGGTGGCCCTCCTTTGAACATTTTCAACCAACTGACAGTCCCTAGCATATCTCGGGGACCACATGGGGTGACAGTATTCCAGATGAGGAGGCACTTCACTCTTGAAGACCGTTACTAGGAGCAGACCGTCTAGATATCTGAACGACCATCTTATAAGAACCAATAATTTATTTTCCTGATTTACCTTCTTCTCGCAATGGCCCGAGAACTTCAGCTCATTGTCAACATACACACCTAGGTTCTTCTCACATTCAGTCTCAAATAGTGCAGTTTCTTCATCCCGTTGGGACATACCTGTATGATACGCCTCGCTACCATTGGTATGCTCCAAGTGCACCCTCTTACATTTCGTGACATTGAATCTCAGCAGCCATTTCTAAGACCATTCTTGGAGCCCACAGAGGTCCTTCTGCAGCTCTTCAGTCTGCTTGGATCTTGATTTCCTATCATCGGCAAACATTTGTATGGAGGAGTGTACAACGTCAGGGATGTCATTTATGAAATAAACAAACAACAGCGGGCCCAATACACTGCCCTGTGGTACCCCACTTGTGGTACCCCACTTGTGGTACCCCACTTGTGCTTTACTTTGGCACCCAGCAGGGCTCCAGATTCATAGCAATCACCGAAACTTGGATGAACCTGGCGAGCAAGATCTTTTTATCAGAGTACAACATACTGTAGAAGGGTACAACCTTTTTCACAAGGATAGGGAAGGTAGGAAGGGGGGAGGGGTTGCACTCTTCGTTAGGGATACATTAAAATGGTGTATTAATAATTCAATAAAGGGTGAAATAGGAATTGAGTCTGTATGGTTAGAAATTGCGGAAGGAAGAGAAAAACTAATTATGGGAGTGATTTACAGCCCCCCAAGTCTTGGGAAAGAGGCAGCTCAGCCCATATGGCAGGAAATGAGTAGGGCAGCAAGATACAACAACCTGTGCATTATGGGGGATTTCAACTTCAGAAATATTGACTGGGACAACATTGTAGGTGACTATGAATCTGAAGACTTCCTAGATGCAGTACAGGACAATTTTTTTAAACAATTAATTACAGAACCTACTAGAGGTAACAATATATAAGACCTAGTATTAACAAATAAAGAAAATATTATCAGAGATATCACAGTAGGGGAAGAACTAGGGAACGGTGATCAGAGAAATCAGGTTCACCCTAAATTGGGAAACTAAAAACAATGACAATATGGTCAAAGTCCCAAACTTTCGATTGGCGGATTATGAGGAGTTAAGAAGGTACCTAGGTGAGGTCGCCTGGGAACGGTCAGATCAGTCCCCAGTAGGAACGGGTGAGGTCACAGATGACACAACAATTGATCATGACTATAAAATATTCACTCGTATACTACGTAAAGCACAAGAACAAAATATACCATACAGAAACATTAGGTTAAATAAGAATGATTCAAGGTGGATGACCAGAGAACTTAAAGATGACATTGGAATAAAGAAAGGAATTTATAAGAAATTAAAGGGAGGGGAGGAGCAGCTCAAAAATAGGTATAATGAACTATCTAGGAATGTTAAGAAAAATGTAAGGAAAGCAAAGAGAGACTACGAAACCAGGATAGCAAGAAAATCCAAGGCGAATCCCAAGGGATTTTTCCAGGTATGTAGGACAAAGGTCAAGGACAAAGTTGGGCTTTCAAATCTTGGAGAAGGGAAGTGATCGATGACAGTGAGGACATAAGCAAAGCATTGAACAGCTACTATTTATTGGTTTTCACAGAAGAAATTCACAAGGAAATTCCATAGGAGGAACTGATATTAGGGGAAAAGAAGAGAAATTAAAGAATATCACTATCAGAAAAGAGGATGTTCTTAAGAAGATAAATAAATTAAAGACAAAACACCAGGGCCTGATGAAATTTTCCCTCGAGTTTTGAAAGAGCGTAAGGAACAGATTAGCTGACCCCTCGAAAATTTATTTACAAAATCATTAGACACGGGACATGTGCCAGACTTGTGGAAACAGGCAAATGTAGTACCCATATTCAAAAAGGGAGACAGAGCATCAGCGTCAAATTACCAGCCGATTAGTTTGACGTCAGTAGTGGGGAAATTTCTTGAATCAATTATAGCAAATATCATTCGATCGCATTTAGAGAAAAGCAAAAAATCTACGACTCTCAACATGGGTTTGCAAAGGGAAAATCTTGTCTAACAAATCTGCTGACGTTTTTTAGGAAAGTCTTAGAGGTAGTAGATAATGACGATAATTATGATGTTATTTACTTAGACTTTAGCAAAGCGTTTGACAGAGTACCACATCAGAGGCTTCTGAGAAAAGTTAAGGCTCATGGTATCGAGGGGAAGTTTTAAATTGGATAAAATCGTGGCTCACGGATAGAACACAGATGGTCAGCGTAGATGGTGTTAAATCTGAGTGGGGCTGTGTAACCAGTTGGGTTCCCCAGGGGTCAGTACTGGGCCCAAGGGGGCCGGTGGTATCGCTCTTGCCTCAGAAGAAAGATGTCACAGGTTCGGATCCCGGGCCGGTGGAAGCTGTTTGGACTTACTTCCTAGCCCCCATTAGTCCCTGTTCACCTGGCAGTAAAGTAGGTACCTGTTGTAAGTCGAAAGTTGCAAATTCGTATTCACGGAAAGTTGTTGGAGCTTTCAATAACTTGATGACATAAACCATTGACTCTTCAGGCTTCTACGCCCTTAATTCATGAGACATAAAGGCAAGCATGAACTTATCATGCTTCCCTATAGGGCACTGTAAACGCTTCTGCGCTTCACCTTACACAAGCATGTAGGGGGGTGCCCAATAAAAAAGAAAAAAAAGAAAAAAGTACAGGGCCCACTCCTGTTCATAATCTGTATAAACGATCTAGATACTGGGATCAGCAGTGACGTAAGCAAGTTTGCGGATGACACCAAAATAGGGCGGCAGATTAATTCAGGGCAGGATGCATATGCACTGCAGGAGTGGTCAGAGAAATGGCAAATGAAATTCAACACCAGCAAGTGCAGCGTATTTAATATTGGTAGAACAAATACTGTCAAAGCATACAGCCTTAACATCAACCTAGAAAGGTCGACTCGTGAAAGAGACTTAGGGGTACTTGTAAGCCCGGACCTATGCCTTAGAAAACAGTGCATTAATGTTCGAAATAAGGCAAACAGAGTATTAGGTTTTATGTCTAGAAGTGTAAGTAATAAGAGTGCAGAGGTCTTATTGCAACTATATCTTGCGTTAGTAAGGCCGCACCTCGATTATGCGGCTCAGTTCTGGTGCCCTTATAGAATGGATATCAATTCACTGGAGTCGGTGCAGCGAAGAATGACGAAAATGATTCCGGGACTTAGAAACCTTCCATATCAAGATACGTTAAAGAAACTAAACTTACATTTCCTAGAAAACCGAAGAGTGCGGGGAGATATGATAGAAATATTTAAGTGGGTGAAAGGAATCAATAAAGGCGATATAGATAAAGTTCTTATAATATCCGAGCAGGCTAGGACTCGTAGCAACAGATTTAAGTTGTATAAGTTTAGGTTTAGGAGGGAGATAGGAAGGAACTGGTTCACAAATAGGGTAGTGGACGAGTGGAACAAGCTTAGCAACTTTGTATTAAGTGCTGGAACGCTGGAAAGTTTTAAAAGGAGGCTAGATAGATTCATGGATGGTAGAGAGTGGTAGTAACTCTCGACAGGAGCTGCCATGCACAGGCCAACCAGCCTAATGTAGGCTCCTTATTTTCTTATGTTCTTATATTACCTATTTTCATCCCTATGGAACTTATTCCCTTATGGCTTGCAATCCCCTCTTTCACCTTGACTATGCAGTCAGGGCAATACCAGCAATAGCCTTCATGCTTATGGCAGTTTGCAACATCCTAAACACCGTAAGGGTCAGGCCTGTATCCTCCATATCCGACGTATCACTGCAGTAATCACATATCATACTCATGGTTGTTGTTGTTGTGGGGGGGGGGGGGTGCAGACTGTGTATAGATCTACACCTATTTAAAAAATAAAGAGAAAAAAACAGTACTTAGCTGCTCTCTGCTGGATTTAACCACCTACCCTGTTGCTTATAGAGTTGTCTTCTGCTATCACTGTGTACACTGTATCTCCCTGTGAATGGTGTATTGTAGGCACAGTTTCAGTCCATGAGAAAGCACACACACACAAAAATAAGTCTCTGTGGCATCTATAACACGACTTGCTTTCAGCTGGTAGCGGTGAATTTCCAGCTTGCTTGCCAATTTGTTTTCACTTTAAGTTATTTCCAACTTCTTCCGCGGTCAATGATGAAGGAGGTATATTGAAGTGAAGTGTAATGAACATAATAGTGGTTCTTCTGATGAAAGCCAACTCTTTTTGTATTGTGACTGGATGCAAAATGTTTTTATTTGGAATAAATTAGTTAAGTCATGATTGATGTTTCACCCTTCTTTCCACTCTCGATTTGGTCAATGAAAAAACCCAACCCAATGCCTGGCTTGCTCTACCCGCTCCCTAACGAGCTACATACTGTCCAGGGGGTCTGGTGGCAGCGACATTAAAATTAAGAGTAGAGTTAAGTTATCCCCTTTGGATTAGTAACCCCAGAATCGGGCAGAATAATGTAATATGGAGTTAAGTGAGAAAACACGTGTGATATAGTTCTATGTGATAGAGCAAATGTATTATAGTGTTATGTGATAGAGCAGATGTAATATAGTGCTATGTGATGGAGTAGATTTAATATAGTGGTATGTAACGGAGAACATGTAATGTAGTTTTATGTGATGGAGCAGGAGTATTATAGTGCTATGTGATGGAGCACTGTAATATATTGTTATGTGATGGAGTAGGTGTAATACAGTGTTTTGTAATGGAGCAGGTGTAATATAGTGTTATGTGACAGAGCAGATAAATATATAGTTATATGTTATGAACCAGGTGAAATATAGTGCTCTGTGATTGAGCAACTGTATTATAGCATTATGTGAGGGAGCGGTTGTAATATAGTTCTAAGTGAGGGAGCAGGTGTAATGTAGTGCTAGGTGACGGAGCAGATGCAATATGGTGCTATGTGATGGAGCAGGTGTAATATAGAGCTATGTGATGGAGCAGTTGAAATATAGTGCTATGTGGTGCAACAGGCATAATATAGTGCGATGAGACAGAGCAGATGTAATATCGTGCTATATGACAGAGCAGATGTAATATAGTGCTATGCGATGGAGCAGGAGTATTATAGTGCTATGTGATGGATCAGGTGTAATAAAGTGTTAGGTGATGGAACAGGTCTAATATAGTGCTATGTGACAGAGCAGGTGTAATTTAGTACTATGTGATGGAGCAGTTATAATTCAGTACTATGTGATGGAGTAGCTGTAAAATAGTGCTTTGTGATGGAACAGGGGTAATATAGTGCTATGTGACGGAGCAGGTGTAGTATAATGCTAGGTGGCAGAGCAGATGTAATAAAGTGGTAAGTGATGGAGCAGGTGTAATATAGTGTTTTGTGATGGAGTATGTGTATTATAGTGTTATGTGAGGTATCAGATGTAATATAGTTCTTTGTAAAGAAGTAGGTGTAATTTAATGCTTTGTGATGGAGCAGGTGTAATATAGTGTTATGTGACAGAGCAGATGTATTATTGAGGTATGTTATGGAGCAGGGCAAATATAGTGCTATATGATTGAGCAACTGTAATATAGCATTAAGTGACGGAGCAGATATAAAATAGTTCTATGTGAGGGAGCAGGTTAATGTAGTCCTAGGTGAAGGAGCAGATGTAATATGGTACTATGTGATGGAGCAGATGCAATATAGTGGTATGTAATGGAGCAGTTGAAATAGACTGCTCTTTGGTGCAACAGGTGGAATATAGTGCTATGTGACAGTAGATGTAATATAGTGTTATGTGACAGTGCAGATGTGATATAGTGCTATGTGATGGAGCAGGTATAATATTGTGCTATGTGATGGAACAGATGCAATATAGTGCTATGTGACAGAGCACATGTAAAATTTATAGTGCTAAATGATTGAGCAGGTGAAATATAGTGTTATTTGATGGAGCAACTGTAAAGTAGTGCTATGTGATGAAGCAGGTGTAATTTAGTGCTTTGTGAAAGTGCATGTATAATAGAGTTCTATGTAACACAGCATGTGTAGTATAGTGCTATGTGACCGAGCAGTGTAATATAGTGCTAGGTGGCAGAGCAGATGTAATATAGTGCTATGTGATGGATCAGGTGTAATATACTGTTAGGTGATGAAGCAGGTCTTATATAGTGTTATGTGAGGTAGCAGGTGTAATTTAGTACTATTTGCCGTAACAGGTGTAATATAATGCTACGTGACAGAGCAGGTGCAATTCAGTTCTATTTAATGGAGCTGGAGTTATAGTGCTATGTGATAGAGCAGGTGTCAATAGTGCTAAGTGATGGAGCAGGTGTAATATAGAGCTTTGTGATGGAGCAGGTGTAATATAGAGTTTTGTGATGGAGCAGGTGTAATATAGTTTTATGTTATGGAACAGGTGTAATATAAGAACATAAGAAAAATAAGGTTGGCCTGCGCATGGCAGCTCCTGTCGAGAGTTACTACCACTCTCTATCATCCATGAATCTATCCAGCCTCCTTTTGAAACTATCCAGCTTTCCAGCACTTATCCAACTTAAATCCGTTGCTCCGAGTCCTATCCTGCTCGGATATTATAAGGACTTTATTTATATCCCCTTTATTGATTCCTTCCACCCACTTAAATACTTCTATCATATCTCCCCGCACTCTTCGTCTTTCTAGGGAATGCAAGTTTAGTTTCATTAACCTGTCCTGATATGGAAGGTTTCTAAGTCCCGGAATCATTTTCGTCATTCTTCGCTGCACCGACTCTAGTGAATTGATATCCATTCTATAATAAGGGCACCAGAACTGAACCGCATAATCGAGGTGCGGCCTGACTAGCACAAGATATAGTTGCAATAAGACCTCTGCACTCTTATTACTGACACTTCTAGATATAAAACATAATACTTTGTTTGCCCTATTTCCAACATTAACGCACTGTTTTCTAGGCCGTAGGTCCGTGCTTACAAGTACCCCAAGGTCTCTTTCACAAGTCGACTTCTCAAGGCTGATGTTCTTAAGGCTGTATACATTGACCGTATTTGTTCTTCCAATATTAAGTACGCTGCACTTGCTGGTGTTAAATTTCATTTGCCATTTTTCAGACCACCCCTGCAGTTTATTTAGATCCTCCTGTACTGCATTTGCATCCTGCCCTGAATTAATCTGCCGCCCTATTTTGGTGTGATCCGCAAACTTGCTTATGTCACTGCTGATCCCAGTATCTAGATCGTTTATGTAGATTATGAACAAGAGTGGGCCTAGTACTGACCCCTGGGGAACCCCACTGGTTACACAGCCCCACTCAGATTTAACACCATTTACGCTGACTGTCGCGATCCCACTACCCTTTATACCTGGGGAGTGAAACCTACCCCAAGTTATTAACACATAAAGGAACAAATAGGGAACACGGCAATAATTATCCCCACCAAAAACCTACTCAACTAAATGTACTTGAATAAGTAAGAACAGTTGAAATAAGTGAATCACAAAAGGGAAGATAATTAATTAATTCAATTTATGTTCTAAAGGGAGTACTGACTAGCAAACAAGAATTTAAGGGAATAAGTAATTGTATAATAAAATAAGAGTGATGCCGGAAGGGTGAAAATATACCGTAAGGAGTTAGACCAAACGAATATTACTTAACATTACTATATTACACAGACATACGAAATATATATATACAACAATCACTACAAAATGATTATTTCCTACCAAACAGGAGATTCCTTACCACCAGGATCCCTTCCTAGGCCTAACTAAACGTGTCACTAATACCTGATACCCCTAGGGCATTGCAGAAGACTGGACAAGGCACTAGACAAGGGTCAAGGCTAGAGAACGAATGGACACGTCTACCCTATGCCACGATTTTTCGCTACTGGGGAAGCGTGCCCACGCGGCAGAGGAGCGAGTCTCATATTACGTGATCCAGAACATTTGCTAGATAATTTATATCATTTATTAATACTACTCCTGATTTGAACTTAACAGAGTAACACAATGATGCATATTAATAACATACATAAATATACAATTAACCTAAGTAACTAAGAACAATAATAATATAATAAGTACAATTAACAAGTTTATAGCTTGTGTGAAATGTAGGCGTGAACATATGCCTCACGCTATGCGAGTTCCCGAGCGCTCAGGCACGTGACACCTCCCCCAAAAAAGTGAGCTTACAACTAACTGGAAGCGAAAATGGATATACAGCTACAAAGTGAAAGTAATAACTAACACAATCAGTTTAAATCAACATGAAGCAAAATAATTCATAATATAAACACAAGGTACTCAATGACAATAAAACAAAAAATAATTTGCATATAGACAGTTTCTAAATAATCAGACTCGAGAAAGTGCATCAGCCAACACGTTCTCTTTTCCGCGGATATGGGAAATGTTCAAGTTATAGGGCTGAAGTGATAGAGCCCACCTCAAAAGTCTTTGGTTGGTATGTTTCATCTTGTCAACAAAAGTAAGTGGGTTATGATCAGTGAACACTTGAACGGGATAAGCAGTGCTGCCAATATATACTTTGAAGTTTTCTAGTGCCATGATCAGTGATAAAGCCTCCTTTTCAATGGTGGCATAGTTTCTTTGATATTTGGTTAAATTTTCTAGAAAAATAGCACAGCGGATGAAGCACTTGATCACTCTCACCCTCTTGCAGAAGCACAGCACCGGCGCCAATTTCACTGGCGTCGACATGGAGAGTGAACTGTTTCTGGAGGTCAGGTGCAAGTAGTACAGGAGCATTTGCCAGCAGGGATTTAAGATTCTCAAAAGATTCCTGGCAAGCCGTAGTCCACTTGAAGGTTTTCTTGCCACTCAGCAGGTCAGTCATGGGAGAGGCAATGGAGGAGAAGTTTGGACAAAAACGGCGGTAGTACCCCGCCATACCCAGCAACCTCATCACACTCTTCTTATCGCCTGGCACTGGATACTGTTGAATTGCCTCAATTTTGGCTGCTATAGGCTGGACTTCCCCTTGTCCGACCACATGCCCTAAGAAAGTGACGTGGGCATGGCCGAACTCAGTTTTGACGAGGTTCACCGTCAGCTTGCTTGCAGCCAGTACGGAGAAGAGGGCTTGTAGACGACTCATGTGATCTTCCCAGGAACTGCTGAAGACGATAAGGTCGTCTAGGTAACAGCGGACACCTTCCTGACCAGACGTGATGAAATTCATGAGGCGTTGAAAGGTTGCAGGGGCGTTCCACATACCAAACGGAAGGACTGTGAATTGGTACAACCCCTCAGGAGTGACAAAAGCAGAGATGGCCCTGGAGCGTTCAGTCAGTCTTATCTGGTAGTAGCCCTGGAGGAGATCCAACTTGGTCACGTACCTTGCCTGTCCAAGATCGTCGATCACGTCGTCGATGCGTGGCAAGGGATAACCATCGGGTTCAGTGACAGCATTCACCTTGCGATAATCCACACACAGCCGCATTGACCCATTCGGCTTTGGAACTAGAACAACAGGGGATGCCCATGGACTGATGCTGGGTTCGACGAGGCCTAGCTCTTGAAGACGCTGTACCTCGGCTCGCACACACTCCCGCTTGAAGGCATTAAGACGGTAGGGACGCTGTCGGATTGGCTTGGCTCCCCTGGTCTCAACGTCATGCTCCAGCACTGAACAAGAGAGTGGGTAATCACCAACTATAATAAGATACTCCTGTAATAGAGACTTTATATTATTGGCTTGGTCACTAGAGAGATGGCACAACTTAGCACTGGGGTCCTCCAAGATAGTCGAGTTTTCCACTTTTACACTAGACCCATTCATTATTTCAGAAAAACACTGATCTTTATCATCCTTACACTCTGGCACAATGATACAATTTGGCAAGGATTGATCAACACAAGCAACTGCTTTTCCCAGGGTTTCGTTACGAACATGATATGACTTTAAAAGATTGACATGGATAAGGCGTTTTTTCTTACGCCGTTCAGGGGTGCTAATCACATAATTCACGGACCCCTGTTTTTCTAGTACTTCATATGGACCACTGTATTTGGATTTAAAAGGGTGATCATGTAAGGGCAGGAAGGCCAATACCTGCTCCCCCACTTGGAATTCTCTAGGTTTTGCCTGATGGGCCTTATCAAAATGCAGTTTCATTTTCACCTGAGCACACCTTAAGTTGGACTGGGCAAGTTCTACAGCCAGACGCAACTTCTCCTTGAATTGGACCACATATGAAGCTAAGGGCGTCGCGCTCTGATCACTCAACCAACACTCTTTTAACACCTTAAGAGGCCCTCGCGCCTCATGTCCATAGACGAGCTGGAAGGGCGAGAATCCTAGCGACTCTTGTTTACTGTCCCGAACAGCAAACAAAAGCAGGTCAACTCCCTCGTCCCAATCCTTCCCAGTCTCCAGACAGAAGGTGCGCAACATGAGTTTTAGTGTCTGGTGAAATCTCTCTACCACCCCCTGTGACTGAGGGTGATAGGCCGAAGACCTCAACTGCCGGACTCCCAGGGTTTGCATTACCTGATTAAACAACCGGGAAGTAAAATTGGAACCCTGATCTGACTGCACCACTGTAGGAAGGCCTACTTGAGTGAAGAAGTGGGTTAAGGCTTTGATAACATTCTTCGCTGTGATGCGGCGCAAAGGAATGGCTTCAGGATAACGGGTTGCACAATCAATAATGGTTAGCAAGAACTGATGACCACGAGGGGTCTTAGGTAAGGGACCGACACAATCTATGACCACCTTACTAAAGGGCTCTTCAATGACTGGGATAGGCTGCAGAGGGAATGGTTTAACACTGGGGTTCGGTTTACCCGCTACCTGACAATCACGGCAAGTGCGACAGTAAGAGCTGACGTCTTTCTTCATCCTAGGCCAAAAGAACTGGGATAAAATTTTTGTATAGGTCTTCCTAACTCCTAAATGACCACCCACCCCATCATGAGCGATACTAAATACGTCCTGCCGCAAAGGTTTGGGAATAACAACTTGATGATGAACTAACCAAGGGTGATTGGCAGGAGAATTGGAGGGACGGAACTTCCGCATTAATACACCAGACCTAGTGTAGTAGCAATTTGATTCTTGCTCAGCTTCTGTCTCAGTAACTGACCTATTGAGAAAACCTACTAGCTCAGGATCCCCTGCTTGTAGCTCAATAAACTTACTCCTAGTGATGGGAGAGGAACCAAAACTAGTGACATCTGGGTTCCTATCTCCATCAGAACTAATCTGGAGGTTATCTGGTTGTGGGGAATCCTCAAAAAATTCACTGAGACCAAGATCAGTATGGTCCGGCTGGATAAGATTATCCTCGGACTTCTCACAGTCCTGGAGGGAAACTTCATCAACTTCACTAGTCTCTTCTACCTCTGTACTGCGACTCATGCTACGGGTCACAGCACACGCAGGGAACAACCCTGGAAAGTCTACTTCTAACTGCACAGTATTATTCTCGGCAGTGGGACAAGATGAGATCACAACATTAGGGAACATCATGTCGCCAACGAGGTCATTTCCTATCAATAGAGAGACCCCTTCTACAGGTAAGCTATCTACTACTCCTAACGTGACATAGCCTGACTTTATGGATGCCCGCAGGTACACCTGACAAAGGGGAATACGCGACCCACCGGTCAAACCGTTCACAAGCACCCAGCTACCAGTATAGCATGAATCCAGGAATGGAGCAGCTTCTTTAGTAACAAGAGATAAGGCTGAGCCTGTGTCTCTCAAGAGTTTAACAGAAATGGGTTGACTGAATTGATCCAAAGCTAAGGAACCAGGAGAACAAAATGGTTCAAAGGTTGATATCACAGAAGAGGGGGAAGCATCCAGGGCAACAGTCTGACTGAGGGCAGTGACACAGGGGTCCAATAATTTCTCAGATTGCTCTGCCACCCTGACCAAAAGAGCGGGGGATCCTTGGTGAGAGGAATTTCTTTTCTTTAACTTGAGACAGTCGCTGATGACATGTCCTGGCTTCTTACAGTACCTGCAACTAGAGTTTCTCTCACCAGTAGGAGTAGATCCACCTGTCCCATGGACCATGGGCTCACCCGGGGTAGATGATGCAGAACCTGAGGGTCGGGTTGGTATGACAAGAGGCAGGGACCCCGGTGTAGATGTTGGTGTGGGCCGCTTGAAGGAAGTGAAGGACTGGGACATGGGAGCATAAGACCTGGAATTTACATTTCTATTAGTGAAGGAATAATGGTCAGCCACTGGACCAGCATCAGCCAGGGTACAGATACCTCTCTGATCCAAGTGTGCTCGAATGTCGCCTGGGATACACTTTCTAACCTCCTCTAGCAGGATTAGTTCAACAAGCTTGTCATGTTCTACATGGGCAGACTCACTTTCAATCCACCTCCGACAAAGGACCTGTTTCTGCCTGAAGAACGCCACAAATGTTTGTTTGTCAGTCTTCCGGCAGTTACGGAACTGTTGCCGGTAGGCTTCAGGAACAAGTTTATAAGCACTCAAAACCGCGGACTTAAGAAGGGCATAGTCTCGACATTGATCCTCAGAGAGGGCAGAAAACACATCTAATGCGTTACCAGTGAAAGATCTATAAATAAGTTGAGACCATTGAGAAACAGGCCACTTGTTAAGTCGGGCAATTTTCTCAAAAAGAGAGAAGAACTTGTCTGGTTCTTCCTCATTAAATTTAGGAACACTGTTGAGACATTTGTCTACACTGAATGTTGAAGTATTATATACCCTGAGCCAAACCTCGTTGTTTGAGAGTTTCCAGCTCCACCTCGAGTCTCTTGAGTTCAACTTGTAAGGCCAAATTACTTGGTGTAACAATTTCCTGTGAATTTCCCGACGGTTGGGCTATGATTTCATTGTCAATAAGGTAGTTGAGGACAGCCTCTTCTAACCTAGCCTTATTCATGGAAGAGCGGCCTTCTACTTCATAATAAGCAGCGAGGGATTGCCACTCTGCCTTAGTAAGCCCCCTTCAGTACTTCGGCTGAAGGTGAAGCCAAAAAGCTTTCCAGGTCAAACATGTTGAACTCAAAATCGAGTAGCGAAAAAAACAGTAACCGTGGCAGCTAAGCTAACTAGCTAGCTAATTAATATTATCAAAATGCAATCAACTGTGAAACACAGCAAGGGATTAACCAAACACCTGGTACACAAGATAAGGGTTAACTCACCAGTAGCTTAAGCAATAACAGGAGCAATATAAATGAACACTGTGAACACAGCAACTTGCATCCAAAAATACTTAGCGATGAAACAACACCTGGCGAGTAACAACACTTGATATGACACAACAATGGTGGTTAACTCCCGGACACAGGCCCCCACTTGTCGCGATCCCACTACCCTTTATACCTGGAGAGTGAAACCTACCCCAAGTTATTAACAAATAAAGGAACAAATAGGGAACACGGCAATAATTATCCCCACCAAAAACCTACTCAACTAAATGTACTTGAATAAGTAAGAACAGTTGAAATAAGTGAATCACAAAAGGGAAGATAATTAATTAATTCAATTTATGTTCTAAAGGGAGTACTGACTAGCAAACAAGAATTTAAGAGAATAAGTAATTGTATAATAAAATAAGAGTGATGCCGGAAGGGTGAAAATATACCGTAAGGAGTTAGACCAAACGAATATTACTTAACATTACTATATTACACAGACATACGAAATATATATATACAACAATCACTACAAAATGATTATTTCCTACCAAACAGGAGATTCCTTACCACCAGGATCCCTTCCTAGGCCTAACTAAACGTGTCACTAATACCTGATACCCCTAGGGCATTGCAGAAGACTGGACAAGGCACTAGACAAGGGTCAAGGCTAGAGAACGAATGGACACGTCTACCCTATGCCACGATTTTTCGCTACTGGGGAAGCGTGCCCACGCGGCAGAGGAGCGAGTCTCATATTACGTGATCCAGAACATTTGCTAGATAATTTATATAATTTATGAATACTACTCTTGATTTGAACTTAACAGAGTTACACAATGATGCATATTAATAACATACATAAATATACAATTAACCTAAGTAACTAAGAACAATAATAATATAATAAGTACAATTAACAAGTTTATAGCTTGTGTGAAATGTAGGCGTGAACATATGCCTCACGCTATGCGAGTTCCCGAGCGCTCAGGCACGTGACACTGACCCTCTGTGTTCTATCGGTGAGCCATGATTTTATCCAATTTAAAACTTTTCCCTCGATACCATGAGCCTAACTTTTCGCAGAAGCCTCTGATGCGGTACTCTGTCAAATGCTTTGCTAAAGTCTAAGTAAATAACATCGTAATTTTCGTCATTATCTACTACCTCGAAGACTTTCCAAAAAAACGTCAGCAGATTTGTTAGATTAATTTGCTTTTCTCTAAATGCGGTCGGATGCTATCTGCTATAATTGATTCAAGAAATTTCCCCACTACTGACGTCAAACTGATCGGCGGGTAATTTGACGCTAATGCTCTATCTCCCTTTTTGAATATGGGTACTACATTTGCCTGTTTCCACAAGTCTGGCACAACTCCCGTGCTATAGTGCTGTATGGCAGAGTAGGTGTAATATTGTGCTCTGTGATAGAGCAGGTGTAATTTAGTACTATGTGATGGAGAGGGTGTAAAATACTACAATGTGATGGAGCATGTGTAATATAGTGCTATGTGATGGGAGCAGGTGTAATGTAGTGATATGTGAGGGAGCAGGTATAATTTAGTGTTTTGTGATGAAGTAGTTGTAATATAGTGCTATGTGACGGACCAGGTGCAATATAGTGCTATGTGACAGAGCAGGTGTATTTTTGTGCTATGTGACGGAGCAGGTATAATAGAGTTTTACGTAACGGAGCAGTTGTAGCATATAGTTCCTATGTGATAGAGCAGTGTAATATAGTGTTAGGTGGCGGAGCAGATGTAATATAGTGCTATGTGACAGAGCAGGTATAAAAGTGTTAGGTGATGGAGCAGGTCTAATATAGTGTTATGTGAGAGAGCAGGTCTAATATAGTTCTATGTGACAGAGCAGGTGTAATTTTGGGCCAATTACAAGAACGTCCTTGGTGTACACGATGTTGTGGTATCCCTATGGTCACTTTGCAAGAAGCACTAGGGGGCTTAAAAAAAACTGTGCAATTCATTATTGGAATGTGGGAGATTTCCATGGTACTCTCACCCCTGCCCGATGACCACTACGATGGTACTATATTTTAAAACCAAAGGAAGCTTTATAGAATTGGATGCACGTAAATTGTAGAAATCTGCAAAGGAATAGTATTTTTTATAAGATATCTTCCATATGGAACAGCATGTGAAGAATTTTAGTGTTGTTTTTTAAAAGAATTCAATGTTTGTGTAATAACATCCGCCAGCCTCTGCTAGGCCTCATCATCGCTTATATCCTCCAAATTTTCCTAACCATCATTAAAGGTAAGTCTTTAAGATAGCTAATCCAAATAATTTATGTGTAGGAATGTATGGAAATTAAATTAAGCTAAAAAGAAGTCGTAAGTGGCCTAATTTGAGAGTGGTAACAGCTGCTTCATCACAGAAGGTAAATGACCGCAATTAATAATCGTCCAACACTACCAAAATAGATATTGCATTAGTATAAATACAGTATTTAGTAGCCTAAATTTAATATTTTAACAAGTCCAAATAGGCCAATTGACCTGTACCAGGGTAGTTCCCAAGCCCTAAAGCCCCGTCTACACGATCAAGCAGTGCCCGGCGGGCTTTGCCCGTTTACAGGGCAAAGCCTGTGTGTTGTTGTACACACGGGGGTGGTTGGCGGCAGTCCTAGTCGGGCGCCGGTATCTAGTCAGCAGTGGCGGGTGCAGTACAATCATCATGGTGTGTCGCAGGAATAATCGCCGGACAGTTAAAGCTTAGACCACCCAAATGCAGAAAAGGGTGGTTAAGAGTGGTTAAGTCGAAGAAAAGTATTGGGAAGTCATGCCACGATTTTACGTGAACTGCATGGGTATCCATGTTTGACATTGTCGATTTGTGTCACCATCAATGAGGAAATGCAGTGCATCAAAGCACCATAATGTGGGAACGTAAATGTCCTCACTCCCAACTCCAGACATTTTTATTTCTGCATCTTTCTTAGTTCCCGTCAATGCTGATTTCGAATTGATTAAATTTTTCTCTTCATGTCACTTGTGGTAACTGAAGTCCCACTTCTCTTCAAATCCTCTGTAATCGCATTGAGTGCCGCTGTACGTTTGTCCCTATCCAAGTCCTCTTTGACATTCCATAGGCAAGGGTGCAGGCGATAGAGTTCAATTAACAGCATGGTCTCTTCTCTAGACCAATGAATGTTTTTGTTCTTTGGTGGACGGAGGGCTAGACATGGTACAGTGGTGACTGTTGTGGCGAAACTGAGAAATTGACAGCCAGGATCAACTTCGTTTGTCTGGCAGAGTCGTCTCTCCATAACAGGCAGCAAACCACCAGGCAGGAGGACCATGATTTCGCTCAACGCCGGGCACGGGCACTCAGCTGGTTTGCTCGCCAATTATGCCAGATAACGGGCATTTAGTGCGTGCCCGCCGGGCACTGCTCGATCTTGTGGACGGGCCTTAACACAATTGGTAATTTTTGGCTTATGTGACTTTTTCATCTTTTTGTTTTCATTATAGATGACAAATATCAAGGATTTCTATATGTCTACAAGTATGGAAGAATCAAGTGTGAATACATTGGCATTGTATGTCCATGATTCCAACAAAAAATGAATAATGCCTTCCAAAATAAAAGAAATCGATGTTATTATCTTTTCAGTCATCCAGGGAATTTTAGGATTTTAAGTTGACTGATATTTTTCCAGTTAGGTTAAGTTAGGTTGGTTAGGTTTAACATTTCGAACATTAAAATTTTAAAAGGTTATAATTTTTTCTATGAATTTCTTCAACAAAAGGATCACAGTTTTGGAATCACCATGAAAATCTACATTAGAATTTTATTTTTATTTTTTGGAGTGTGTTGCATATCAAACCGAAAAAATCCAAGTTTCCATCGGAAATTAAATTTTTGGGATTATTTTAACAGACACAATTACCCACAATTGTAGGTGTTGGAAACGTATAAATATTAACCTCCATAAAGAAAGATTTTCAGAATTCGCAAATTTAAGTAACTCAATATTAATGCTTTACTATTTTCACTTACAGGTGGAGATACAGCTGACTATTCACCTTTCACAGAAACTGAAGAATTGATTCTTGGTGTCATTAATGATGGGTAGTTTTCCGGCTACTAGGAAGATTCTGTAATTTGCTGTCTAACCTAACCTCGGAATTCGTTCCCAGACTCGGAACAGAAAAATTTGGAGACTTTCCGTAAAATCCCCAAATTATTCATTATTTTATCCTTGAAAATTCCTCATTGACCAGAAAAAAATGTAGTTTCTGTAATTTTCAGAAAATATACCTCGGAGAAATTATTACATATGCCTTAATTAATTTATTATTTTTTTTTACAATTTACATATATACATGGATATGATGTATTAATATATTCGTGATATTTGTAGATGATTTTTTCTTTAAGATAATGTATTCCTGACCATCCATATATTATAAAATATTCTGCTTTTAATAAACGCTATAATCTGACATTAGCATTGTCATTGTATTCCTATCCTTATTATTACTACAGTTTGTTAAACATTAAAAAACGCAGAAAGAATTTAAAATTAACATTGCAGACTGTATTGAGGATTATTTCTGACCATTTAATAATCATCTTTTTTTTATGTTTAACATTTTTAGCCTGATTAGTTGGTAGAATTTCATGAATATACCTACTGTATATGCTGATAACCTAGATATGCATATACCTAGATCACGCGCACCTACAGTGATTTACTTGCATACCTACTGTATATGGGTTCCATGGCATTTGCTCACAAGATGAACTTAATCTAACCTAAACTAACATGCCTTTCTTTCCATTATTGTTGAGTATATGCCTTGTGAACAAATGTCCGCACACTTTCTATATGAAGACTTTCTGGTGAGGATACATATGCAGTATTTACATGTAATGTTTTTCCAAATAAAAGACTATTTAAACCCCAGATACTTTTTTCCAACTGCTGGTTTAGTCCATGTCATTAACATATTGTATACATTTTTACTCCAGACATTGGGAAATTGTTCATGTCTTGCTATAATCAGGTGGAGACAAATAGTGTTAGGTAGTAGGCAGCTACCAAACAGGGAGGTACTACCGCCTGGGAAGATATTGGAAGCATAATGAATTGTCTAATGGTAATGACCCTCCTGCCATAAGGCAACACGAAAATTGTCACCAAGTCCCAGGTTGCTGATCTGACTTTCTGCCTCATTTACATACAATTGCAGGGTCTCAATTGCTTATCTTACTATTGACAACACAACATACTATATTGTTTCCAAATTTTTATATTTTTATTCATTTTTGTATGAATTATTATTACTAATATTATTATTATTATTATTATTATAATTATTATTATTATTACATGTATTAAATTTTCGCCCCCCAGGCGAACTGTGACTCTTTCACGTAAGAAATAACTTTCAACTTCTCTGAGACAATATTAAGTTCACCAATAGTTAAGCTAAGGACTTGAAACAAAGGAATTAAATCTGGAGTAAGATGTAAATTGCCTCCTGCACTGAGGCAGATAATGTTCCCATTACCAAATAAGATATTTTCCATCCTGTCAACTATATCCCACACCCCAGCTCCTGACAAACACACCCTCATTATATTTTTATTTTTACCACAAAAAGCTCCATCCAGGTGCCGTACCTGGGAATCGCCAACAAATAAGGTTTTCGTACCTTCCTTGTCAGCCTTGTCCCTGGCTATGCTAACGTCCAATTCGTCTATCAAAGGACTGGAAGAGTTGGTACACTTAGCTGTTGTTATCGTATCCTTGGTGTGTTTTTTCACCACCAGTTTGGTCGACCCTCTTCTCACAACCCTCTATTCGCCTGAGTTTTCGTCAGACACGGGCTTTCCTTGTCTCGTTTCTTCCTTCATCCTCGCTATTACTTTCTTTAATTTCAAGATTTCCTCCATGGCCTTCAAATTTTCTTTCTTGGCCCTCTCTAACTCGGCCCTCAGAAGGTCACAGCCCTGTTCACAAGTAGCACTAGCTATCAAGCTCCTTCAAGCTCCTTCAATTGAGGAATTTCATCCGAGTTTGTGGATGATTGTTGCCTCCATAGTGACTGAGTCTGACTAACACTCATTTTGAACTGTCCCTCTAATTTGGGTGTGGCTGTAGTGACGTCACTTATCGATTCTAATTGATGTTTGCTGAATTTGTCGCACCACGTAACATCTGGCGGGTGCTGGGAGGGGGGCATTGGTACTTAGTTATTCAAGTAGGCTTAAAATCTAAGACGGAATTATATAAAGCATTTTAGAATCCCACCCTCTTTGAAATTCATTTTAGGTACAGGTATATGCAAGGAGCAACTGACGTCTAACAGGAAGACCAAGCACTTGAAGGAAAGGTGGGGGAGAAGAGAGGGGATTCGATGGGGGAGGGGAGGGGAATAAGCGAGTAGGTCAGGCGAGGTTGGTGGTCAAGATGCTAATACACACAAGAAGATCAAAGGGAAAGTATGCTACATGACCACTGCCACCTGACCTGAACTAATGTCACCTCACCTCACAAGACCTGTAGGTATGTGACCGCGTGGTGTTACTCACACCTTACCCTTTACGGCTCCACCACACCATACCCTCCACCCACAGAACTCTTTTATTCTGGTTAATAATTAATTCATTAATTAAGACAAATATATTATTTGTTTGCATGTAACGAGTAACGATTTTTTTTTCAATCATATTCAAAAAGTTATTAGAAACCATAATTAAGTAAAAGTGAAAGTACTATCAAATTTGAGTATTTTTTAAAAAGTAAATACCAAAAAATATTACTTGAGTACAGTACTCGACTAAATTTACTTAGTTACTTTATAACTCTGGATATATATATATATATATATATATATATATATATATATATATATATATATATATATATATATATATATATATATATATATATATATATATATATATATATATATGTAACCGGTCGGAATTTACTGGACTTGGGGTTTATTAAAGATTATAAGATGGTAATGGCAGTGGAAGCGCCCCTTTGAGAAAAATCCCGAACCAGCACAAGAACACTTAAATCTACTAAACAAAATGAATTGTCCGTGACCCGTGGAAGGATAGCGTCTGTGACTGGGATGAATGAGACACACTGTAAAATTTAGACACTTATATTCCCTCCAAACACTACAAACACAATCAAATAATGGTACACCAATATGCGCACCTCTTAACTTGAACTTAAAACACTACTCTGGGGAATAAAAGTTATACATGATATAGAAATTATTAGAAACTCAGGCAACAATAAATTTGAAGTATTAAGAAATGTTGCTTGCACAGATGAAACAGGCCTTAAGGGCTTTCAACAAAATAATATCAGTCACTGAGGAAATGGTATTAAAAAATAAGAAATTAAATACTCTACAATGAATAGGCCTTAAGGGCTTTCAACAAAATAATATCAGTCACTGAGGAAATGGTATTAAAAAATAAGAAATTAAATACTCTACAATGAATAGGCCTTAAGGGCACTCAACAAAATTATATCACCCCAACAGATGCACTCTTCCTAACCTAACTTAACCACTACTCTGGGGAACAAAGGTTATACCTGAGATCAGAATTATGAAGAAAAATTAGATGCATTAAAAGAATCAAATCACAGTATCACTCTGGTTCCACTTAATGACACAAACATTCAAAAAACAATACTATCAAAATTATTTAAGAAATATTAAACTACACACGTCAAGATAATATCAGTAACTGAGAAATGGTATTAACTACACCCAAATATATTCACTATTATTGATATGTTACTGGGTCCACCCATACTCGTGAACCATGCTCCACCCAACTCAGCATACACCCGTAATAAGGGAGATAAAATGTTCCTCTAGGTATCTCCTAGAGTCCTAGACTCATGGTCTCAGTGTACTCCCAGTGCGTCCATAAAGCGGAAGGGAGTGAGCCAATCAGACCTTGTACAGTTGAGAGAAGCTTTAGCTTCCCGTTAGCAAGAGGGTTTCACTAAGCTGCTCGAGACATGTGGTGTTGTGAGCCGAGGTAGAGGAGAGCTGCTGACCCAACGATCGTCCCGTCGTCAGCTGGGCAGCCAGACGGCTAGATTCCCTCAAGAGATCCTTTGATACCCCGCTAAACAGTGACAGGCCTACACTGATCGGTCCAATGGCGACAATCGCCACCCTCAATCATCAACGGCAGTCTCAAACGGCAGTCAATCTCTCGCAGTCAAACTCCGGTCAACTCCTGTCAACTCCGGTCAAGTGGGTTCTGAGGGAAACCCTGAAATGAACTCACTGTTAGCTCTAGTTTACTTTACCACTGCCCTATCTAACCCTGTCTGAGATCGAATGAGACATACTTGTTATACTGCAATAGTGCAACACAGGTGACTAGGCCACGTGACTATTTCTGTGACGGACGCGCACGGACGTCTTGTTTGTCCGAATGCTCCCCGTGACAGAGGGAGAGCCAGCGTCGCGTCCTCTCAAGGCGTCAGCTTAGGCCTACGTGACATATTTTCCGCCTAACTAATAACTCCTTGGGACACCCGTAACATTATTCAGACTGATAAACGATCTATAATAATTTCAAATTCAATAATAGTCCCTTAACTTCATGAATCGCATCATTATTAATTCGGCAAATTACATTTAATATCACTTAGGCCTAGTTCCATAACCTCTCACTATGGGCGGGGAGCGCTCTCTTCCCTCAGACGACTTTGAACGCTCAGTATCGCTAATGGCGGGGCATTTGAAATTTCTGAATATTACAATCGACCCCCCTAAAAAAAGACAGCACTGTCCTCATGTGCTCAGAAAAACATACATACGACCCCCCTAAAAATTTGTTCTAAGGACTGCTTCTCACCCCTTTAACGTGTTAAACGCAGCATTTCTGTCTTCTCTTCTCTCCTTTTCTCTCCCGCTAACACTCGACCCCCCTAAAAGAAAACAGCACTGCCCTCATGTGCTGAGAAAACAACTTCGAACCCACCTTCAACTCTGTACTATTCCACTCGCAGCCAGCAACTCCATTTCTTCCAAGCCCAACTCAAAACCAACCAGAACATCACGCTCCCCTTTTGCTTGGCCCTTAACTAGAGAACCAATGTCAAAATTAATACCAGCCCAAAACAAACATGCTCTCCTTTGGCCTGGCCCTTGAACTAAGAGAACCAGTGTCAAAACAATACTCAGTCCATCTCAAACATGCTCTCCTTTGCCTGGCCCTTGAACTAAGAGGAACCAGTGTCAAAACACTACTCAGTCCATTTCAAACATGCTCTCCTTTGCCTGGCCCTTGAACAAAGAGGAACCAGTATCAAAACAATACTCCGTCCACGTCTCCGAACCTCATGCCGGCAGACCAACCCTCTGACAATGTACCAGTCCATATTAGTGAGGCCCTGGACATTACAACCGTACTCTCAATCCCGCTCATGACAGCAACTCAATCCCACTCATGACAGCAACCACTACTCAACGCACATCTCTGACCTAACCATCTCTCCAATCCCCTCTGCCCTACTCACAACTCCTCCAACTCACCCTCTACAACCTGCCTTTTCTCATTACCATGCACACCTAAACTGTAATTTGTCGGCTTTGTCTTTCAGTTGGAGGCTCGATCGACCTCTCTGAACTACTTCTCTTCATCTTGCTCATCTGGGGTGGGGGCTCCTCGTCTTCATCTTCAGATTCATCCATCGCTGGGTCTCCCGGATGCCTTAGGGTTGGAGCAGCCTTCAAGTTGCTCCGGTTTTCCACTCTCGCTTCCAGGTCTTCTCCCCCACTGGGCTCAATGCGATATAAATCAGGCCTTGGATTTAGGACCTCAACAATGTGCCATCTCGTATCAAACCTATGGTTTTGCAGCTTACTCCGGCCTATTTTTACATTGTTCCTCAGCAAAACCTCCTGGCCCACTTCCCAGCTACTCTCGTGGGCTTTCTCTTCTCTTTTCCTTCTGTTTATTTCCTTACGTCTCCGAACATTGATCTCCACTGCTTCCTGCAATCTTCGTTGCCGGTCTCTAATCACCATCACCCACTCATCTACCGGCTCTGGGTCTACTTCCGGCCTAAGGTCAAACGGCAGGTTTGGTTCTCTCCCGTAAAACAACAGGAATGGGGAAAACCCTGTCGTGGCATGCGGAGTCGCGTTATATTGTGACACCACTGCCTGCAGATGCTCTGGCCACCTATTCTTTTCCTCTTCCTCGAGGGTGGCCAGCAGACCGTGCAGGGTTCGATTGAACCGTTCCACCATACCATTTCCCTGTGGGTGATATGCTGACGTCCTTATTTTCTTCACCCCAAAGGTGGCACAAGTTTGTCGGACCAATGCACTGCCAAAATTTCTTCCCTGATCGGTCAACAGTCGCTCAGGTGCACCCACTGCCAGGAAGATCCGATTCACCAGGATCTTTGCAATCGTCGAGGCTTTCTGGTCTTTGGTGGGAAAGGCCCAAGTGTAACGACTGTATACGTCAACCATTATCAGGACACTCTCCAATCCTTGCCGCTTGTCCAGCAAGGTGAAATCTGCGGCCAGTGTCTCTAATGGTTTGGCAGCTTCAATCGTCCTTAAATGCAGTTGGGGTTTCGGCACTTCATCTTTTGCTACTCCACACCTCTCGCAGCTGGCTATGTAGTCTCGCACTGTTTCCCCATGCCTGACCAGAAACCTCGCTCCTGCACCAGCGACAGGGTGCGATCTCGCCCCTGATGCCCAAACTCGTCGTGGCAGGCTCTAGTCAAAGCCTCCTGCAAGTTTGGAGTTAACACTGGCACCTCCCTCCATAGATTCTTCCCTTCGGGTCTTCTGTGCCAGACAACCTCTTCTCTTACGATCAGGGATTTCCTAGCTCGGTACATCTTGCGGAAGTCATCATTTTGTAGCTCTACCTGTACCTCATCCTCCGGCAGCTCTCCCGCCAACCATCTTCGCAGTTTTGTCATATAGTCCATGCCTTCTTGCTCCTTACGCAGCCCATCCATCGTCCACAGTTCCTTCCTTCCTGCCCAGTTCTCCTCTAGTACATGCATCGCTGTATACTCTTCTTCGCTATCTTCCTCCTGTTCCGCCGGGATTCTAGATAGAGTATCCGACACAATGTTGTTCTTCCCCGGTTTGTACTCTATAGCAAAGTTAAACTGCTCGAGATCCGCATTCCATCTACTTTCCACGGCACCTAGTTTAGCCTTCTCGCGGTGACTGAGTGGGTTGTTATCTGTATAGACTGTGAAATGTTTCCCTGCCAAATAATCCCTGAATTTATCCACTACTGCCCATTTGAGTGCTAACATCTCTAACTTACGAGAACTATAGTTGTTCATGTTACGTTCTGATTTCCTCAGGCCCCGACTCGCATAGCACACCGGATGCAACTTGCCATCCTTCCGCTGAGACAGCACCGCACCTAGCCCACGAAAACTTGCATCTGTTTCTAATATAAACTCCTGAGTGAAATCTGGGCAAGCCAACACTGGTGTCTGCGTCACCTTGTCTTTCAGTTTCTCAAAAGCCTGTTGCTGTTCCTCTCTCCATTCACTATCTACCCGATCCTTAGATTTCCCATGCATCAACGCATGCAGTGGAGCAGCTATTTGGGCAAACCCTTTAACAAATTTCCTATAAAATGATGTGAACCCTACAAAAGACCGCACATCTTTCACCGTCTGAGGGACTGGCCAATCTCTTACTACCCTAATCTTCTCAGGATCAGCTGTGATGCCTTCAGCTGACACCTGATATCCTAAATAACTTACTTTTGATGCCATTATTTCACACTTTTTAGGTTTAAATCTTAAGTTATTCTCCCTCATCCTGCAAAATAATTCCCTCAATCTGACTATATGCTGATCTATTGTACTTGAAAACACCATCACATCATCAAGGTATACAAGCAACGAGGAGAAAATCTTATCCCTGTATAGATATGTACATACCAAGATATGTGAACACGCCTGACACCAGGACTCTTGTTACCATTCATTGTACCATTTATTCACATGTCTGTATTACTACATATTATTATAGCATGTCTGATGTCCATGCTTATGTCTAATGCCTATGTTCATTTACTATGTCCCGATGTACTATGTCTGTACCGCGCTAGTCGAGTAATTAGAAGACCTCATTTATTGTCCTAGGAATGTCTAGCAACTCCCCTTGCCTGGCTAGCTAATTTCCCTCAGATCGGCCTCGGCCTACCTACGGTCCGGGGTCCCTAGTAACCGCTCCTGTATCGGTTGGCTATCACGCCCAGCCTTGTACCACTTATTGAATATACCTACTGCTCGTGCCCTGGAGTTTCAAGAACCTTGTCTAGGATTACATCCACCACACCACAATCCCCTAAAATCCGCTCCATGTATCTCTGAAAGGTTCCCGGACTATTTGACAATCCCATAGGCAGTCGCCTGTACTCAAAGTGTCCGAAGCTTGTGCTGAAGGCAGTCTTTGGACGGTCTGAAGGTTTTACTTCTATCTGGTGATATCCCGCCGCCAGATCAAACGTTGAGAAAAACTGGGCCCCCGTCAGAGATTCTAGAGTTTCATTTATCCTAGGCAGAGGAAACGCATCACGTACCGTGACCTTATTTAAGTCCCGATAGTCAATGCACAACCTCAGCGTCCCGTCCTTTTTTCTCACTACTACAATGGCGGCAGAGTACGGACTCTCACTATGCTGAATTACTCCCTGATCTAACAGCTGGCTAATGTGCTGCTTCACCTCTGGTACCTGGTTTGGAGGGATCCTCCGATATGGCACCCTAACTGGCCTGTCTGTGGTCACTGGGATCTCATGCTGAACCAAAATAGCCTTTCCTATGGGCTGGCCCTCTCCTTCAAAAATATCACTAAACTCTTCTATTAAACACCTAACTGCACGCTCTTGTTCCTCATTCATTTCCTCCGTGTGTACTTTGACCTCCGTACGGGCATCCGGTTGAACTGTCCTCACATACACCTCTTCACTGATGTCTGCCTCGACTTCCGTCCCAGAAGCCACTTTCCCAATCCGCCAATTGCCCCTCAAGTTCTTACGACTATCAGACAGATTTGCCACCAACACCTGGGTCATGCCTCTCACCACTCTTACAGCTGTCGGCAACACTATCACACCCACAGGCATCCAACCTTCATCCGCCATTGTTAGAGGTTCAATCACTACTTCTTTGTTAGGTACCTGGCTTAATGAGGGAACACATACTGACAGCAACCAAGTACTCCGGGGAGGAATGGTTGGGCTTTTCTTCCTCTCTGTCATACAGTACCCCAGGCTGATGGCCTCTATTGCACATAACTGCCTAACCTCATGCAAGCAATTTTCCCACTGAGCGGTGCTCCTGGCTTCCCTGCACAAGTGATACATGTGAGGCCAGATCTCCGCAACCTCCCCCAGCACATTCATCCCCAACAACCCAACATGTGATTGCCCCTTACCCTGGGTCTCAATCCCTGGACAAACCAACATCCCCACATCAGTGACTTCCACCCCACATACGACCATAGTGACCCGAATACACCCCACACACGGCACTGGAAACCCTGACGCCCCTTTTACCCTTATTCGAGTGGGCTGCAACACCACGCCTGCAGGCTCCAGCTCCCGACGGTAGAAAAGTTCATCAATTAACGACACTTCTGCCCCAGTATCTGCTAAACCCCACATTTCACGACCCGCTACCAGCACCGAAACCTTAGGACACTCTGCTTTCAGCCTTAAGGTACCTTCTGTTGTGATTAAATTTGTCATGCGAACCACGCTTGACCATGGGTCCGCTCTCTCTTGATTCATAACATCGCCGGTGGAATCTATTGGTGAGGCCAGGAACGGTTGGCGGGGACTGCCTGGCCTTGACCATTTCCCGACCGCCAGTTCCGATTGTTATTTCCAACTCGATACTGGCCATTGGCCACGTATCCCCTTGGGACACTCTCTCCTGGTCCGGACCTGTTCGTGCAATTGAAACTGAGGTGGCCCTCTTGTCCACACTCATAGCACGTCGGGAGAATCGAGCCTCCAGCCTGCGGCTCGTTCTCTCTTCCTTTAGTCAGCGGTACCTCCCTCAAAGCCTCTCGTTTTTGTTCCGCCTCTCTCAGCCCCGTGATCCACTCGTCTAGACTACGGTGAGGATACTTCTTGATCTCCTCCAATAACCACATACGGCTTTGTTCCTCCTTGAGCCCCCGAATGATTGCATCTCCCAACAGGGCCTTATCATATTTATGACCATGGTGGTTCAACTCATCGTTTAAATCGAGCATAGCATCATAATATTCAAGAAGCGTTTCGTTGCTCCTTTGTTTCCGATTCATCACCTTCTGAATGGCATCGTACGTGGCCGTCTGCCCGCAGTATTGCTGCTTCAAATAACAAGTTAATTCGTCTACGGTTTCCCAGTCTCTGCGTGCATTGTATACGCGATCTGCCGCAGGCCCCGCAAGATGCCTTATTATGAATTGGATTCGACTGACTTCGTCTCCGTCTAGCAGCTTGAGGGTTCGGTCAACCTCTCTTAACCACTTTCCTACCTCTATTCCTGGCCTACCGTCGAACTTAGACATGGTCAACCCGGCCCCGAGACTAGTTCCCTCTCTACTATTGTGTCTCCTCATCTCCCACATTGTCTCATCGTGCTGTATTTGATACTGTGTCTTTACCCTATCTAGTGCATCCCCCAACAGAACTAGGTGTTGTTGATGTTCCTTCTCTAACTGTTGCAATTGTGTGTGGTACTCCCCCCTTAACTGTTGTACATATACTCCATACTCCCCCCTGATTTGGTTCGCCCATGCCTGACATTCCCCATTGATCTTCCCTTCTAACTGTTCCAATCGTTCCTGGTACTCTCCCCGGATTTTTCCATCTAGCTTCCCAATACGTTCCACGAACTCTTCTCTCAACTGTACCAACCCCGGGCTGTCTCTCCTTTTCTCCGAGTAACCCCGCACCGTCAACCACAACAAACCCATTCCCACGGCGAGCATGAGTAGAGTTGGGGTCACACTCTCTACCGTTTCCATCCACTCCATGATTACTCTCATTATCCCAACCACAGAACTATCAGTCACGAAATAAAAATAACTACGCTCTGCTACCATTTGTAACCGGTCGGAATTTACTGGACTTGGGGTTTATTAAAGATTATAAGATGGTAATGGCAGTGGAAGCGCCCCTTTGAGAAAAATCCCGAACCAGCACAAGAACACTTAAATCTACTAAACAAAATGAATTGTCCGTGACCCGTGGAAGGATAGCGTCTGTGACTGGGATGAATGAGACACACTGTAAAATTTAGACACTTATATTCCCTCCAACACTACAAACACAATCAAATAATGGTACACCAATATGCCCAGCTCTTAACTTGAACTTAAAACACTACTCTGGGGAATAAAAGTTATACATGATATAGAAATTATTAGAAACTCAGGCAACAATTAATTTGAAGTATTAAGAAATGTTGCTTGCACAGATGAAACAGGCCTTAAGGGCTTTCAACAAAATAATATCAGTCACTGAGGAAATGGTATTAAAAAACAAGAAATTAAATACTCTACAATGAATAGGCCTTAAGGGCTTTCAACAAAATAATATCAGTCACTGAGGAAATGGTATTAAAAATAAGAAATTAAATACTCTACAATGAATAGGCCTTAAGGGCACTCAACAAAATTATATCACCCCACCAGATGCACTCTTCCTAACCTAACTTAACCACTACTCTGGGGAACAAAGGTTATACCTGAGATCAGAATTATGAAGAAAAATTAGATGCATTAAAAGAATCAAATCACAGTATCACTCTGGTTCCACTTAATGACACAAACATTCAAAAAACAATACTATCAAAATTATTTAAGAAATATTAAACTACACACGTCAAGATAATATCATTAACTGAGAAATGGTATTAACTACACCCAAATATATTCACTATTATTGATATGTTACTGGGTCCACCCATACTCGTGAACCATGCTCCACCCAACTCAGCATACACCCGTAATAAGGGAGATAAAATGTTCCTCTAGGTATCTCCTAGAGTCCTAGACTCATGGTCTCAGTGTACTCCCAGTGCGTCCATAAAGCGGAAGGGAGTGAGCCAATCAGACCTTGTACAGTTGAGAGAAGCTTTAGCTTCCCGTTAGCAAGAGGGTTTCACTAAGCTGCTCGAGACATGTGGTGTTGTGAGCCGAGGTAGAGGAGAGCTGCTGACCCAACGATCGTCCCGTCGTCAGCTGGGCAGCCAGACGGCTAGATTCCCTCAAGAGATCCTTTGATACCCCGCTAAACAGTGACAGGCCTACACTGATCGGTCCAATGGCGACAATCGCCACCCTCAATCATCAACGGCAGTCTCAAACGGCAGTCAATCTCTCGCAGTCAAACTCCGGTCAACTCCGGTCAAGTGGGTTCTGACGGAAACCCTGAAATGAACTCACTGTTAGCTCTAGTTTACTTTACCACTGCCCTATCTAACCCTGTCTGAGATCGAATGAGACTTACTTGTTATACTGCAATAGTGCAACACAGGTGACTAGGCCACGTGACTATTTCTGTGACGGACGCGCAGGGACGTCTTGTTTGTCTGAATGCTCCCCGTGACTGAGGAGAGCTAGCGTCGCGTCCTCTCAAGGCGTTAGCTTAGGCCTACGTGACATATTTTCCGCCTAACTAATAACTCCTTGGGACACCCGTAACATTATTCAGACTGATAAACGATCTATAATAATTTCAAATTCAATAATAGTCCCTTAACTTCATGAATCGCATCATTATTAATTCGGCAAATTACATTTAATATCACTTAGGCCTAGTTCCATAACCTCTCGCTATGGGCGGGGAGCGCTCTCTTCCCTCAGACGACCTTGAACGCTCAGTATCGCTAATGGCGGGGCATTTGAAATTTCTGAATATTACATACATATATATATATATATATATATATATATATATATATATATATATATATATATATATATATATATATATATATATATATATATATATATATATATATATATATATATATGCTGATAACCACAAGGAAAGAAGAAAACACGAAGTTCCCAAGCAGTATTGGTTTCAGATATGTTGATGATGTATTATGTCTCTGGCCATGTAATGAGGACCTAAAAGCTTTCCTGCCACAACTTAACAACTTAGCCCCCTCGATCAAATTCACTGTGGAATTAGAGCAAGACTGTAAATTGCCATTCCTAGACTGTCTGATACACAGAATAGGTAACACTTTTAAGTTCAGTATTTATAGAAAACCAACTAATGTGTGTTCATACATTCATTATTATTCTGCCCACCATAATAAAGTCAAACAGTCAGTATTTTCAACAATGTTTTTACGTGCCTTGAGAATTTGCAGTCCGGAATTCATCGATGAGGAATACAAATATATATATAATATTGGCTCAAACCTTAAATACCCTAGATCTTTCATAGACAAATGCTTAAACATTACTAAGAAAACTTTTTATAGAACTGATCCCAAGCCCACCCATGACCATAAGAATATCTTAATATTACCATTTCACAAAAATTTCTCACACATTCCTGCACAGCTAAAAACCTGGAACGTCAATGTGGCATTTAAAAACTCATGCACTGTTAAACAAATGTTAATCAAGAACTCCCCCAACAACACAATTGGTTGCATTTATAAAGTTCCTTGCAAGGAATGTAATATGTTTTACTTAGGCCAGACAGGTAAAGATCTTGCAACTAGAATTAAACAACACAAATACAGTGTTAGGACAGGCCAGGAATCCAATGCTCTGTTTGTTCATTTGAGGGATAACAAGCATTGCATTGACTGGGATAATGCCTCCTCAATATTACCATGTAATTCAATTGATAGTAGGAACATCATAGAATCTAGTCTTATTAAACATACCGAAGCATTCAACATGAATTTGAGTAACGGCATGTACAAGCTGGACAATTTTGTAATTAAGAAGATTTGTGATCAGGTGAGAAGGCCGGGTCACTTGACCATCTGACCTGACCACCAACCGTTGTGTGCTATTTAAAGATTAGTAGGGTCATTACCTAATACCTGACCATTGTGGACCTGGTCTCACCCTCCTCTGTATATATACACCTTGATTTGTATTACTCTCTCTAGTCTGTACTCACCCCTGAAGAGGTGAATTACACGAAAGCGCTTGGGAACTTCGTGTTTTCTTCTTTCCTTGTGGTTATCACCATATACCTAGATCACGCGCACCTACAGTGATTTACTTGCATATATATATATATATATATATATATATATATATATATATATATATATATATATATATATATATATATATATATATATATATATATATATATATCCACCAAAGGAAGGCCCTCTAAGCGGAAGGAGGAGGAGGTAGAGGCCACACTGGTGGAGATGTCCTGGGGGAGCGAGGAGCTCCATCAATTTAGGATGCAGGCGGAGGAGACCCAGAACCGAGCCGATGAGACCCGGATCAGAGCAGAGGAGTCGAGGATAGAGGCTTCCACCAGGGTTTCAAGCTTCTTTGAAAACATGGAGAAGATGGTGGACTCCAGCAAGGGCACCTTTGTGAACCTTGCCAAATGCTTCAAAGACTACCAGTAGAGGAGCTGGATGAGGAGGATTTTTTTTAATTTGTTTCGTTTCATTTTCATTACACTATACTTTAATTTCAGTTCTCAGAATTACAAAATTTTTCTTTTCGTTTATTATTAATCGAATTATAAAATACACTATTTTCTTTTAATAGGTATATATATTTTGTGATATATATTTACAATGCCAAATATTTTGTGATATTTATATTAATTTAGTACAGGATATTACTATTGTAGTAAAAATATATTGTCTATATTGCAGTCAAATAATATTTCTGTATACATATATAATACATTATTTTTGTAAGATGAATTATATATTTATTCAGCAAATTCATAATAAATCAGGTTATGGTTATATGATTATTCATTTGTATATCTTTATATTTATTCTAAATTGATGGGAAATGAAACATTGCCAATTTTATTATATGTGAATTTAAATTTTATAATAAAACAACAAACCATGATGAAACATTGAAGATGTTCACACTATTGGTAAAGATTCATATTAACAATATATACAAATTAGACAGGTATAGACATCTCATTAAATGGAAATGAAACAAGAAAGAATTTATAATAAAATCTAAGAAAATAGAAAATAATGATGTAAAAATAAGCTCAATGATACATACCTCTCAATGACCACAAAAGAAAAACAGAACTTGCATGTCAATTCATACACTAAAAGAATCTATTTACAATATCTCCCTGAAGTTCATTACGAGTTGCGGTTGTTGACTGAACATGCCCTATTGCCTTCTCGTAGGGGCCATCAGGGCCATCAGCTGTTGAGATGTTCTCTCTGTCTCAGGTTCCCACTTTTTGACCATTGTCCCCCATAGGTTTTCTATAGCATTATAGTTCCATCCCTTGCTTGGCCACTCCATCAGAAGCAAATTCTGATGCTGTTGAAACTAGTCCGTGACTAATCTGGTCGTATGGATGGGGGAGTGATCGTGCATGAAAATGCCTGGACTTGGTGGAAATGGGAAGTTTTGTTCTTGCAAGGAAGGAAGAAGTTGTGTAGGATATCTATATATTTCTGGGCAGTGAACCTTCCCTCAATTTGTCACGTCACCCACACCATGAATGGATATCCACCCCAAGGTATTGCAGGTAACTGTCTGCTGTGTGCTTCCTCAAAGATGTGGCGACATTCGTATCTGTAAATGAAAACCCGTAATCCAAGTGCTTCCAGTGTAATACATGGTCAAATCCCTATGAAAGTTAATAACACCAATTTCATGCTTACTTTTAAGCTAATTAATAGCTTACGCTTACGCTTATCCTAAAGGCTGATTAATAGATAAACAGATTCCTGTATTCTTAGCCTACATACTCGTACTACTCATTGGTTTCAGTATGACCATAAAGAAGGGTATTTGACCATACCTCATGTTATTCCACCTTCACAAATGCATCTGGCCATGATTGGTCGAAGCGAAGGCCTTCTCATCAGAGAAGACCACTCTTGGCCAAAAGTCTAACCCCTCACCAATATAATGGCAAGCGAAGTTGAGGCTCGCAGCGCGGTGTTGATCGGTGAGGCGTTCCTTGCTTGCAGGAACCCTGTAAAATTTAGTTATTTGGTATTTTCATACGAAGAGAAAAATTATTAACAATTAAAGAGTAACCGACTAGTGATGCTCATTTGTATCAGCTTATATATACACTTGGAACTGTATATAATAGATTTTCTTAATAAATAAAGGACAGTTGGGTTTCCCTACTCAAATCCTATATACTTTTACATGTTCCAGCCCCATTAACCCAGCAAGAATCAACGGTTAAAGGGCCAGTTCAGTTTCGCTATCAGAGATGTGCGTAAGTTATTCAGTACTCATGCTGCACCGAGACTTTTTTCTGACTGTTATGTAAAAATTATAATATGCATATTTACATTATGCAAATATATAAATGGTTAACCGATTATTTATTAACATGCCCTACCTATGGTGAATTCCCGCCTCATGCAGCCATCTCCGCACAGAGTATTGGGACACGTTGAGCTGCAGTTCGCCTCTGATAGCAACAGCATCCGTGAAGGGATTTTCTTCTGCTGAATGTGCTCGTCTTCCCGGGGAGTAATGACTCTGGAATGTAGTCTCCTGGCTGAAGGGAAGGGTAAACCGTTTATACTGGCACAAATTTTATATTATAATTACACTGGCATGTACAGTGTACTGAGGCCGTTGTCTCGCACGGTGATGATCTAACCCGGAAAGATTAACCAAGTCCACTACCTATCCATGTGGACGTCAGGAAATGAGTGCGTGTTCATGGGTGGAAGCCAGACAACACCTCTGTTTATCTGTGATTGGCTGTCTGGATAACTTAGTTCTCACTCTGATTGGTTAAAGGGCTAAGAAATAGAGAAACCATTACATTTATGAACACCAGTTAGGGTATAGAGAGGAGGGTGAAAATCCAATATCAATTGCCTCCGCTGGTTTATAGGGTGTTTTACTGAGATATGGACTTTCAAATATGTATAATACAGTTCCATTACATCAGGGGTGGCCAACCTTTTGTGTGATGTGATCTACTGTTTCCACAGTTACCCTGACGCGATCTACCAGCCTAATATTCACCCATTGCCATGAAATACACAGATTCGTAGAGAGAGAGAGAGAGAGAGAGAGTAAACAAATATTATTTTTAAATAATTGTTATGATATATTGTTAACATGTCAAAATCACAAACCTACTTTACTAATGAGGTGGTTAGCACTGCATGTTGTCTGCCAGTTTTGTATAATTAGGACTGTAGGCGGTGACTGCTAGCCTCAAGCAAGCATCCAGTTGTTCTTCTGACATTGTTGATCGGTATTTGGATTTGATGTGTTTCATGTGTGAAAATGTTGATTCACAAAGGAAGGTTGACCTAACCAATGCTGTGAGGTGCATGGCACATTTTCTGACATTGGGATTTTTTTCTTCACTGAGAAGGTTCCAGAAACTTCCTCCTGTTGCCCTGGATTTGATCTGAATATAATTTTTAAGCTTCAGAAGCTCATTTTCGACTTCAGATATGTTCATGTTAAACATTGATGCCATTCTAGATGCAATATCTTCAACATTTGTGATTTTACCAAATGGAAAACACATATATGTTGCAACAGGTTTTATTGTTGCTATATCTTGAAACCGTCTGTCAAAATATGAGGCAAGGTTTTGCACCTGTTCAATATATCGAGTCCTGTCAAACTGGTCACAGTCTTTTCCTTGGTTTTCGAGTTCAGACATCATATTTCTGAAGTTTCGTAGTTGATGTTGATGCAGCTGCGAAGACACTAGTTTTAGTTCCTGCTTGAAAGCAGCCACAGGACTAATCATGTCAACTATAGTTTTATCTTTCCCTTGCAGATCTAAGTTTACTTTATTCAGCATAGCAGTCATGTCAACTAAAAATGCTAAATCTAGCAGCCACACTTCGTTGTGATCAAAAGGCCAATCTTTTGAGGCCAAAAAAGAAGTTAGGAAACCTATCATCACTCCTGCACAGGGCAATGAACCCCACTGATTCGGTCAACCAATGCAGGTGCCCCATCAGTATTTTAAGATACGAGCTTACTTACTGGCAACTGTGTACTATTAATAAAATCACTGAAAGTCTGAAATAAGTCTCCATCCCGAGTTTTTCCTTATGATGGTAGAATTTTCGGTAGTTCCTCTTTGGTACTCATGTCTTTAAACGCCATTCTCATAAAAATCCATAATTGTGACGTATCGACCACATCAGTAGACTCATCAAATTGTAATGCAAAGAACACACACTCACGTATGTCTTTATTCAGTTGTTCACCCAAATCCTCAGCCATGAATTCACAGCGCCTCATGACAGTGTTTCTTGATAACTGAACATCCTTAATATAAAACAGTATTTCATACTTATTTTTTTTTTTCAAACAACGAATATGCTGCTTCTAAAAAGGCCTCTTTGAATATTTCTCCATCTTGAATTTTTTTTTTTTTATGCTTTGTAAGTACTCGACTCACCCTTGATTTTGAGCTCGCTTCTGTTAAAAAGAGTTTGTTGAGCAGTAAGCTGTGATTTCAGTTCATGAACTTTCCTCTTTCATAGCTCACTTTTGGGTGGGAAATCATTATCATACTTCTTGTGAAAACTTTTGAAATGCCTTTCAGGATTTTCTTTCTTAGCTAGAGCTGGAGACGCATGGCAGATCAAGTACAGACACTTCAAATTATTCATAGTAAAAAAAAATAGTCTTCTTCCCATTCATTGTGAAAATGGTAAATTTGAGTATTTTTAGTACTTGGTCCAGAACTCATTTTTGGTTCAGTTGATGGCCAATAACCTATATTTGGAAAAGAAAAGTCGTACGTCAATACGAGAATTACTTTTTTCCATGACTTTTCATACATGAATATGAGAATTAATAACGTAGCAGCGTAACGTTCTTAATTTTTTTTTATAAGCAATTGTCATCGGCTAGTGTGGATACTTGTCTACTCTAGGGTTGCGGCGAGAACTGTCACTAAGCTAAAAATTCAGTAATTCTTGTAATCACCCAAGACTTTTCCATAACAAGAGGCAGCACCTCACACTTCCAAGTATCGCAGATGACTGAAAATCACTGCATTGTTGGTGACAAGTGTGTAGGCTCGCTGGGCAAGGTTGCCAAATATGATTCTCTCTCTCTTTATTTTTGACAAGACTCCTCAATATCGAGTCGACTTTTTCATTACCAAATTCATTAATATAAGGTTTAACGTGTATTTGTAAACTTATAAAAGCAAATACCTGCCTAGTTTTAGCCTACAACTGATGACAACTTGCTGATCAGTTTCCTCGCCAGGAACCAGCCAGCACCGACCCGTGTGAACGCGAACACTTCCTCTCAGGTTCCGCCACACACAGCATGGCACAGTCGAAGTTTTTTTTGTATTTATCGCTCTGATGTGTCCATAATGATAATCTATTCCCAGAAAAAAATCTTAACAAATATAATATCCCAATGATTATGAGTAAAATTTGGAGAGGATTTTTGTATGGCAGCTTAAGAAGGATGGATCATTAAGTTTAACTTTGCCATGCGATCGACTAGAGAAGATTTTGCGATCGACCAGTCGATTGCGATCGACAGGTTGGCCATCCCTGCTTTACATTATTGGTATTTAGCATATTTCCTGAAAGTGGTAGATTCACTAACCAAATGTCAATGTTTCCTGTAATTAGCTAGCAATGTCGACTTCAGTGGACATTTATTGTAACTCACATTGACAAATTTGTGGATAATGGTAGCCTTTTTAATGAGTATAGTGTGATTATGTTTTGCGTAAGGTTTTATGACGGTCAAATTGTTAACATGTGAACTCAGAGCTCTCATGAATGAATCATACAGATATCGAACGTGTTATTGGCTGATAAAATTACAGATATCTTCTTCAGGTCGAATGGAGGTGAACACAAAAATACCCAGTAGAATATCTCCCAACGTCAACAGTAGCATCTTAATTAAAAGCAGAAGTTAATGTCTCCTAGTCTCGGGTAATATCAAGTCGGCCCTGTTGATTTTACATTGGTTACCTTTACTTGAGCATATATTGACTAGCAACTATCATGCATAACCTGTGGTCCATACCAGCGTATCATTGAATCCTTACGTGGATAAAGTAACATACATGTTCTTATCCCAACCTAAACAGTATATGTTATATACATAATGAGTATTTATTACTACACGCGACAAGTATATTGGTGCTCTGACGCTCCCCTTTCCCCCTCCTGCTGACACCACATCATCATATAGTGTTGTTGTAAACTGTAATAACAAAACCATCCACTCAAAACGTGGAACTGCTTAGCAATCATAGTTGTGAGTTATTTTATATGCATTTGGCAATTTTGGATTGCTGTATCATTACTCTATATTAATATTACAATGCTTATAGCGGTAAGCAAATGTATCTGTTACTCATTGTGTGAGAAAATTCAACCCATCGGGCTGGTGACAGCTCTTCACATTTCTGCGGGGGAAGGAAAAACCTGGGCCGGTATAGACAAAACTTTTCTGCTAATGACAAAATAGTTCTGTTAATTAGGAGTAAAATTTAAAAGTGTATACACAAAGCTTTTCTAGCAAACTTTTACCGCACAAACAGTTGTTTGTAAATAACTGCTAAACAGCGCTAAGGGTAGCAGGAGGTCATCATATAAAATGGCCTTATGGCTGAATAACCTTAATAAAATTATCCCCTTACAGGATCGTGTCCAGGAGTTTTACCTAAAAACTGCCGCTACCATTCTACGGGATCCTCGGGGCAACTGTGTCCAAGCCAACTTGACTCCTGCTGTCCGAGGCCGACCTCCATCTAGAAGACAGTGGCGAGGGTCACTCATCCAAGCCCTTCAGGAACACGACCTCCTGCCTGATATTGTTGTCACCCCTGCTGTTGGTTCGTCTCCTTCTCCCTGGCTGGATTTTCAACCTGAAGTGATTGCCCTCGGTGAACCGCTCCCGAAATCCCAGGTGAACCCTGTTATTCTCTGCAAATACCACCTCTCCAGGATCGCTCACTGGTCCCCAGGTAGGGTCGTCCTCTACACTGATGGTTCTGTTGATCCCGCTACAGGTAGAGCCGGGGCTGGTGTCTACATCTCCCGTCTTGATGCCCCTGAGCCTATCAAACTGTCTCTCAGAGTTTCTGACGGGGCATCCTCCACTCAGGCTGAATTAATAGCCCTCCTTGCTGCCCTTCTCGCTGAGGAAGAAGCAGATGGTTTCTGCCCCTTGCTTGTCTGCTGCGATTCCAGGTCTGCTCTCGACGGGATCGCATTTGGATCAGGGGAAAATAGGGACCTCATCCTCCGAATACGAGGGTTAACATCCACACTTCAGGATGCAGGCCGTCTTGTGACATTCCTATGGGTACCCAGTCATGTCGGTATCTTAGGGAATGAGGCAGCAGATGGCCTTGCCAAGACTGGCTGCAACAAGGCCACACCTGACTACGTTGTTCCTCGAACACTTTTACAGCTTAGGACCCAAATTCGCCGCAAACAGAGAGAAGCTCGGGAAGCAGCCATCCCCCTGGACTCCCCGCCCACCTGGTACGATGTCCTCCGTAAACTTCCTTACCTCTCGTACGTCTATGGGAAAGGGTCGCGGAAAGGGGACGTGATTGCTGCCCGTATCATCATTGGGTATGACTTTGCTTGGGAGATTGGTATCCCCGCATCCCCTGAGCAACGCTCTTGTGCATTATGCAGAAGACCCAACAGCAGCACCCTTATCCACTACCTCCTAAAATGTCCCCACACACAACGCTTCCTTGACGCCTGCTGGACCACCACTCCACGACCCCCTAATGGAGACACGATGATCCTCCCAATACTGGCCAGATATTATGTAAATAACATTGATTATGTGGTAAAGGAATATCCTTCCTTCCTTAGGCTTTAGTAAGCCCCTTTATAATATTTATACTGTATATACTTGTCACACTTGCCAGATGCTTCTGGTATCACTGTACAGGGGTACCTAGTGACAGCACTTGGATCCCGCTTCCTCTATCAAGGAATAAACAATTAAAATTGAAAATTGAATTGAATAAAATTATGAAGATTAATTTCAATATTTACATTTATTTACATTTTGATTAATTAGAATAAAAAATCTAATCTATGCAGTTTGAAGGAGGATATATTAACAAAGGATAGTGATCGGTGGCTTGGCCAAAAACTATAGTCTTTGGCCTTTGTGCACAGCGCACCAAGCTTGGTGCAGGGGACTCGGGAACTAAGTGACCAGCTGGCTCCCACGAGGGTAAAGAATGTTTTTTTTCAAAATGATTCATACACTGTTAACAAAGTTACAAGCCAACTGAAATATTAAGAAAATTTATCTTGGATAATATGCCATCGAGAATATGCTACCTGAGTCTGTAGTAAATAGTTACGATATGAGGAGAATGACGTTATGCGCTTCACAAATAATGAATATAATTACTGGAAAGTCGTGGGGGACGTTCATGTCCTGAATTAAAGACGTAAATAAATAATAAAATAGCGCTAGTCTTTCCTAAAAAGATATAAAGGACAATCAGGGGAGAATTGGAGATTTATGAAGATAAGTTAAGTAGATCCTGAAAGCGGATAGGCCCCGAGCATGCTTGAAGGCAGGAGAGCATCACTCACACTCTGTCTCTTGTCTGCAGGAGGCGGATGTTCGCCTCTGTACAGAAAAACACGCCACGTGACAACGACTCTGGTGAACTCCGTTGAAATTACTCACATGTAAGTTCCGTTCAATTGCATACACTAGCGTAGCTAGGGGGGGGGGGCGGTCCGCCCTGGGCGGCACTTTTGGGTCTGCTCATCACCCATATCTGCAGCTACTGGAGACGTTAATCCATCCCTTTGTATCGGCGGCAAGTTAATCCTTGTCGTGTCTGACCTAACACCTGACCCACATCATCACGGCCACGTCATGAGCTACACCCTTGCTATGAGGCCCCCCGCCACACACACAACCTGTAACCTGTTGAGGATTAAGGAAACAACTTCAAACAAGTACGCCAGTGAGCTCATGTGGTGTGGGTCAGGTGTTAGGTCAGACACGACGAGGATTAACTTATAAAGTTTAAGTATGTTTGGTGTGTATTTAAAGCATACTATATTTGAGTATGTGAAAGTACAGTAATATTATAATGGTACACAAACTATTTAATATATATATATATATATATATATATATATATATATATATATATATATATATATATATATATATATATATATATATATATATATATATATATATATATATATATATAAGAGTGAGTCACTGTGCAATATGTATTTTTTGTGGGGGCACGGGGGGGGGGCGGCAAACTCAAGGGCCGCCCCGGGCTACTACTGATTTGCATACAATGCTTAGGTAAAGACGGGGAAGGGTAATCACAGTGGATAATGGATGGATTATCCCAGGTTTTAGTGAAGCTAACCTGGCGGCTTAGAGGCTAGCGACTGATGACCTGTTTTACCCAGATTTCCCAGGATCTTGGCGTGTGCAAACGCGCGTGAAGGAAATCACTGAGATTGGCGTAAATCCTATCAACTGCCCTATACTACCACGAAAGAGTGTATTTAATATATAGTGTCAGGGAAACTCGATCTGATTTTCTGACTGGGATCGACTACACCTGGTTGTACAGTGATCTGACATAACTAGGACAGTATTATCTCTGTCGCTTTCCCTCTCAAGTACAGTAACGGAAGGCAGCTCCCCTAGATGCAGCATGAGTAAATGGAAATATTGATGGGCGAAAGGCGACAGGAATTATCATGGCACTAGTGAATAGAGTAATAAGCTTCCTGAGTAGAGGTACTGATTTTCCTACTAAGTGTCTTCCATTCTCTTCAACTGTGGGTGTATGTGGGTTGCTTAACCAAGTCCTGGTGTGAGGTCGACTACCCTCATGGTTGATCTTACACTCTGGACATGGGGGGTGCTAAAGGATTGTTTAGTGCTATGCATGTGGTTTATTTATTGTACAGTAATGGTGTATTCTGGGCCAGTGTCGTTGTATACGGTTACATTAAAATGTTGTATTAATAATTCAATAAAGGGTGAAATAGAAACCGAGTCTGTATGGGTAGAAATTGCGGAAGGAAGAGAAAAACTAATTATGGGAGTGATTTACAGACCCCCAAGTATTGGAAAAGAAGCAGTTCAGCCCATATGGCAGGAAATGAGTAGGGCACCAAAATACAACAACCTGTGCATTATGGGGGATTTCAACTGCAGAAATATTGACTGGGACAACATTGTAGGTGACTATGAATCTGAACACTACCTAGACGAAGTACAGGACAATTTTTTAAAACAACTAATTACAGAACCTACTAGAGGTGACAATATATTAGACCTAGTATTAACAAATAAAGAAAATATTATCAGAGATATCACAATAGGGGAAAAACTAGAGAACAGTGATCACAGAGAAATCAAGTTCACCCTAAATTGGGAAACGAAAAACAATTACTATGTGGTCAGAGTCCCAAACTTTCCATCGGCGGATTATGGAGGGTTAAGAAGGTACCTAGGTGAGGTCGCCATAGAACAGTCAGGTCAGTCCCCAGTAGGAAGGGGTGAGGTCAAAGATGACAAAACAATTGATCATGACTATAATATATTCACTAGTATACTACATAAAGCACAAGAACAAAATATACCATACAGAAAAAATAGGTCAAATAAGAATGAGCCAAGGTGGATGATCAAAAAATTACACTTAAACATGACATAGGAATAAAGAAAGGAATTTATAAGAAATTAAAGGGAGGGGAGGAGAAGCTCAGAAATAGATACAGTGGACTATCTAGGAATGTTAAGAAAAATGTAAGGAAGGCAAAGAGGGACTACGAAATCAGGATAGTAAGACAATCCAAGGCGAATCCCAAGGGATTTTTCTAGGTATATAGGACAAAGGTCAAGGACAAAATGGGACCTTTAAAGTCAGGAAGAGGGAAAGTGATCGATGGCAGTGATGAAATAAGCAAAGCATTAAACAGCAATTTTTTATAAGTTTTCACAAAAGAAATTCACGAGGAAATTCCAGAGGTGGAACTGATATTTAGGGGAAAAGAAGAGAAATTAAAGAATATCATTTTCAGAAAAGAGAAGATAAATAAATTACAGAAGACAAAATTCCCCTGGGCCCGGGTGAAATTTTCCCTCGAGTTTTGAAAGAGTGTAAGGAACAAATTAGCGGACCCCTGGTAAATTTATTTACAAAATCATTAGACACAGGAGTTGTGCCAGACTTGTGGAAACAGGTAAATGTACATAAGAACATAAGAAATGTTACCACAGGGATAACTGGCTTGTGGCGGCCAAGCATTCATAGCGACGTCGCTTTTTGATCCTTCGATGTCGGCTCTTCCTATCATTGTGAAGCAGAATTCACCAAGCGTTGGATTGTTCACCCACTAACAGGGAACGTGAGCTGGGTTTAGACTGTCGTGAGACAGGTTAGTTTTACCCTACTGTTAAAATGAGGTCGTTGCGATAGTAGTCCTGCTCAGTACGAGACGAACGGCAGGTCTGGTCATATGGTTCCGTTCTTGGTCGATCGGCCAGTGGAGCGAGGCTACGTCCGTGGGATTATGCCTGAAAGCCTCTAAGGCAGCATCCCGGCTAGAGAAGCAACGATACCGCGTACGGCTCGCATTGGGACGGTCAAAGATATTACGAGACACTGGCGGGCAGCTTGCTGCACCACCGGAGAATGGACCCATGCAAGGGGAACTCGGGGGAGTCGTGTCATCAGTGCCGGCTCTCCCGTCCCGAATGCGGATCACCCGAATGCTGATGTGCCGTACCGAATCGTTCGTAGACGACTTACGTACCGGTCAGGGTGTTGTAGATGGCAGAGCAGCATCCTCACTGCGATCCATTAAGACTTCTCCCTACCAGGCCGGAGGTTTTGTCACGCCCCCCGATGGCGAAATCAGTTGACCTCTGACCCAGCTTGGAGAAGGTCGTGCCCGATCGCGCTCCCGTTAGAGACCAAGGAAAATGGCCGCTTTGGATCGTTGTGTCGTGGGGGAAGAGGAGGGGAGTGTGGGGAAAGATGACCTCCTTGCCACGCTGTTAAGGCAGCTGGGGCAGTTGAGGAGTGAGGTTGACACTCTAAAGGGGGAAAATGAAGCCCTCAGGACGGAACTCCTTCAGGTAGGTGTCCTGCCTAGCAGGACACCTGCGAAGGAGGAGCAGGCGTGGAGAGTGGTTGTCTCCAAGGGGACTAGGGTCAGGCTTAGGAAAGCTGACCAGGGTGTGGAGTGCAGTAACCCTTACCAGGTGCTGCAGGAAGCTGGAGAGGAAGAGAAGAGGCAGGACGGTATGGATCAAGGAGAGGAAAGGGCAGTTGTACAAACCCTGCCCACAGGTAAGGTCGTGGTAGTTGGTGACAGCCAGGTGAGGTTTATGGATAGGGTTTTTTGTGCGAGAGATAGGAAACATAGGACTAGGGTGTGTTTTCCTGGGGCTGGGATAGGGCATGTAGCCGAGAGGTTAGACAGAGTTTTGTGAGGGGAGGGTACCAATCCAGTAGTGTGTCTTAGTGTGGGAGGAAACGACATAGGTAAGGTTAGGAGTGAGGAACTTTTCAAGAGGTATAGGGAGGCGCTGGGGAAGATTAGAGATAGGGGAGGGATCCCGATAGTATGTGGTGTCTTGCCTAGAAGAGGGGTTGGTCGTGAATGGCTGTCCAGGGCAATTGCTATTAATTGCCGACTGGAAAAACATTGTGCAAACAATGGTTGGGCATTCATTGATAACTGGCAACGATTCTATGGCAACGACTACCTGTACTGTCGCGACGGAGTACACTTGTCTCGTGAGGGGGTAAAGACGTTGTCTGCATCCCTGGAGCGTGAAATTGTCACTCCGAAGGGGGGGTTTCGCCAGTAGAGAGGGGTCGGGGAAAGTGGGAATCAAAAAACAAGCAGGTCCTGGGAAGTAAAATTAGTTGCTCAGGACAAGGGGTAAAACAGGACCAGGGAAGAGTAGGTTTAAATGTATACTATACAAACAGTAGGAGCGTTAGAAATAAAATAGACTTGCTGAGAGCGGTTGTATGTACCGAGAATGTAGACGTCATAGCAATCACCGAAACTTGGATGAATCTGGCGAGCAAAATTTTTTTATCAGAGTACCACATAGAAGGGTACAACCTTTTTCACAAGGACAGGGAAGGTAGGAAGGGGGGAGGGGTCGCACTCTTCGTCAAGGATACATTAAAATGTTGTACTAATAATTCAATAAAGGGTGAAATAGGAACCGAGTCTGTGTGGGTAGAAATCACGGAAGGAAGAGAAAAACTAATTATGGGAGTGATTTACAGGCCCCCAAGTCTTAGCAAAGAAGCAGCTCAGCCCATATGGCAGGAAATGAGTAGGGCAGCAAAATATAACAACCTATGCATTATGGGGGATTTCAACTTCAGAAATATTGACTGGGACAACATTGTAGGCGACTATGAATCTGAAGACTTCCTAGACACAGTACAGGACAATTTTTTGAAACAACTAATTACAGAACCTACTAGAGGTGACAATATATTAGACCTAGTATTAACAAATAAAGAAAATATTATCAGAGATATCAAAGTAGGGGAAGAACTAGGTAACAGTGATCACAGAGAAATCAGGTTCACCCTAAATTGGGAAACGAAAAACAATGACAATATGGTCAGAGTCCCAAACTTTCGGTTGGCGGATTATCAGGGGTTAAGAAGGTACCTAGGTGAGGTCACCTGGGAACAGTCACGTCAGTTCCCAGTAGGAAGTGGTGAGGTCATAGATGACACAACAATTGATCATGACTATAATATATTCACCAGTATACTACATAAAGCACAAGAACAAAATATACCATACAGAAAAATTAGGTCAAATAAGAATGAGCCAAGGTGGATGACCAGAAAACTTAAACATGACATAGGAATAAAGAAAGGAATATATAAGAAATTAAAGGGAGGGGAGGAGCAGCTCAGAAACAGGTATAATGAACTATCTAGGAATGTTAAGAAAAATGTAAGGAAAGCAAAGAGAGACTATGAAATCAAAATAGCAAGAGAATCCAAGGCGAATCCCAAGGGATTTTTCCAGGTATATAGGACAAAGGTCAAGGACAAAGTTGGGCCTTTAAAGTCAGGGAGGGGAGAATTGATAAATGGCAGTGAAGACATGAGCAAAGCATTGAACAGCTACTTCTTATCAGTTTTCACAGAAGAAATTTGCGATGAAATTCCGGAGGTGGAACTGATATTTAAGGGAAAGGAAGAAGAGAAATTAAAGAATATCACCATCAGAAAAGAGGATGTTCTTAAGAAGATAAATAAACTAAAGAACACAAAATCCCCAGGGCCGGATGAAATTTTTCCTCGAGTCTTAAAAGAGTGTAGGGAACAGATTAGCGGACCCCTCGTAAATTTATTTACAAAATCATTAGACACTGGAGTTGTGCCAGAGTTGTGGAAACAGGCGAATGTAGTACCCATATTTAAAAAGGGAGACAGAGCATCAGCGTCAAATTACCGGCCGATCAGTTTGACGTCAGTAGTGGGGAAATTTCTTGAATCAATTATAGCAGATAGCATCCGATCGCATCTAGAGAAAAGCAAATTAATCTACGACTCTCAACATGGGTTTACAAAGGGAAAATCTTGTCTAACAAATCTGCTAACGTTTTTTAGGAAAGTCTTCGAGGTAGTAGATAATGACGAAAATTACGATGTTATTTACTGAGACTTTAGCAAAGCATTTGACAGAGTACCGCATCAGAGGCTTCTGAGAAAAATTAAGGCTCATGGTATCGAGGGGAAAGTCTTAAATTGGATAAAATCATGGCTCACCGATAGAACGCAGAGGGTCAGCGTAGATGGTGTTAAATCTGAGTGGGGCCGTGTAACCAGTGGGGTTCCCCAGGGGTCAGTACTAGGCCCACTCTTGTTCATAATCTACATAAACGATTTAGATACTGGGATCAGCAGTGACATAAGCAAGTTTGCGGATGACACCAAAATAGGGCGGCAAATTAATTCAGGGCAGGATGCAAATGCATTACAGGAGGATCTAAATAAACTGCAGGGGTGGTCTGAAAAATGGCAAATGAAATTCAACACCAGCAAGTGCAGCGTACTTAATATTGGAAGAACAAATACTTATAATGTATACAGCCTGAACAACATCAACCTAGAGAAGTCGACTTGTGAAAGAGACCTAGGGGTACTTGTAAGCCCGGACCTACGGCCTAGAAAACAGTGCGTTAATGTTCGAAATAAGGCAAACAGAGTATTGGGTTTTATATCTAGAAGTGTAAGTAACAAGAGTGCAGAGGTCTTATTGCAACTATATCTTGCGCTAGTTAGGCCGCACCTCGATTATGCGGTTCAGTTCTGGTGCCCCTATTATAGAATGGATATAAATTCACTAGAGTCGGTGCAGCGAAGAATGACAAAAATGATTCAGGGACTTAGAAACCTTCCATATCAGGATAGGTTAAAGAAACTTAACTTGCATTCCCTAGAAAGACGAAGAGTGCGGGGAGATATGATAGAAGTATTTAAGTGGGTGAAAGGAATCAATAAAGGGGATATAGATAAAGTTCTTATAATATCCGAGCAGGATAGGACTCGGAGCAACGGATTCAAGTTGGATAAGTTTAGGTTTAGGAGGGAGATAGGAAGAAACTGGTTCAAAAATAGGGTGGTGGACGAGTGGAACAAGCTTAGCAACTTTGTAGTAAGTGCGGGAACTCTGGAAAGCTTCAAAAGGAGGCTAGATAGATTCATGGATGATAGAGAGTGGTAGTAACTCTCGACAGGAGCTGCCATGCACAGGCCAACCGGCCTATTGCAGACTCCTTATTTTCTTATGTTCTTATGTTCTTATACACGATCTAGATACTGGGATCAGCAGTGACATAAGCAAGTTTGCGGATGACACCAAAATAGGGCGGCAGATTAATTCAGGGCAGGATGCAAATGCACTACAGGAGGATTTAAATAAACAGCAGGAGTTTTCAGAAAAATGGCAAATGAAATTCAACACCAGCAAAAGCAGCGTTCTCAATATTGGTAGAACAAATACTGTCAGCGCATACAGCCTTAACAACATCAACCTAGAAAGGTCGACTTGTGAAAGAGACTTTGTGGTACTTGTAACCCCAGACCTAAGGCCAAGAAAACAGTGCGTTAATGTTCGAAATAAGGCAATGTTCGAAATAAGGCAAACAGAGTATTAGGTTTTATATCTAGAAGTGTAAGTAATAAGAGTGCAGGGGTCTTATTGCAACTATATCTTGCGCTAGTCAGGCCGCACCTCGATTATGCGGTTCAGTTCTGGTGCCCTTATTATAGAATGGATATAAATTCACTGGAGTCGGTACAGCGAAGAATGACGAAATTGATTCCGGGACTTAGAAACCTTCCATATCAAGATACGTTAAAGAAACTAAACTTGCATTCCCTAGAAAGACGAAGAGTGCGGGGAGATATGATAGAAGTATTTAAGTGGGTGAAAGGAATCAATAAAGGAGATGTAGATAAAGTTCTTATAGTATCCGAGCAGGATAGGACTCGGAGCAACGGATTAAATTTTGGTAAGTTTAGGTTTAGGAGTGAGATAGGAAGGAACTTGTTCACAAATAGGGTGGTGGACGAGTGGAACAATCTTTGCAATTTTGTAGTAAGTGCTGGAACACTGGAAAGTTTTAAAAGGAGGCTAGATAGATTCGTGGATGATAGAGAGTGGTAGTAACTCTCGGCAGGAGCTGCCATGCACAGGCCAACCGGCCTATTGCAGACTCCTTATTTTCTTATGTTCTTATGGGTAAGGTGGAGGGTGCACCTCCAGCTTGGCCCATCTTAAAAAAACTCGACCCATCGCGTCACATCCAACAAAGCCCATCAAATACCAACTCGGACCATTTCGGATAACCAACCTTAAACTAAAACATTCTACAGTATGTTTATATCAACGTCCTAACATAAAACATTAATTACCTCTCTTTTAACTAAAACATTCTACCGTATGTTAGTAAAAACTCGTGTATAAATTAATTACAAAATTAAAAATGTCACATTAGACTGACTTGCGACCAGTTTAGTGGTCCTGGCAGAGGGTCTTCAGCCTTGTCTGAAGGTTCTTGTAAACTCGTTTTGGGCGCTTCCTGGTATTGATATTGATACTGAAACAGTTTATTTAGCCAGAAGAACACTAATAGAGAGTCAATTCTTTGATGATTTGAGATGATCCAACAGCATGCTCGTTGAGAGAAGGGGTATCGCGTTTGATGATGGATTACATGACCTCATGTGAGGTGACCTAGCACAATGTACCCACAGAGAACGACTTTACCCTACCTGGAGACCTGAAAACGACACCCAATGCTTGTCAAGTCACAAAGTCGCCGAACTAACCTGACTGTGACATGACTATAGAAGGACCTGACGTCAGATGATCAAACGGATGCAGCTTTGCAGCATGGAAGTTCTGCAGTCGTCTTATATATACTGGGAACACACAACTGGATAAGAAAGGTGCTTGCTCTCCCTTGTGTTCCAGCTGAGCACATCGAAGAACTATTTTTACGCCTCTACCGTGATGCAGCGACTGAAACGCTTATCACTTTGTATTAGCCCTGTCTCATGGCAATAACAATTATATAAATTTGGGTTAATACATTTAGTTTATATAATACAATCACCCCACGGTAATTTTCCATAAGCTGTGAGTTGCCACGTGCTGTTCACGTGAGGGAAAATTCCTCTATCAGTAGGCCAACCTTGAGAATGTAGGGTTAGCCCGGCTTCTCCTTCAGAGGACCTCTCCCTCACAAGCATCTCCCCTCACCAGCCAGTCTTCACTTGAGCCTCACGAGACTCGGACGGGTGACATAACTCAGTCAAGCTGAGCCCTGTCCTGAACTAACACTCACAGGTTACAGTGTTAATTACAGTGCTTTTACTCATAACCTGTGATCTTTTTAGTTTATCAATAAATGGAGAAAAGACCATTTGGGTTTGTAACTTAACCCCTTAACTTATTTATATATAAGCCAAGTTAAAAGGGAGCCCTACCCAAAGCTTATATAACTCCAATGGAATACATTAAAAATACATGGAAAAATTCAGATATATGGACCCCATCTGCTTGGATGTGTTTAAAAGGGGTGTCCTCACAAATAATGACTGTGGAGGGTGGCGTTATCGCCTTAACTTCTATTTGTTAATGACAAGACTAATCCCGGGCATTAAGAACCTTGAGTACAGAGACAGTTTAAGAATCTTAATTTGCATTCCCTCGAGAGACGTAGAGTGAGGGGCAATATGAAATAGGTGTATAAATGGAAGTCATTACAAAGGTACTCAAACTATCCAACCAGGAGCGAACTCGTAACAATGGTTTTAAATTAGACAAATTTAGATTTAGGCGCGAAATAGCTAAACATTGGTTTCGAAATAGAGTAGTGGACGAGTGGAACAAGTTACCAAATATCATCATTAACTCGAATAAGCTGGATAACTTCAAACATGGGTTGGATGGATATATGAGCAATAGGGTTGGGTGTAAATGGGACTGCCCAGTATGGGTTAATAGGCCCACTGCAGTTTCCCTCATTCTCATGTTCTAATGTTCTTATTTGACCGGTTTAACAAAAACTGGTGGCTGGGTTAACACATTTCATAGCGTTTTTTTCTTATGACAAACTTATAGTTGATTTTTAATCACATATAAACAAAAGCATGTTTTTCTTATCAAGGATACACATCATCTGTCGAGCCAAACAGTTTATGTGTCATCATTACTGTGAGGAGAATGCGTTGTGCTTACGCCAAGTCTTGTCTCTCGTGGTTACTGAACCTCAAACATGTCTATCTTTAGGCTGGTATTCTTAATACTAATGCTGTGTTTTCTTAAGGCGAGAGGGCGAGGATAAATCGACTTGGAAATTCACTCGATAAAATTACTTGATCGTGACCACTGCTAGCTACGACTTGGCAAATACTCTCAGAGATCGGATCACCTTAAGACTAGGCTGCCACAGGCTATTTCATCTGAAGATTAACCACCCTAACCTAACCTAACCTCCTCCCATAGGTAATATTAGGGTGGTTAATCATTCTTCAAGGACAAGAAATTAACAGGCTTAACCCTTTGATATTAATGGTTGAATCCCATGAAGATGATAGCTTAAATCATCGTCTTTAGAGGGTGAAAACTTTTAAAAGATCTTCTCAAACCATTCCATTTATAAAGTGAAAAATAGTGAAGTCAGTTGTTTGAAGATTTGCGAGACAGAACACCATGGTCCTTTTGCTCTCCTCCTTGGGAAGAAGAGGGACTAGTGAAGTTCTCAGTTGACCTCTGACCCAGCTCAGTTGACCTCTGACCCAGCCCAGTTGACCTCTGACCCAGCTTGGAGAACGAACTTGCAAACAGCGATCACAAAGAAATTCGATTCCAGTTAGATTTTCAGGGCAGACGTAAGGAAAATTCCACTAAAGTACCCGATTTCAGAAGGGCAAACTTTGACAGTTTAAAGAGGCAGCTGAGAGAGGGGGTGTCGCGCTTGGCTGTGAACCTGACAGATGACACGGACCTCATAACGAGATCTGAGATTGCCGAGTTCCACGGCAATTTAAATAGTGAGTTACTTAATGCACAAAGGCAGAACATACCATACAAAAAACTCAGATCAGACAACAATGACCCTAAATGGATAAATAATTATTTAAAGAACATCATTGGCCAAAGGAAGGCTATAGGTAGAAGGATAAATCGTGGCGAAATTCACCTCCGGGACTATTATAGGGTATTGGCGAGTAGGGTTAAAACCGAGATAAGGAAAGCAAAGAGGAATAATGAGGTAAGGATAGCAAGGGAGTTGAAGACAAACCCCAAAGGATTCTACCAAATGTATCAAACTAAAACAGGAGAAAAGATTGGACCAATACGGTCAGACTTCGGCGAGCTCACTGTTAATGACAGAGAAATGAGCAATAATTTGAATAAATATTTTTCAACAGTTTTCACCACCGAAAATTTAAAAATGATACCCGAGGCACCGACTCTATTCAGAGATAGTGAAGAAAACAAATTAAGTGAGATAGTAGTGACTAGTAACGATGTTAGTCAGCAAATAGACAAACTAAAGCCTAATAAGTCACCTGGTCCCGATGAGATATTTGCCAGAGTATTAAAGGAATGTAAGGAAGAGCTTAGTATGCCCTTAGCAAAGTTGTTTAACATGTCATTAAAAACAGGTGTAGTACCAGAATCCTGGAGGATAGCGAATGTAATACCGATTTTCAAGAAGGGGGATAGATCACTATCCTCTAACTACCGCCCAATCAGTCTAACATCAATAGTAGGCAAATAACTGGAAGCAATCATTTCAAACTCTATTCGAAATCACCTGGAGAAGCACAGATTGATCAATGATTCCCAGCATGGCTTCACAAGCGGATGTTCTTGCCTAATTAATCTATTAACATTCTTTTCATCAGTTTTCGAATCGGTGGACGAGGGGCACAATTATGATGTGTTATATCTCAACTTTAGCAAAGCCTTCGACAGAGTCCCCCACGAAAGACTAATTAGAAAGGTAGAAGCTCATGGCATCAAAGGTGACATCCTTAAATGGATGAGGTCGTGGTTACAGGACAGGAAACAGCGAGTGAGTATTAACCTCACTAAGTCCCATTGGAGCAACGTCACAAGTGGAGTTCCCCAAGGCTCAGTACTTCGGCCATTAATATTTATTATATACATAAACGACATAGATATCGGCATTGACAGCAACATAAGTAAATTTGCTGATGACACTAAAATAGGACGTGTTATCAAATCTGACGAGGACTCGAGTCAAACTACAGGAAGATCTAAACAAATTTTTCGAATAGTCTGAAAAATGGCAGATGAAATTCAACGTCGACAAATGTAAAGTACTCAGTATAGGAGATGTAAACAGGGAAACCAGATACCAGATGAACAACGATGCCATAGAGAAATCCGACTGTGAGAGAGATTTAGGAGTAAGGATAAGTAGGAACCTTAAGCCAAGTAAACAATGTGTTTTTGCTCGTAACAAGGCTAATAAAGTACTTGGGTTCATACAAAGGAGTGTTAGTTATAAGACTAGCGAGGTCATCCTAAAACTGTATCTTGCTCTTGTGAGACCACACCTGGATTACGCAGTTCAGTTCTGGTCACCGTATTACAGAATGGATATAGAATCCTTGGAAAGAATTCAGAGGAGAATGACAAGACTAATCCCGGGCATTAGGAACCTTGAGTATAGAGACAGGTTAAAGCATCTTAATTTGCACTCCCTTGAGAGACGTAGAGCGAGGGGCGACCTGATAGAGGTGTATAAGTGGAAGGCAGGGCTAAACAAAGGGGACATTACAAAGGTACTCAAACTATCCAACCAGGAGCGAACTCGTAACAATGGTTTTAAATTAGACAAATTTAGACGGCGTGAAATAGGTAAACACTGGTTTGGAAACAGAGTAGTGGATGAATGGAACAAGTTACCAAATATCATCATTAACTCGAATACGCTGAATTGCTTCAAACATAGGTTGGATGCTTATATGAGCAATAGGGGTTGGGTGTAAACGGGACTGCCCAGTATGGGCCAACAAGCCCGCTGCAGTTTCCTCCATTCTTGTGTTCTTGTGTAATGGATAAACCGGGCCTGCCACTACCACTGCCGCCACGACCACCAGCTCCTCTCCACCGTCTGTGCCAAGGTGTTTCGTCTGCTGTATCAAGACATCGGCCGCTGTCGCTCGAGTGAGGAGTTGAACAGACGCCTCCCCCTGAGAGTGGATCCTGTGTTCTGGAACCTTCCCCTGGGCCACTGCCGTAGGAAATATCTGTTCATTGTTTGATTCTTTTGTTGTTTGATTCCTTTAATTGCTGACTCCCTTTTATTGTTTGATTCTATCAGTTGTTGACTCCCATCAATTGTTTGATTCCATTAATTGTTTGATTCTATTAATTGCTGACTCCCAGTAATTGTTTGCTTCCTTTAATTGTTTGCTTCCCTTAATTGTTTGACTCCATTAACTGTTTACTGCATTAATTGTTTGACTCCCTTAATTGTTACTTGATGTTTGTTGAGTGGTGTCAGAGTTTTGTGTTATATTTTTTATAGTAAAGAGATGTCAATCTCAAACGGTTGTTTGTTATTCCTCAGAAAACCATGGTCCTTGACTTTCCTTTATTAAGATCCTCATTAGTCTGGTAAGGGATTTCTATCCTTAAGTCCCAGTCCCTTACAACACCCATCCATCACCTTTTGTACATCTGTCCAAAATACACAGTATATGAACCTTCCTAACGTAATTGTGTTAAGGATGTTATTAAGTAACTCATTTGAACTTTAAGAAAGTGTTTTCTTGTCGCACTCTCTTATCTATTATTGTTCTAATTTATATCCTGTGTTACGAATTTTGGTTTGATCAGATGGTTTGAATACCATATTTATATGACTTTTATTTTACCCCATATTCAATTTGCACACTTGGATCATATTGCCCTTCACTCTACGTCTCTCTAGATAAAATTATATAAAAAACTGAATAGTGTTATGGATTATTAAAACATCAATTTAACAATATAATGACTTTCTATAACCCTTTCCAATGATTACTTGATGAATTAGGTAAGATGTCAACGAGAAGATTCAAAACCGTAGACAAGGTACAGTGTATATAATCAAGTTAATTGGAGTAAATTAAGTAGCTATCACTTATATATGGCAAGGGATAATTAAAACGAGCAGTGATATTTGTCTTATTATACCGTAAACTTATTTACATAATTATAAAAGTAATAATTAAAATACCTAGACGCAGGCCAGGACTTAACACATGTGTCTTTACTAAATTATCAAACAAGTAAAAGCAAGGTCAGCAATAATTAATCACTTATTAGAGTTATTGAGGTAGTTTATGCAATTTATCACTAAACACATAGGAAATTATAATTGCTGGATTCACTCAGGGATATTCGGAAGATTTCCACTTATTGGCGACAGATATATTGGCGATATATATATATATATATATATATATATATATATATATATATATATATATATATATATATATATATATATATATATATATATATACACACAAATACATATATCCATATACACATATACATATACAATATGTACTCACCCCTCAAGATGTGAATTACACGAAAGCGCTTGGGACTTGTGTTTTCTTCTTTCCTTGTGGTTATCAGCATATACCTAGATCACACGCACCTACAGTGATTTACTTGAATATATATATATATATATATATATATATATATATATATATATATATATATATATATATATATATATATACATATATATATATATATATATATATATATATATATATATATATATATATATATATATATATATATATATATATATATATATATATATATATATATATATATATATATATGCTGATAACGCGCACCTACAGTGATTTACTTGCATATATATGTAATGTTACAAGATATTCACAAGAAGAAGATTACATATAGGTAGAATATTGATAGTATAAGAGTATAAAGAGAGGAAGATTTTGGTAGAGTGGCCGTGATAGTTATTTTCACTTATCGTATCTTATACGTCAATACACATCTATTACGTCTTAAGGGCGACTTCTCAAACACCGCTTCGTTACAACTCTTTATTAATTACGAACATGACATGGACACATTAATAACACCTTCTATTGAAGTTACTAGGACATTATATTTACGTTACTAGGACATCATATTACGTTACTAGACACTGATTCTCGGACACGAACATGAAATGAATACACTTCCCACGTAAGTAACTCATCCCATGGAAAGCTCTGACAAACACTCACGTGACCTAGGGGAGGCCTAGCAGGTGGTCCTGGGTTGTCTCTATGGGAGACTGCTTAGCTGGCGCTGGAGGGAAGTCTCAGTCCTGACCGGAGGCGACCGGGCGACCAGAGGCGACCGGACACACTCTCTCTCGAGGGAGGACTAGGACGTCCCATATATTGGGAGGCGAGCCGTCAGGTTGAGCTGATCGGGGGGGGGAGGGGGGCGAAGGGTCTCCTTACATTTGCCCTCGCTAATGTAGGGTCAGGTCTGGACTTCTTCTGCGGTGTAGGCCATTGTGTATATTGGGAGAGAGCCGGCCGGTGCCCCCTTACATGTGTGACATGGGAGGGGAGCCTGGCTGATTTATTACCCTTGGTCAGCCGTGAGAGTTACCCTACACTTGACCTCCCTAATGTCGGGTCAAGTCTGGACTGTCTCTGAGATGTAAGCTGTGGTCTGACAACCCATCACTACACCTCCCGCCAAGACCAAAGCTTTCATGCTCAGAGCACTGATGACACATTTTAAGTAGACAGTAACATCATGTGCAGTATCTAATATAGTCCCTGAGGCGATAATGCATCCTTACATTTTACAGATTATAACACTAGAGATGTATGTTTTTCTGCTGGCATAGTTTGATCTGACAAAGCTTACTATACCTCCCGCCAAGATTAAAGCTTCTATGACAGGAGAAAAAGAATAAAATACTTACACAATAAGTGAATATAGATTGATCTAAAGATCCTTCATATCTAGCATAGTGTCCGAGGCAAACTTGCAAATCACATTCTACAAACAAAAACAGGTGTTACATTGCCTAACCAGGCCGTGTCAAAATAATAATTCATCTCAGTCAATAAATGGCTACAACATTGTGTTTCGTAGTGCAAAACATTGATCAAATGAACTCATAGAAAAAGTGACTAATCTTTTAAAAAAAACATTCTTTGTAGTACATGTTAACAAAAATCAGAGAAATATATACTTCAAAATACAAAAAATGCTCCTACTTCACATGTTAGGGTGTTATATCTTTTTAATGTACATCAACAACATCAACAACATCAGTACATTAGTGTGGTCCAGCATGGCTCAAGTCCTCCATCCAGCTGGTATCTGAAAATAAGGAATGCCAGCAGCACAACAGCGGTAGTCGATTGGTCCTTCTGATGATCCACCTTTTCATCGTCGACTTTTTTCTGATGTCTCCACAGGACGTTTTCTGTCTTCACATAGCACGTTTTTCTTTCTTCAATACCGCACTTTGTAGGTCGTGTCACCACATCTGACTTCTTCTCACTTCCTCCTGGTTTCTATAATATTCCAGATGATTTTTCTGTCGTCACAACTCAGCCCCTGAGTCGCGTCATCCGCTGGGTTCAAAGCTGAACTCACATGTCTCCATTGCGTCATATCCGACTGTTCGTGTATTATTGCCACTCGGTTAGCTACAAATGTGTGGAACCGCCGCTCCGTGTTGCGTATATACTGTAATATTATCATACTATCTGTCCAAAAGACGGACCTTTCGGTCCTTATCGATAGTTCCTTCCATAATGTCTCATCAGCGTTGGTTGCTGGTACAGCAGTGCACAGTTCCAAACGGGGTATGGTCAATTGCTTAGAGGTGCCAGCTTGGCCTTGCCATACACAAAGGTGCAATTAATATTTCCCGTTTCGTCCGTGATCCTTAGATATGACACCATACCGTATGCGGTCTTTGAGGCATCGCAGAAATGTTGTAATTGGCACGAAGTCCCCTTTGTCCCTCTCGGGCCATAACATCTGGGTACTCGGAAATTTGAGTTTTGGTAGTTCTGTCAGCCACTGTCGCCATTGCACCTCGTTCTGGTCGGACACCACTACGTCCCATCCTTTCTTCCTTTTACACTCCTCTTGGCAGATGATCTTGGCCTGGATAATGAATGGCGCGAGAAATCCAAGCGGGTCATACACTGAGCTATTTATACTCAAAAGACCCCTCTTCGTAGTCATCACTTTCGACTCGACATCTTTGATGGATACAGAAAATCGATCTTCTTCTAAGTCCAATTTACTCCAAGTGCCCGTTCCACTGGGAATGTTTTGTATTTCAGATCAACCTCTTTCACTCCCATGTGCTGTTCTTCTACAGGTATGGAGTCGAGTACGTCTTTGCAATTACTCACCCATTTAGTGAGTCGGAACCCCCCCAGTGCCAGAATACTTCGCAGTTGTTCAGCTAGTCGCATCCATTCCTCAGTGTACTGTACTGAAATGAGTAGATCGTCCACATAGAAGTTCAGTTGAGCGTCCATTACGTCAGCATGACATACATTTTTTTTATCGTGAAAGGTCCTTGGTAGAGCATATGCGGCACACAAAGGACTCCAAACACCGCCAAAGAGGCGTACTGTCATCCTGTAGGAGAGAGGGGGGCGTAGCATGTTTCCGTTTGGCCACCATAGAAACCGAAACACATCCCTGTGTTCCGGAGTGACCTTCACCTGATGGAACATAGCTTCTCTATCTACCATGAGAGCTACAGGTTCTTGTCGAAACCTGATGTGAACTCCCAGTAGTTTGTTGTTTAGGTCTGGTCCTTGCCGCACTTGGCTGTTCAGTGATATGGAAGCAAGTTCAGCCGCACAGTCGAATACTATGTGCACCTTCTCAGGCTTGTTTGGGTTTAATACTGGGTGATGTAGGAGGTACCACCTCCTACCCTGCCTTGCGAAAAGCTCTGTTATAGGGTTCAGCTCCGCATAGTTCTTTTCTAGTAACAGTTGCATCTCTTCTGTATAACGCCGGCGAAAATGAGGATCTCTTAGTACCCGTTCCTTTAGACTCTCCAACCTCCGTTCAGCTGGTCTTGTTGTCCGGGAACTCGGGTGGGTCCTGTCGAAAGGGTAGTTGATAACGTCCGGCCACTCGTATCACCTTGTTAAACCACAGCTCCAATACACTCTTGTATTTCACTGAAAAGGCATCACCCTTCCTCAAGCCACTCATATCCAACATTCTGCCCACACACGGTCCTGAGTATGGTTCAAATCACACATCTGCTCGCTAATGTACTGGCCGCTGACCATTCAAAACACAACACCCACCCTTCTTTCCTCTCTCGCTCTCTCTCTCTCCCTTCCCTTTTCTTCTTATCTTTCTTTCTCTAATTACCACATCACATGTTTCATGGGATGTGGTAAGACCCCCTCGTGCTCTGAGGTAGTGTACTGAAATTCTGGCCCTTGTGCTTGCTTGCCTCTTTCGCCTTTGCCTCAAAACCCCAATTTTCCTCTTCTTGAAAGCATGCCTCGGTTCAGCCCATCCCGAAGAAGGGTGACCATTCTCATCCCTCTAACTATCGCCCCATTGTCCTAACTTCATCCCTCTCTGTTACGAGTGAGCGTTCCATCGTTGGTTGTGGATTCGCAACGTGAACGTTTTTTGTTTGTGACGTCATTTCTGCCGCGTCCGCTCGCTTTGTTTACTTTAATATGGGCCCAGCAGTGTTAAGTTAAGTACAGAGTATCTCCTTTCTTATTGTACAATATGTTTCTAGTGGTATAACGTGTAAACCTTACTCGACTTTTATAACACCAAGTAAAGTATTATTTATGAAAGATTAATGTTAATCATATTTTGAAGTTCCACGGAAAATAACTTACTTATTTATGAGGATTCGTGTGGTGGATAGACCACGTTGTTCATCGTAGTTTCTAGACTAAATAAGTCTTTACTTTTGTGTTCATTATTTTGTCACTCGGTTGAGTCATTTATTTGATCAGATTTAATTTGTATTTATTTATTTTTGTACATACGGTTATACTTATTGTTATTTGTTAATATATTCTGTTATTAAACTACTGCATGTATTTCAATATACCCCTTAGTAATGAGGTGATAATTTGGTGGGATCTATTCCTGAACCTATAGTACAAAGTGTAATTTGTGAATTTGTGATATTGATACACCCTTAAGAGGCTCAAGGGTCGTAACACTCTCTAAGATTTTCGAAACTATCTCAAACTCTCATTTTCTCCGTCACCTTGAGCGCCTTTATCTTTTGTAGGATCACCAGTAAGGCTTTTGCCAGGCGAGATCTACTGGTGATCTGTTCTCCAACTGCACTCATCTTTGGTCATCCTCTCTTAGGAATTATGGGGAAACTTGCGTCATGGCCCTTGACATCTCCAAAGCATCTGACAGGGTATGGCACAAGTCTTTGCTTTCTAAACTTACCTCTTATGGTTTCTCTCCCCCACTTTGTTCTCTAATTTCTAGCTTCCTTGAGAACCGATCCATGGCAGTTGTTGACGAGGGGTCAATCTCTCGCTCTTTCTCTACCAATAGTGGTGTCCCACAGGGTTCTTTTCTTTCACCTACCTCGTCCTTCTTTTTATCAATGATTTATTTCAAACTACGACTAATTCTATCCATTCTCGCGCTGATGATTCTACTCTTCACTCTTCTTCACATTTTTCCCTTCCCCCTAAATCTCAAACTAAATATGTTTCTAGAGATAATATCATATCATCTATCAATGCGGATCTGTGCAGCATCTCCGAATGGGGAGCTAGAAACTTGGTTAAATTCAATAGTAATAAAACACAGTATTTACCAATTACAGTTTCCAAAATGGATAATCTCACACCAATCACATTTCAGGATGCAATCATTCCGCCAAATTCTAAAATACACATACTAGGCCTCACCATTTCCTCTAAAATGTCATGGAAACCACACATCCACAACACTGCTAACGTTGCCTCCCAAAAGCTGGGAATGCTGTACAGATGCCAGAACTATTTCACTCCTGAGCAGTTGCTTCAGGTTTATAAGGGATTCATTCGTCCTAACTTGGATTACTGCTCTCATATCTAGGGTAGTTCTTCTGTCCAACTGTTAGATAGGGTGGAATCAAAGGCATTTAGTCTTATTAACTCTCCTCCTTTAGTTGATAATATCTGTTTCCTTTGAATTTGCCGTAATATCTATATCTATATATATCTATATATATCTATCTATCTATATATATATATATATATATATATATATATATATATATATATATATATATATATATATATATATATATATATATATATATATATATATATATATATATGTGTTACGCCGTCTCTTAATTTACTTTAATATCCGGGTTCTAGGCGTAACCAAACAAAAAAAGTGAAGTAAATCAAAAGGGAATAAAAATAAATAAAGTAAACCTTTAAGAATTTAATTAAATTAATTAAAGGTTTACTTTATATATTTTTATTCCTTTGTTCGAAATGTTTGACTGAAATCGTCAGCCAAGTTCCTAGACTTACTTCACCCTAAGTCACAGTTTTAGCACGAAAATTACTGCCCAGAGACAGGTGTGGCATCCCCCCAATACCTACCCGACACCAGGCAGAATGCCACGGGTGCTTATCCAGGTGAGTGGTGTGTTCCGGTGGTAGGTGGAGTGATGGGCGGAAGGTGGAATGAAGATCAACGTAAAATAAGAAAACAACTTGACAGCCATAAACAAGGTACCAAGTATATTGTTCGTCCCATCTTAATAAAACTGAAAAATAACCAAATTAAAGTAGTAGATCCCGTGGGTAACCTCCTCATGCCAATAAGTAACTTTGACCTTTGGCAGTGTGACGAGTAAAGTGACTATACACTGTGTGGGAAACTACATTGTCTCGCTATTCGGTCCCCAAAATAACTTCTTCCATCAATAGTTCATCAACGGTGTATGTAAGTTCCACCCATGTTTTCACTACAACAGTACAACAAAAGTATATTTTTAGCATTAAAATGTTATTATTTTGTGTCTAATCATCACTACAAATAACAACATCCATCATCACTACATATAACATCATCCAACATCACTATATAACACCACCCATCATCACTACATATAACAACATCCATCATCACTACATATAACACCACCCATCATCACTACATATAACAACATCATCATCACTACATATAACACCACCCACATCACCACTACATATAACAACATCCATCCATCATCACTACAGATCGGTAAAGTAGTTTCCCGAGATTACGTGCAGACACATACATACACACACACACACACACACACACACACACACACTTTTATACTTCTTTGTTTTATATATATATAGATGCGCAGAGACTCCATACACTGTAAAGTCTGTATAGTAGGCGACTTTAACTTTAGCCAAATAGATTGGATTGACTTCTGGGCGCTCAAAATCCAGAGTATTTTCTTGAAACAATCAGGACTGTTTCCTCGGCAACATAACCAGGGCTTCCACCCGGGAATGTAATAATATGCTCGATTTAGTTCTGTCAGACAGAAAAGCCTCGTAGTAATGTCGAGGTGGGGAACGAACACTTTAACTGCTTGATCACCAAAGAAATTAGATTCAGTTAAATTCCAGGGCAGCCGCAAGAAAAATTCCCATAAGTCCCAGGTTTCAGAGGAGCAAACTTTGATGGTTGAAGAGGCAGCTGAGAAGGGGAGTATCATCTTAAGGGAGTACTTCACATGACCTCTGAAGAGGTGGCGTCTCTAATATACCCACAGAGGCGACCTCACATACCCGGGGCAATGTGAGATCAGTTGCCTAGTTCACAACAATTTAATTAATGAGCTACTTATGCACAAGGGGCAGAACATACATACAGAAAACTCAAATCAAACAACAATGACCCTAATTGGATAACTAATTATTTAAATAATATTAATATTGGTCAAAGAAGGCTTTATTAATGGGAAGATAAATCGTGGTGAAGTCTACCTCAAAAGTTATTATAAAATTAATGGCCGGTAGAGTTACGACCGAGATAAGAAAAGCAAAAGAGGAATAATGAACTGAAGATAGCAAGGGAGGTGAGTCAAACCCCAAGGGATTCTATCAAGTGTATCAAACTAAAAACACGAGAAAGAGTTGGACCAATGCAGTCAGATACCGTGAGCTAACTGATAACGACGGAGAAATGAGCAATAATCTAAATAAAATATTTTTCAGCAGTTTCACCACCGAAAATTTAAACGTACCCAAATACATAAAGCACCGACTCTATACAGAGATAGCAAAGAAAATAAATTAAGCAAGATAGTAGTGACTAATACTTGATAGTAAGCAAATAGACAAATGAAGCCTAATAAGTCACCAGGTCCAGATGAGATATTTGCCAGATAGTAAGGAATGTAAGGAAGAGCTTAGTATGCTCTTAGCAAAGTTGATTAACATGTCCTTAAAACGGGTGTAATACCCAGAATCCTGGAGGATAGAATGTAATACTGATTTTCAGAGGCAGATCTCTCTCTAACTACCGACAATGGGTCTAACATCAATTAGAGCAAATTACTGGAAGCAATCATTTCAAACTCTATTCGAAGAATCACCTGGAGAAGCACAAGTTGATCAATGATTCCCAACATGAAAGCCTTCCTGGCAGAGCGTTCATATCTAACTAATCTATTAGCATTCTTTCATATGTTTTCGAATCAGTGGACGGGGGCACAATTATGATGTAGTATATCTACCGACTTTCAGCAAAGTTTTCGACAGTCCCCACAAAAAGACTAATAAAAGAAAAGTGGAGGCTCATGGCATTAAAAGGAATATTATGTAAAATGGATTAGTCGCGTGGTTACAGGACAGGAAACATCGAAGTGAGCATGACGGCACTAAATTCCATTGTAGTAACGTCTGAAGTGGAGTTCCCCAAGGCTCGAGATGCTGGACCATTATTATTTATTATATACATAAACGACATAGATATCCGGGTAGACAAAACAACATCAGTAAATTTGCTGATGACACTAAAATAGGGCAGTAATTAAATCTGACGATGACTCTGCAAAACTACAGGAAGATCTAAACAAATTTTCGAATGGTCTAGAAAAATGGCAGATGAGTTCAATGTATGGACAAATGTAAAGTACTCAGTATAGGAGATGAAAACAGGAAATCAGATACCAGATGAACAGCGATGTTATTGAGAAATCCGACTGCGAGAATTTGAGTAATGATAAGTGAGAATCTTAAGCCAGTAAGCAATGTATTGCTCAAAACAGAGACTAATAATGTACTTGGGTTCGCCACAAAGGGTGTTAGTTACAAGACTAAGCGGGTCATCCTGGCTTCTATCTTTAAGCACCAAACCCCACTTGGATGCGAGTTCACTTTCTAGTCACCGCATTACCAGAATGGATATAGAATCCCTGCTGGAAAAATTTCAGAGGAGAATAATAAGATAATCCGGGCATTAGGAACCTTGAGTACAGAGAGACAGGTTAAAGCTTCTTGTGCACTCCTTCGAGGACGTGAAATTGAAAGGCGATATGATCGAATTAATATATAAATGAAAATCAGCGCTGAACAAAGGGACATTACAAAGGTACTCAAACTATCAACTAGGAGCGAACTCGTAACAAGATTGGTGAGGTCACTGCCTTATGACCGGAACATTGTGGACACCTGCTGTCCCTAGGGACTTGATCTCGCTCTCCTCTACTGTATACATTCGCCTTGTCAAGTATTACTCCTTAGTCTGTACTCACCCTTGAAGATGTGAATTACACGAAAGGTTTGGGAACTTCGTGTTTTCTTGAGCATATATATATATATATATATATATATATATATATATATATATATATATATATATATATATATATATATATATATATATATAATGTTTTGGTTATTAGCATATAAATACATATTATGATATATATATATATATATATATATATATATATATATATATATATATATATATATATATATATATATATATATATATATATATATATATATATATATATATATATATATATTACGAGGATTAGCCCACCCAGGAGAAGAAAAAATTAACCTCCTAAAAAAAAAAAAAGTGAGAAATGAATTGTATGTTGCGTTGTCAAAGTAAGATAAACAATTGAGACCCTGCAATTGTGTGTAAATGAGGCAGAAAGTCAGATCAGCAACCTGGGACTTGGTCACAATTATGTGATGCCATATGGCAGCAGGGTCTACCATTACACAACATATTATGCTTTCAATATCTTCCCAGGCGGCAGTACCTCCTGTCTGGTACACCGCCGAGAACTAATAACAATACCTATTAACTTTCAAGTCAGGCCATCCAGTATTAAAAGACTAATTTACGTTGAAAGCTTCGACTCGAGTTACAAACCCGCCTGAATTACGACAATGGTCTGGTCTTTATGAACGCTACTAAAGAACCAACGAAACCCAGACCTTCTGAGATAATGGAGTCGTTTGTCTGTGTAATGAAGCCTAATTCTACTGGTAGTTAATATAAGTAATGGCTGTCATTATCCACAAATAAGATATTGTACAAAAATTTCTCTAGACTCGCAAGATTCTGGTGATTTAACTTTTAAAGGCATGACACTACTATTACTATAACAACTACTACTGCTACGACTACTACTACTACTGCTACGACTACTACTACTGATGCTACTACTACTTCTACTACTACTACTACTAATAATAAAATAATAATAGTAAGGGAAATAATAATAATAATAAAAATAATACTAATATTAAAAATAATAATAATAATAATAATAATAATAATAATAATAATAATAATAATAATAATAATAATAATCCACACTGCAGCTAGATTCAGCTCCCTGGTCTCGTATACATTATAAAAAGATCAATAACTGTGCTCGATCATCCCTGAGCTTTTGGTGGGCTTAAAAGCTTCGAACATCCTCTAAAAATATAATGTATAATTTATAATGAATGCATAAGTAGTAACTGTATTTATATAGTGAATCACCCGTTGAATAAATCACTACCAGCTTTATACTATGAATATAATATAATACCTAACCTAACTAACCTACCTCTAACCTAACCCCAGGTAACGCTAGGTGGTTAATCTTCAGTGAAATAAGCTGGGTGTATGTTCAGGTGACTTAAGCTGTAGTGGTTAATCTCAGGTGAAATAAGTTGGGAATGGTTAATCTTAATATGAAATAAGATGGGGTGGTTAATCTTCTGGTGAAATAAGCTGGGTGGCTAATGTTCAGGTTACTTAAGCTGTAGTGGTTAATCTTCAGGTGAAATAAGTTGGGAATGGTTAATCTTAATATGAAATAAGATGGGGTGGTTAATCTTCTGGTGAAATAAGCTGCTGTGGATAAGCTTGTAACTTTTATAAACCGATAAGACCGTAAACACTTAAAACAGGTAAAAATAAAAGTATAAACGTCCGCGAGAAGTCACCTTCATAAAAAATGTCAAACAAGGAATTTAATTAACTGAATGAAGAAGAGGATTTAAGAGTCAAGCTCTGAGTTATGTATTGCTGGAGGGGGGGAGGGTAGGGAGGGAGGAGGGGAGGAGGGAGGGAGGAGGAGGGAGGAGGAGGAGAGGGAGGGGGAGGGAGGGAGGGAGGGACGATGGAAGAGAGGATGGAAAGAAAAAAAATGGCAGGAGTGAAAGAAAAGGGATTGAAAGGAGGAAAGAAGGCAGGAAAGGAAAGAAGGAAGGAATGGAAGGAGGGAAGGAGAGAAGGGATGGATGGAAGGAAGGAAGGTGGGAGGGAGGGAGGGAGGATAGAAGGGGTGAAGGGATGGAGGCTGGAAAGAAGAAAAGAAAGAAAGAAGGAGATGGAAGGCGGGGGAAGGGAAAAAGAAAAGAAAAAAAGGAGGCAGGAAGGGGAAGGAAGAGGGAAAGAAGAAATGGAAAAGAAAGAAGGAAGGAAGGAAGGAAGGAAGGAAGGAAGGAAGGAAGGAAGGAAGGAAGGAAGGAGGGAAGGAAGGAAGGAAGGAGGGAAGGAAGGAAGGAAGGAAGGAAGGAACTGTTATAATAAATTATGTTAGAATTAACGGGAAAAATTCAGATAAAGAAAAAACCATGAGTAAGTAATTATTAAAATTCTCACCAAACCTATGCATGGCAGACATGAGCTAAGTTGTCCAAGGAATATTGCCATTGTTTGTACAAGTTTGCACGCACGCACACGTCATTACAATTCCCGATAAAATAAAACAAGTCGCATCCACTCATACATATTAATATTTACCAAAACAAAAGGCAAATTCACCTCAACAAACACACTTCACATAACAAAATCCTTAAAAAAATATATAAATTAACGGCCTCCCATTCTCTTCATATCCTCCAAAAAGCAAAACAAAATACAACAAACTTCCTTAAAAAAAAACACATACGCGTGTCCTCCAAACGACATCATACCCTAAAAAAAAAGTAAAAAATCAATAGAGACAATCACTTGTCCAGTCACCCACAACGACCAATAACCTGCATCAATATTCTGAATCCCAAACCGATCCTTCGAACTGTCCGCCGCTGGGAGAATTTTAGTGTATAGTTTCTTTACCTCTTGTGTACGGGAGTCTCTCTGTGCTGAAGAATTATTGAAAGATTATGAATACTATCTTGACGCCTCAACAGCCAGGGTCATATGGCGCCGGAGATAATTAATGGTAAAAGGTTAAACTAAAATCAATATGACGGAAAATAAAACAAAACCCGAAAGAAAAACGTCCAAAAAGGAAACGACAATAAAGATACCTATAAGAGATATAGGAGGCCAGAATGACCTCTCTTCCAGCACCTCGGCTCTGCTGCATACCATCGTCTGATGTTAGTAAAATATGAAAAGTACGTCTCTGTAGTGGAGATGTTAAAACTATAAGAGCCTTGATATTGTCAAAAGTTAGCCACAGATGGTGCCTCCCGTGTAAGTAATTCAAACAACTATGAAAATAAATGACGTCATAGGGAGGATCAAAGCCCGGCATGACAACAGAGCATTAATGATATGAATCAGAAAAATATTGTTCTTTTTTATAAATAATAATATAAATAACTAAACAGTGAGCAACATACAAATATAGGTAAAGAACCTCCCATCCATATCCCTATGGCCTATACTGTGTGACGGGGAAACGAAATTAGTGTAACGAGAAGCCTTTAGTGTTGACACCACTAAGAATTATGTGGACTCAAGATGTAAGCAACTATAACTTATAACAACCTACACTACAGAGACCAGTGATTCGTCCAGTGATTCAAAATATTCTTAAAATAACCACATTCATTTCCGTAAAGGTTACGGAGACAGTCATCTACGCAATTGTTTATCCGGTTTTCACGATTCTCTCAGTAAAATAATTGTTTTAATTAATATTAATCACTCTTATAAGCGAACCTACTTGGAAATTCAATCACCAGCAACTATTGTCGCTTGTAAACACGAATATAAATAATTAATACAGCAAATCTGGTGAAAATCGGATAATGAAATCACTGAAGCTTCACAACCCAGACAATCTTAATCCCCGCAAACTGGACAGGACATTGAAGACGAGGGAAATTTGGTGGTAAAAAAACAAACCTAACCTAACCTAACCTAACCTAACCTAACCTAACCTAATGTAGGGAAGAGGCAGATAACCTAACTGCCCTCAGACAGGAAAAACACAGATAAGACGCTTTTCGACATAGTAATATAAGTAAGTATAACAACAAAAATCATGAAAACATATTATCTTAAGAACTAAAGGAGACAGAAGATGATGAAGGTCTTCATAACAATTACCTTCATTTCCTTGTCACCCAATATATAACCAATAACAGACAGGTCATGTTATGCTCGAATTCCCTCACCTCCCTCCACTGCCCCCTTCACCTCCCTCCACCGCCCCCTTCACCTCCCTCCACCTCTTTCCACTTTACCATTTCTTCCATCTTACAGACTTCCTAAAAAAAATATTTCTTATATAATGATAATAAAGACAAATATATATCTTAACTGACCACTTCAGAGTAGAATGCCAGCAGCATTAATCAGGCCAACACCAACAACAGAGTAGATCAATAGTCCCAACATCAACGCCAGCAACAGACAGGGTATATCCACTGGCCGGTGGGTGGCCAACAACATACTGAGTAAATCACAAGCTCAGCAACAGACACAGAGAAGAAAGATAAAGGACTCATAACAATCGTCCATAATCTGAAGGTGGAGTTTGTAAGCTGATCCATAGATGGCGGTGTAATGACACACGGGTCGAAACTGATTCGGTTTAGGTAGGTTCGGGGAGGTTACTGGTCTTTTGTGGCCGACTGTACGTACGTCCCCCAAATCCAATCATATTCTTCATAAACACGGCAAAATCCTTAAAACCCCCCCCAAAAAAAAATCACTGGCAATCACACTTTCCCTCTGATGCATTTAATGGAACAAAGTACAGAGGCGACTTTCGGGTATACCTTTTGTTTTTCAGCTGTACCCATATGAGAGTTCGTGGGTTTTAGGACGTTGCTGTGCATATTCGCTGGGCACTGTCTTAATTATCCACGCCTGCAACATAACGCCCACGGGATCACAGGAACTTCACATGGCTGGGTGTTGTCTTAAATATCCACGTCTGCAACATAACGCCCACGGGATCACAGGAACCTTACATGGCTGGGTGTTGTCTTAAGTATCCACGTCTGCAACACAACGCCCACGGGATCACAGGAACCTTACATGGCTGGGTGTTGTCTTAAATATCCACGTCTGCAACATAACGCCCACGGGATCACAGGAACCTTACATGGCTGGGTGTTGTCTTAAATATCCACGTCTGCAAACATAACGCCCACGGATCACAGGAACTTCACACATGGCTGGGTGTTGTCTTAAATATCAACGTCTGCAACATAACACCACGGGGTCACAGGAACTTCACATGGCTGGGTGTTGTCGTAAGCATCCACGTTTCGCAACATAACACCCACGGATCACAGGAACCTTACACGGCTGCGTTGTCTTTAAATATCCACGTTCGCAACATAACGCCCACGGAATCACAGGAACCTTACATGGCTGGGTGTTGTCTTAAATATCCACGTTCGCAAACACATAACGCCCACGGGATCATGTGAACCTTACACGGCTGGGTGTTGTCTTAAATATCCACGTTCGCAACATAACGCCCACGGGATCGCTAGAACCTTACACGGCTGGGTGCGTTGTCTTAAACATCCACGTTCGCAAACATAACGCCCATGAAATCGCAGGAACCTTATGGCTGGGTAAGCGTCTTAACATTCACGTCTGCAACATAACGCCCACGGGATCACAGAACCTTACACGGTTGCGTTGTCTTTAACATCCACGTCTGCAAACATAACGCCCACGGGATCGCAGGACCTTACACGGCTGCGTTGTCTTAAAATATCCACGTCTGCAACACAACGCCCACGGCCGCGGCAACCTGGAAGGCTTTCACGTGTCTTCTGAGCGTGAGATAAATACGCCTCGCCAAGGCAGGTGGACAAGACAGCTAATATAAAGAGCTAAGACTATGGCTTCAGGGGAGACTAGCGGCCCACACTGAACCTCTTTCCACACACACACACACACACACACACACACACACACACCCTCACAGATAAAAAGTGAGAGAACTTAAAACCAGAGCCTTTTTGAGAATGAGAGAGAGAGAGAGAGAGAGAGAGAGAGAGAGAAAGAGAGAGAGAGAGAGAGAGAGAGAGAGAGAGAGAGAGAGAGAGAGAGAGAGAGAGAGAGAGAGAGAGAGAGAGAGAGAGAGAGAGAGAGAGAGAGAGAGAACTTGTAGAAACCATAAAAAATTAAATGATAGAAAAAAACTTATACAAGCCAGAATTTATTGCCAAAGAAAGAGAACGAAAATGAAATTCAAATCACTTAAACTCTCAAAAAGAACACCACACACAAACACACACACACAAACACACACACACACACACATCGCGCGCGCGCACCAACAACCATCAGAGTTAAGAAAACCAGGCGTCAGTTAGACTTCGCTGCATCTCCAGCCACTTTATAATAAAGTCCGCGGTATCTCTTGCCTCCTACGGGTATCCTTTGAAGGATTTTCCGCCCCTAGACTCTCCTTCTGACGACCAGGTGAAGATGTGAAACCATTACCAGGTTCTCATGATGAGTGGAATCATTTGCTTATTCTTACTTAGTGTACTGTACTTAAAGTCATGCACTTTATATATATATATATATATATATATATATATATATATATATATATATATATATATATATATATATATATATATACACACACAATACTTCACTAGTCGTGAATCGAACCCTGACCCTGCCTGTAAAAGATAGTTACCACTGCGCCACAAGAACAACAAAACAATCCTAAACTTTGTTTATTTCATACAGAGCCCGTCCATTCGTCTTATTTTTTAAGCAACGTGAACCTCCATTGGGGAATGTCCTTGCAGCGCAGCGGCAGCGATCCCCGTTCACACTCAGATGTCCTGGGTTTGATTCCCGACAAATGAGGGGTATTTTATATGGTGTATATATATATATATATATATATATATATATATAACAAAGTATGTCTGTGTTTGTTTGTTTGTGTGTGTGTGTCCGCACAAGAATCTCGGAAACTACTTTATCGATCTGTAGTGATGATGGATGGTGTTATATGTAGTGATGATGGGTGGTGTTATATGTAGTGATGATGGATGGTGTTATATGTAGTGATGATGGATGGTGTTATATGTAGTGATGATGGATGGTGTTATATGTAGTGGTGGTGGTGACGGTGGTAGTGACAGTGGTAGTGGTGGTGATGGTGATAGCGGCGTGTTTGTGGTGATAGTGGTGGTGGTAGAGACTGGTTGATAGTAGTGGTAATGATGGTGGTGGTAATGATGATGGTGGTAGTAGTGGTGGTAGTGATGATGGTGGTAGTAGTGATGGAAGTGATGGTGGTGTTATATGTAGTGATGATGGATGGTGTTATATGTAGTGATGATGGATGATGTTATATGTAGTGATGATGGATGATGTTATATGTAGTGATGATGGATGGTGTTATATGTAATGATGATGGATGGTGTTATATGTAGTGATGATGGATGGTGTTATATGTAGTGATGATGGTGATGGTAGTGACAGGTAGGTGGTGATGGTGATAGCGGCGTGTTTGTGGTGATAGTGGTGGTGGCAGAGACTGTTGATAGTAGTGGTAATGATGGTGGTGGTAATGATGATGGTGGTAGGTGGTGGTAGTGATGATGGTGGTAGTGATGGAAGGATGGTGGTGTAGTGATGATGGATGGTGTTATATGAGGATGATGGATGATGTTATATGTAGTGATGATGGATGATGTTATATGTAGTGATGATGGATGGTGCGTAATGATGATGGATGTGTAGTGATGATGGATGTGTAGTGATGATGGATGTTGTTATATGTAGTGATGATGGATGATATGACGATGATTAGACAATAAAATAATAACAGTTTAATGCAAAAAATATACTTTTGCTGTACCGTTGTAGTGGAACTTACATACACCGTTAATGAACTATTGATGGAAGAAGTTTTGGGACTGAACAGGATAATGTGGATCCTCCTGAGTGGTGCGTCTCATCGGTCCAAGGAATGAGCCGCCCGACCAAACTTGGCATGGATAGCAAATCATGTGGGATATCAAAAACTCCAACCAACCCGATCCGACACACCCAACCCGACCCGACCCGACCCATTAAACCACACAGAGGTTGATAAGTCGTATCACATCCCAGGTATTATAGGTAATTTTATCCTTATATATACTATACACGTTCACTACAACACCCCTACTACACGTTCATTACAACACCAGTACTACACGGTCACTACAACACCCATACTACACGTTCACTTACAACACCATTGGACCCCAGGTCGTTCTCAACCCCTGCCTACAATGAGAATCCAGTGCAACATCAAAAGGATCGGCAAAGGCAAAACTTAGAAAGAAGCCTCATAGTCTGGGATGAATGTTCAAGGCATTATACTTTGGAGAAGCTTGAGACACTCCACCCATCCACAAACATTAGAGTACACTCTACAAGGAGATCAGGATGCTGACGGTTTGCAAACCTTCTACTACAGATTAGGAATGGATTCAAAAGGACAAATAATCATTCCTCAAGGATGTGGAAATGTTGAAGTCCTCAACTGAGCTCACTAACATGGTCTACCCAAACATTATCCACTACTACAAGGATCATGGCTGCGTGAACGCGCAATTCTGCACCAAAGAATGAAACAGTGGCTGGAAATCAACTTGACTCTACTCAGACAGCTTCCAGGCAGTGAGGACTCATTCAAATTTGTTGATACAGTAATCGACCAAGACCAAGCAGTCCAGTACCCTGCAGAATTCCTTAATTCCCTGGAGCCCTGCTGGAATGCCTCCTCACCACCTCCTCCTATAATGCTCTTAAGAAATCTTGAACCACCTAGGCTCTGCAATGGCACAAGACTGGTGGTGAAGAACATGATGCCACATGTACTGGAAGTCACATACTGAAAGGAAAAGCTAAGGAGAGGACGTTTTATACCAAGGATACCTCTCATCACCACTGACCTCCCATTTGAGTTCAAGCACTTCAGTTCCCGGTTAAAGTGAGCTGACATGACCATCTACAAAAGCCAGGGACAGTCCCTAAAGATGGTTGGCCTAAACCTGGTGTTTCCTTGCTTCTCTCATGGACAGTTCTATGTTGGACCCCGAGTGGGAACTGGCAAAAATCACATACTTCTCCTAATGGCAAACCAAAAATTTGGTCTACCTTAATGTACTACAGTGAGACAAATGGAGCCTCCCGGAGGGTGCGTCTAACGTGGCTTAGGCAGCCTGCAGGCAGCGATTCTATATATATATATATATATATATATATATATATATATATATATATATATATATATAATGACTCTATTTTGTAACTCTAATTAACTAGAGACGTACTAATTTTAGCGAGATTTTCCCTCTCTCTCTCTTATCTTTATCTCTCCTTTCACCATTAATTATTCCTTTTTCTTTTCTTTTCCTCTCAATTCTATTTACCTGTCCTTTTCTCTCTGTCATAGTTGGCTCTTTTCCTCTATCTCTCTCAATCTTTCTCTGTATTTTCCACTCTCTCTTTTCTTTCTCTCTCAGTACTTGCTCTACTCCAGCATGTCTGTCTGTTTGTCACCGACCCACATAAAGGCCTGGAGGCGAAAAATAAATAAATTAAACCATAAATAAATGCAGAAAGCAAAAATAAAAGAAATCAAAAGTAAGAAACGATATATATGTTGTGGGCATAAGAGAAACAATTGAGACCCTGAAATTGTGTGTAAATGAGGCAGAAAGTCTGTTGGATCAGCAACCTGGGACTTGGTCACACTTTTGTGATGTCATATGGCAGCAGCGTCTACCATTAGACAACACATTATGCTTCCAATATCTTCCCAGGCGGAAGTACCTCCCTGTTATAGCTGCCTACTTCCTACTGTCTCTGCCACACAAACAAACACAAAAAAACTCCAACGTTTTCATAAATTTCTTTTTCAGTGTACACCCTCCAAGAGATTTATCCCCCTCCTCCTAGGCTGGTCAGGATACGACAGAAATTCACCGGAGAAAACTAAACCAACCTAACTTAACCTACAGGGTCTGAAGCGTTACTCTAACCAGCTAGGGTCTGGAACGATACTCTAGGGGTCTAAGCGTTACTCTAACCCGCTCGGGTCTGAACGATACTCTAGGGTCTGACGTTACTCCTAACCGCTCGGGTCTGGAACGATACTCTAGGGTCTGGAACGATACTCTACCCGCCTCGGGTCTGGAACGATACTCTAGGGTCTGAAGCGCTCTAGGCTCTGGAACATTACTCTAGGGACTTAAACGTTATCTAGGGTCTGAAATGTTACTCTAGGATCTGGAACATTACTCTAGAGTCTGAAACGTTACTCTAGGGTCTAAAACGTTACTCAGGGACTGAAACGTTACTCAAGGGACTGAAACGTTACTCTGGGTCTGGAACATTACTCTGGGGAGGACTGAAACATTACTCTATGGTCTGAAACGTTACTCTAGGGACTGAAACATTACTCTATGGTCTGAAACGTTACTCTAGGATCTGGAACGTACTCTAGGGTCTGAAACGTTGCTCTAGGGTCTGAAACGTTACTCTAGGGTCTGAAACGTTGCTCTAGGGTCTAAAACGTTACTCTAGGGTCTGGAACATTACTCTAGGGTCTGAAACGTTACTCTAGGGTCTGAAACGTTACTCTAGGGTCTGAAACGTTGCTCTAGGGTCTGAAAACGTTGCTCTAGGGTCTGAAACGTTGCTCTAGGGTCTGAAATGTTACTCTAGGGTCTGAAACGTTACTCAAGGGTCTGAAACGTTGCTCTAGGGTCTGAAACGTTACTCTGGTCTGAAATGTTACTCTAGGGTCTGAAACGTTGCTCTAGGGTCTGAAACGTTGCTCTAGGGTCTGAAACGTTACTCTAGGCTCTGGAATGTTACTATAGGGTCCTAAAACGTTACTCTAGGTCTGAAACGTTGCTCTAGGGTCTGAAACGTTACTCTAGGGTCTGGAACATTACTCTAGGGTCTGAAACGTTACTCTAGGGTCTGAAACGTTACTCTAGGGTCGAAACGTTACTCTGGTCTGAAACGTTACTCTAGGGTCTGGAACATTACTCTAGGGTCTGAAACGTTGCTCTAGGGTCTGAAACGTTGCTCTAGGGTCTGAAACGTTACTCTAGGGTCTGGAACGTTACTCTAGGGTCTGAAACGTTGCTCTAGGGTCTGAAACGTTACTCTAGGGTCTGAAACGTTACTCTAGGGTCTGAAACATTACTCTCGGATCTGGAACATTACTCTAGGGTCTGAAACGTTACTCTAGGCTCTGGAATGTTACTCTAGGGTCTGAAACGTTACTCTAGGGTCTGAAACGTTGCTCTGGTCTGAAACGTTACTCTAGGGTCTGAAATGTTACTCTAGGGTCTGAAACGTTGCTCTAGGGTCTGAAACGTTGCTCTAGGGTCTGAAACGTTACTCTAGGCTCTGGAATGTTACTATCGGGTCTAAAACGTTACTCTAGGGTCTGAAACGTTGCTCTAGGGTCTGAAACGTTACTCTAGGGTCTGAAACGTTACTCTAGGGTCTGAAACATTACTCTCGGATCTGGGAACATTACTCTAGGGTCTGAAACGTTACTCTAGGCTCTGGAATGTTACTCCAGGGTTGAAACGTTACTCTAGGGTCTGAAACGTTACTCTAGGGTCTGAAACGTTACTCTAGGGTCTGAAACGTTACTCTAGGGTCTGAAACGTTACCCTCAGGTCTGAAACATTACTCTAGGGTCTGAAACGTTACTCTGGTCTGGAACATTACTCTAGGGTCTGAAACGTTACTCTAGGGTCTAGTTCATAGATCCTTACTCTAAAGTCTGAAACGCAAGTTACAGGATCTGAAAGAAAATTTGGGCCAGGACCATCATCACCCGTGTGCAGAGCCGCTGTGTGTGTTGAATGGGGAGGCGGAATCGTCGTAGGCAGTGTGTCGGGGTGGGGGACGCATACACAATAACATTGTGGTTCTGTGTACAACTTTGGCCTTCACAAACTGATTTGTTAGTGAAGGAAGGTTTGTTATTGTCCTATCATTCACCTTCTCCCTTCCTCCTCTTCCCTGTATCTCTCACCTTCTCCCTTCCTCCTCTGCCCTGTATCTCTCACCCTTCTCCTTCCTCCTCTTCCCTGTATCTCTCCTCCTACTTCCCTTCCTCCTCTTCCTGTCTCTCACCCTTCTCCCTTCCTCCTCTTCCCTGTATCTCTCACCCCTTCTCCCTTCCTCCTCTTCCCTGTATCTCCACCTTCTCCTTCTCCTCTTCCCTGTATCTCTCACCTTCTCCCTTCCTCCTCTTCCCCTTGTCTCACCCTTCTCCCTTCCTCCTCTGCCCTATATCTCTCACCTTCTCCTTCCTCCTCTTCCCTGTATCTCTACCCTTCTCCCTTCCTCCTCCTCCCTGTATCTCTCACCCTTCTCCCATCCTCCACTTCTCTGTATATCTCACCCTTCTCCCCTTCCTCCTCTTCCCTGTATCTCTCACCCTTCTCCTTCCTCCTCTTCCCTTGTCTCTCACCCTTCTCCCTTCCTCCTCTTCCCTGTATCTCTCACCTTCTCCTTCCTCCACTTCCCTGTATCTCTCACCCTTCTCCTTCCTCCTCTTCTCTGTATCTCTCACCCTTCTCCTTCCTCCCCTCTTCCTGTATCTCTCACCCTTCTCCCTTCCTCCTCTTCTCTGTATCCTCACCTTCTCCTTCCTCCTCTTCCCTGTATCTCACCCCTTCTCCCTTCCCTCCTCTTCCCTGTATCTCTCACCCTTCTCCCCCTCCTCCTCTGCCTGTATCTCTCTCCACCTTCTCCTTCCTCCTCTACCTGTCTCTCCCTTCTCCTTCCTCCTCTACCCTATCCCTCACCCTTCTCCCTTCCTCCTCTTCCCTGTATCTCTCCTCCTATTCCTTCCTCCTCTTCTCTGTATCTCTCACCCCTTCTCCTTCCTCCTCTTCCCTATCTCTCTCCACCCTTCTCCCCTTCCTCCTCTACCCTGTATCTCTCACCTTCTCCCTTCCTCCTCTTCCCTGTATCTCACCCTTTCTCCTTCCTCCTCTTCCCTGTATCTCTCACCCTTCTCCCTTCCTCCTCTTCCCTGTATCTCTCACCCTTCTCCCCTTCCTTCTCTCCCTGTATCTCTCACCCTTCTCCCTTCTCCTCTACCCTGTATCTCTCACCCTTCTCCTTCCTCCTCTTCCCTGTATCTCTCACCCTTCTCCCTTCCTCCCTCTTCCTGTATCTCTCTCCCTCCCTTCCTCCTCTTCTCTGTATCTCCCACCTTCTCCTTCCTCCTCTTCCCTCTTATCTCTCATCCTTCTCCTTCCTCCTCTTCTCTGTATCACTCACCCTTCTCCCTTCCTCCTCTTCCCTGTATCTCTCACCCTTCTCCTTCCTCCTCTTCCCTGTATCTCTCACCCTTCTCCCTTCCTCCTCTGCCCTGTATCTCTCACCTTCTCCCTTCCTCCTCTACCCTGTATCACTCACCCTTCTCCTTCCTCCTCTTCCCTGTATCTCTCCACTCTACTCCTTCCTCCTCTTCCCTGTATCTCTCACTCTTCCCTTCCTCCTCTTCTCTGTATCTCTCTCCCTTCTCCTTTCTCCTCTTCCCTGTATCTCTCACCCTTCTCCCTTCCTCCTCTACCTGTATCTCTCACCTTCTCCCTTCCTCCTCTTCCCTGTCTCTCCCCTTCTCCCTTCTCCTCTTCCCTGTATCTCTCACCCCTTCTCCTTCCTCCTCTTCCCTGTATCTCACCCCTTCTCCCTTCCTCCCTCTTCCCTGTATCTCTCACTCCTTCCTTCCTCCTCTTCCCTCACCTCTCTCACCCTTCTCCTTCTCCTCTTCCCCACCGCATCCTCACCCTTCTCCCTTCCTCCTCTTCCCTGTATCTCACCCCTTCTCCCCTTCCTCCTCTTCCCTGTATCTCCTCTCTCCTTCCTCCTCTTCCCTGTATCTCTCACCTTCTCCTTCCTCCTCTTCCCTGTATCTCTCCTCTACTCCCTTCCTCCTCTTCCTGTATCTCTCACCCTTCTCCCTTCCTCTTCCCTGTATCCTCACCCTACTCCTTCTTCCCTCTTCCCTGTATCTCTCACCCTTCTCCCTTCCTCCTCTTCCCTGTATCTCTCCTCTACTCCCCTTCCTCCTCTTCCCTGTATCTCTCCCTCTACTTCCTTCCTCCTCTTCCTATCTCTCACCCTTCTCCTTCCTCCTCTTCCCTGTATCTCTCCTCTCTCCTTCCTCCTCTTCCCTGTATCACTCACCCTTCTCCCTTCCTCCTCTACCCTGTATCTCTCACCCTTCTCCCCTTCCTCCTCTTCCCTGTATCTCTCACCCCTCTCCCTTCCTCCTCTTCCATATCTCTCACCCTTCTCCTTCCTCCTCTTCCCTGTATCTCTCCTCTACTCCCTTCCTCCTCTACCCTGTATCTCTCATTCTACTCCTTCCTCCTCTTCCCTGTATCTCTCACCCCTTCTCCCTTCCTCCTCTTCCCTGTATCTCTCCCTCTCTCCCTTCCTCCTCTTCCCTGATCTCTCACCCTTCTCCCTTCCTCCCTCTTCCCTGTATCTCTCCTCTCTCCCTTCCTCCTCTTCCCCTGTATCTCTCACCCTTCTCCTTCCTCCTCTTCCCTGTATCTCTCACTCTCTCCCCTCCTCTTCCTATATCTCTCACCCTTCTCCCTTCCTCCTCTTCCTGTATCTCTCCCTCTCTCCCCCCTCCCCTCTTCCCTGTATCTCACCCTTCCTTTCTTCCCTCATCTTCCCTGTATCTCTCACTCTCTCCTTCCTCCTCTTCCCTATATCTCTCACCCTTCTCCTTCCTCCTCTTCCCTGTATCTCCTCTCTCCTTCCTCCTCTTCCTGTATCTCTCACCCTTCTCCTTCCTCCTCTTCCCTGTATCTCTCCACCCTTCTCCTTCTTCCTTGTTTTGTAGTTGCGCCCATCCCATCCGTCCCTCCTTTCCCTCTATATCCCACCCTCCCTCTCAACCCTCGTAAAAGCGGCACTTGAGATATTTTTTATTCCAAGAACACGAAGGAACAAGTTACTACTGGAATTATGATTGGCTACCATTAAATTTTATCCCTCTACCTCCAGTACTTGGAAGTGTCTCCAAAATTTTCATCTTTTTTTCACTAGCTAAGTCTATGTTGTGTGAGTGACGTCCTGCTGAAGCCCTGACTTATAAAAACAAAAATATTTGAGACAGAGCTATCTAAACTTATTGGTACTTCTGAGCCTTAACTACCAGGATGTCGGGATGTTAACAAGTTACTTCTACTTATTTATAAATGAGCTTACAGCAGTGAATAATTAATCTATGGTACGATTATAACGAACTGAACTTGGGAATAAAGTGGTAACCAAATAGAGTGGGAGGGTAAGTGCATTACAAGGTACTAAACATTAACAATTTCTTGAATATTGAGATAGTGAACAAAACTATGAATGTTTCTCCAAAAGTTAGGGGATATATTTTTACCTTTTAATCAAAATATAGTTCTCACATAAATGTAGTCCATAGAAAGTTTATAAAATAATCAACAAATCTTTTTACCACAAGTTACTGTTGGTCTTGGCATGACATCGTGACGTCCAATATACCAGTCTCCAGTAATTTATAGGTGTATGCTTACTTTTTCTATACACTATTTACGTCTTAAACAGCACAGCAATATCATCTAGAACCATACAGGATGATAACAAATGTACTGTCTTATACTGTGCCATACCCCTGCCATCCTTCCCTGCCTCATGTATCGTACACACACACACACACACACACACGTCCCATCATCCCCAGGTGTATAAGAGGCCCTCACTCACATACACACCCACCTCTACATATACATAAACACGCACGTTCCATCAGCCCCAGGTGTGTGTGTGTGTGTGTGTGTGTGTTTTTCTGATTCTCCGATAGATTAATCACACAGTCAGACTCAAAACTAGCTCTCTGGATAATTATTTTTCTGTTTGGTGTCGTGTGGGTACATTGTACAGTCTGTCATGGTGGGGCGACAGATGTGACATCATTATGATACTGAGGTGAAATAAAGGATTTTTTTAACGTTCCGCCAGTTGTACAGAAATATTACCTATATAATACTTAATCATGGTTTGTTACACCAGTTAGGTAAGGTTAGGTTAGATTGAGCAAAGGATTAGGATGGTTAGGTTATGTTATGTTAGATTATGTTGGGTTAGGTTGGACTAAAAGGATTTAGGTTAGGTTAGATTAGGTTAGGTAAGCATAGGGATTGGGTTACGTTGAAATGAGGATAGGTTGGATAGATTAGCAATTCAGGATAGATTAGATTAGATTAAATTAGATTGGGTTAGATTTGAGGTGAGTTAGACCCAAATAATGGAGGTTCATGTTGTCGATGGTGAGTGTGTTGATGGTGAGTGTGTTGATGGTGAGTGTGTTGATGGTGACTGTGTTGATGGTGAGTGTGTTGATGGTGAGTGATGGTGAGTGTGTTGATGGTGAGTGTATTGATGGTGGAGTGTGTTGATGGTGAGTGTGTTGA